>NC_050478.2:43904779-44225612 GCF_012460135.2 Molothrus ater | reverse complement strand
CTGAGTAATTTTTGTCAGATTTCATATGCAAATGATTTGTGTGCAATGATGGAATGACCACAGTGTAACAGAGGAATTATTTACAAAGGCTCTGCTACTCTGACCCTGTAGCCCTCAAAGGACAGAACCTACAGAAGGGAATTCCTAGTGGTGAAGAGCTGGGTCTACCACAGCTTCATGTAATAGTGAGTGGCTAAGGAAGAGACATCAGTGTATGCATTATGGCAACTGAATCATTAGCATTGATATTTGGCACATAAAGTACATAGTACTTTCACTGGTTATACATAGTAAAGAAAGGCTTTTAAAATATCCCTCACCACTGTATTTTTATTTTGTTTATAGGCTGATAAAAGCCTATAAAGAAAACAAAAATACAGGGGTGAGGGATATTTTAAAAGCCTTTCTTTACTATCAAAGGACCAGCAGAACATCCTTTCTGTCACACTGCCAGCAAAATAAAGCAGAGGCAGATAAAATAAAGACAGAGCAGATCTAAAGAATGTTTTGGAAGTTGTAGTTTTGATTTCTGCACATGAAAACCACCCACATGTACAGCAGGCTGTAACCATATTAATAGTTTTACTGTTTTCAGCAGCAAGGATACAACAGGACATTCTCACATGCAGAATTCTATTTCATTTGAGATAAGGGAATTAGCTCTGAAAAAGTAACAGTTATAAAAGAGCCAGATTCTAAGGGGATTAATATCAACCCATAGTATTATTGATAAATACAGAAACTATATGGAACTATCCTGCCACAAATTAGGGTACCTCATTCCTGAAGACAACCACTGTTTAAATCAATGTTTTACGTGTCTGAAGAGGTGTAAAAAGCACCAGAACTCTTTGAGCTCTACTGTCACAGTACACAAACTTCAGGCTCCTTTGCTTTATTGTATGTGACAATCTTTAAATAATAAGATGGAGAAAATGAGAGATATACATATGATCTTATGTTTACTGCTGAATAAAAGTATCCTTTGATAGATAGTACTAAAGTTCTTGTTTATAAAACCAGTGAAATATCTATTTCAGTGTTTGTGTGAAAAAATGCCAAATCTCTACCTAATTAAAGTGCATATTCAAGGCTGAAATGCTCAAAGAAATTCCAAATTTTTGTACAATGTCAAATTATTCAAGATTAATGAAACACGTCAGTTTTAATTTTTTCTGTAAGGAACAATTTTCAAAGTTGAAAGAAGACAAAAAAAAAAAAAAGCCCAGTTTGGCTGGATAAAAAGCATTGAAAAATACCACTTTCTGAATTCATAAATTAAGCACTGAAAATAAATATGGGGTAGAAGGAAAAAATACCTTTGACCATGGATAAGAACTTCTATGATTTAAAAATTAAATTATGCAAATAGCTAAGAGAAGAAAAACACCCAACTTTGGATGGGTGAAAATATTTTGCAACACAGCAGAACACAAGCTTCTACCACAAACTTGTAACTGCAAGAATCTATGAATGTGAAGAGCAGTATATAGAAATATAAACAAGGAGCTTTAATTCCTTTAATTCCTGAGCTCAAAACCATTCATTGGATGAGACAGAGAAGTCCTAAGGCTTTTATAAAGCCATACAAGCAGAGCATACCTTTGTACAATGTGGATCTCTCCTCCACTTTGTCCATCTGAGAAACACAGACCTAAACAACACTTGAATGTTGTAGTGCGTTTTTATATTTTGTAATATTTTGAAGTAGTTTTGTTTTGTATTCCTATATTTTTCCCAAATGGTTTATCCCAGACTGTACTCCCCTCCCTTTATCTGTGTTATCCCTCTCCTGGGATGAGATCATCCCCAAACCCCCACCCTGGCTCTCTGTCAATCACTCAGCATCCCATCCCCCCCATCCAGAAGTTTCGGTCCAAGTTGTCGAGTGATTTGCCAGAGGCCAGGGGTCAGCCCCCCAGGCCTAGTCCCATATGCTGTCCGATATGCCTGTCCCCCAGTATCTGTCCCCCAGAGATACCTATTGGTCAGTAAATGTTATCTGCTTTTGGTTTCCTCCCCCCTTTAAATGTGAACTCCGGACATCCCCCTGGGCTCTCGGCAGGAGGCCCCCTGAGGCGCAGGAGCTCCTTTGGGATCTGAATAAAACCATGGACTAACCCCTGCTAAGAGTCGGCCCTTTTTCTTCTACCGATGTCTCTGGTGTCTCTTGTGCTGCACAGGCGCCCAGCCCAGGTGCCCTCAGTACCCTCGGGGCACACACAGACAGTGTCTCCCCGCTGTCGGCCGTGTCGGGGCTGCCCTCCCCGGTGTCTGCCGACTCGAGACTGGCCCAGGGTTCCTGAGAGGCTCGCAGAGAGACCGAGACATTTTGGCGACCAACGTCGGGCTCTGAGACCATCCCCGGACCTCATGGACGGGGCTCGGACATTATTTCAGACTGTTCGCAAAGCCTTTGGCCGGCAAGCTACCTTAGAAGAACACACTCCGTTTTAATGAATTGCTCCTCTGTGCAAGAAACTCTTCCCTCAAGAGTCAGTTTCAGGTAGAAGTCACCATCCCAGCACCTCCTGTTTTCCTGTCCCACAGCTGGATTGGTAAGTTTACCTTCTTCCCGTTTCTCCCCTCTTCGGGAGGGGGGGTGTTTCCCTGCCTTTGTTTTCAGGCTTGCTGCAGAGAGCCAAAGTTTTTTTTTCTCTATTTTTGGCAGGCTGCCAGCTTCAGGTTTTTCTTCTCCCCCCCACTTGGGTTGGTGAAATTTGAGATACAAAATTTAAAATCACAGCTACAATGGGTGCAAAGCTTTCTGTATCTCACAAAGATGTCTATTACCATTTTTTGAATTTTCTTAAGAGTGAAAAAATCCGATTTTCAAAATCAGATGTTAAACAATTTGTTAGATGGCTGTTTCTTCACTTTCCCGATGTATCAACTGAAAATATTAGTGATTTGGCCTTTTGGGACAAAATTGGTAATGAGTTATTGAGAGCAGGGAAATCTGGTGACACATCTCCGTCAAAATTTGCTTTTTTAGCCCTGCAGATAAGAAATGTTGTAAAATCTAATTTAAAGATGCAGGAACAGCCATCCGGGAACAGTTTCAACACCTCTGCTTCCCAGAAACCCGATCTACCCCCCTCCAAGTTATGTTTTCCCTCTCCTAACCCTCTTTCCTCACCCCCAGCCCCGGCACAGGGCATTCTGAAGAAAGCCACACTCCCTAGCTTCCCTCAGAAGCTCCCTGTCTCCAACCCGGACAGTTCTGGCCAGACTCCCCGGGATCCTACCCTTTCCCCTATTTCCCCAAGCTGTGATACCCTGTCCCGGAATTCTAGTGCCCGCCTTTGTACCCCCGATCAAGTAACTTCCCCAGACCATGATGGTGGATACCACATGGCAATGCCTGGTTCTTCTTCTCTCCACAATCCTTTACGCTCTCCCAACAGCCCATTCTGGTCGGAAAACCGCGCCCCTGAAACCCTCCCTCCCAGCACCCTCCCGCCGCCCCCCTCCGCCCCCTCAGGGCTTTGCCCGCCAGCCACGGCCTCCCGCAGCCCGCCCTCCAGCTCCCAGGTCAGAGAAACCGGAGGTGCTGAGTTCGGCAGCCAGAAGCCGGAAACATCACTGGTTCTTTCTGCAGCCCCTGTGTCATATATTTCAGATTTAAACGGGGGGATTCAGCCACATTATAGCCCCCTTTCTGTTGATTCTGTCAAAGAACTTGCCAAAGCCCAAAAAGACTTTGGTAGATCAAGTGAATATTTTAGAGGACTCCTTAAAGCTACACTTTCTGCTAATACCTTAACACCCGCTGATATCAAACACCTTTTTACCTGCCTGTTATCCTCGTCTGAATATCTCTTGTGGGATGCAGCATGGAAAAAAGGATTGAGAGAAATTTTACCAGCTCTGTGGGCTGATGAAGCTACTGTCCATGATGTTTATGGTAAATTGATATCTCTCGACCATCTCTGTGGACAGGGGGAATGGGAGGATGGAGCAAGTCAGGCAGAGGGCATTCCCAGAAAGGTTTTCAAAGAATGTGCTAGAGCAGCTGAGAAAGCTTTCTTTGGGCTCCGTCCTGGTGTTCCACTTGAAAATTATTTGAAAATAACACAATCTTCATCTGAGTCCTTTTTGAGTTTTGTGGAAAGGCTGAGAAAAGCTGTCGAATTTCAAGTTCAGAATGAAAGAGCCAGGATGGAAATCCTCACCGAGATTGCTAAAGAAAATGCCAATGAGAAGTGTAAAGCTGCCATTCTGAGCCTGCCTCTCGATCCAGCACCAACACTACAGTCAATGCTAGAAGTGTGTGAGAGGAAAGTTACCATCACTCTTGCTGACCAGGACGAGAGACCAAAACCACAGAGAAAGATTGCAGCTGTGGACGCCCCTGATCCACCATCCACCAACCAGCTTCAGCACGTCACAATGCCACAAGAGAGAATCTCCAACTCTGATCGACCTTGCCATCTTTGTGGGAAGTTAGGGCATTGGATGCCTGACTGCCCTCTGAAAAAGCAGTTTTTAGATTTTAAATACAATAACCTTGAAGATCAGAATTCCCCAAAAGACAACCTTTCAAAAAACTGAATAAAGAGCGCTCTTTTTCCCAGCGCTATGACAAAAATAGGGTGTGTTCAATTCCAGCACAGGACAGGGCCGAGCCTGAGCACAGCCGTCAGCACCAGGAGCGGAATGCATTTCATACAGCAGCGCACCAGCAACACCAACACAAACCCACTGGCAAAGGTAAAAAAGTCCTTGCCATGAACATTTTGGGGACAGTAAAATGGTTCAATGTAAAAAACAAATATGGTTTCATAACCCGGAATGATAACAAAGAAGATGTGTTTGTTCATCAGACTGCTATAAAAAAGAATAACCCCAGGAAATATCTCCCCAGTTTAGGAGATGGAGAAATTGTGGAATTTAATATAGTACAAGGAAGAAAAGGCCCCCAAGCAGCCGATGTGACAGGACCTGGTGGAGTTCCAGTACAAGGCAGTAAATACGCTCCAGACCACAAACCTGTAAAATATTATCTGCATCATAGAAGTCCTCCACATGTCTACCAAGGAAATAGAACCCAAAACCAACAACCATCAAGCCAAAGCAACAGCCTAAAAGGAAGAAGAGCACAGAACACTGGCAAGCTGCCCTGCATTCAAAAGCCCATGTCAATAATAAAAGAACCTTCCAGTCCGATAAGTCCCACTTCTAATACCCTTCCCCAATTCCTGTGGCCTTCCTACCCCCCTCCCACTTTCCCCTTTTCCCTTCCATTGTGCTATTACCCCTTTTTTATGTTCCCACAAATTCCTACCACCCTTTCCCCTCTCCCATGGTCTCCCTCCACTAATCCCTATCCCCAGAGTTCCTTTAGAATACCAGAGGGAGCATGAAGTTTCCCTAAAGTAACCATCCTTTTCTTAAACTAATGATTTTTATTTGGAGTTTCCAACAGGCACACCACCACCTACACTGCCTTGTGCAGAGTCTATCACAGCCAACCACTTTACCACAGGAGACAAAGAAACAGCCCCTGCTGAAAAAACCTTTTCCTGACTCAGTTTCCTGAAAAACCGTGTCTTTTTAGTGTTTCCCCTTAATCTGAACTCAGCCCCTCTACCATCAGAATGAGCCCCATCCTTCTGCTGGTCATGTTGACAGCCATCCATCCAAATCAGATGTGGAAGAGTTTGAAGGTCTCTGTTGCCTGAATCTTTGCCTGAATCTGTCATCCAAAGCTGAGGATGTCCACAAAATCATCAGAAAGATGCAACAAATGGTCCAAGACATCAAGCAAGAAACAGCAAACTGGATGGACGGACTTTCCCAAAAATGGGGACTCTCGGGCTGGGTCAGATCCATATTGAAATCTGTATTTTTAGTTTTGTTTGTTTTTCTTGTTATTTTGATCAGTTTTGGGATCATCAAGAGCATCGTGACCAAACTGATATCGAAAGCTATTTCCCCTTTAGAGATCAATCAGGTGACTGTTCCCACCTCTTCTGAGGAGGAGACAGAAACCTCTGCAGAATTTACAAAACAGCCTTGGTTTGCTGATGCTTGATATCACTCCGAGCTGAAATTTAATGTCTAGGTGCCTCTCCTTTTTTTATTTAAACGAAAAGAGGGAGATGTTGTAGTGCGTTTTTATATTTTGTAATATTTTGAAGTAGTTTTGTTTTGTATTCCTATATTTTTCCCAAATGGTTTATCCCAGACTGTACTCCCCTCCCTTTATCTGTGTTATCCCTCTCCTGGGATGAGATCATCCCCAAACCCCCACCCTGGCTCTCTGTCAATCACTCAGCATCCCATCCCCCCCATCCAGAAGTTTCGGTCCAAGTTGTCGAGTGATTTGCCAGAGGCCAGGGGTCAGCCCCCCAGGCCTAGTCCCATATGCTGTCCGATATGCCTGTCCCCCAGTATCTGTCCCCCAGAGATACCTATTGGTCAGTAAATGTTATCTGCTTTTGGTTTCCTCCCCCCTTTAAATGTGAACTCCGGACATCCCCCTGGGCTCTCGGCAGGAGGCCCCCTGAGGCGCAGGAGCTCCTTTGGGATCTGAATAAAACCATGGACTAACCCCTGCTAAGAGTCGGCCCTTTTTCTTCTACCGATGTCTCTGGTGTCTCTTGTGCTGCACAGGCGCCCAGCCCAGGTGCCCTCAGTACCCTCGGGGCACACACAGACAGTGTCTCCCCGCTGTCGGCCGTGTCGGGGCTGCCCTCCCCGGTGTCTGCCGACTCGAGACTGGCCCAGGGTTCCTGAGAGGCTCGCAGAGAGACCGAGACACTTGAAGAGGAAACAACTAAGACACTAGTCATAAACCAGGATTTTTTCCCCTTCTTTTGCTATTTTTCCCATTCTACTGCCCCAGTAGAGATTTATTCAGTCAATGCTTTCACTGGAAATATAAATATCTACCCTGACCCTGTCCAAAAGGTTCCACTGAGTTCTGGAAGTGGAGATGTACGTAAGAGATCTTTCTTTCATGTAGCCACAACTTGGACACAACTATGACTTACACTGCCAGTCACCTGTGCTAAATGGAAAAGACCAATAAATTAATATTATTTATTCAAAAGCTATGAAAAGGTTTAAAGAAGCATTTCTGCTTTCATTCTTAGATTGCATCAGAAGTATTTTCTAAGACTGCAACATTTTCCCTTACATACTGTCATATAATATTTATAAGGTACCTCCACCTCCACCCCTGGGGTGCTTCATGAGCAATTAAAATGCAATCATCATAATAAAGAAATAAATAACCTTAATTAAAACATTGCACAGGAACCTTCCTCAGATGCAGAGCCAGTGGGGAGCTGTCTGTCTTCATGAGATTTTACATATCTGTCAGTCAGACTGGAATTCAGATGCAACATCCGGTTTCATGGACAACATTTGGATTTATTATTCCTCCTGAGAGTCATGGATTAATTTCCCCAGCAAACAGAGGATACTCAATGTAGATTACTTATTTTTTAGATAAGATTTTTTAATTGCTTAATTTTATTAATGTTTTTAAAGACTTCTGGATTTATGGGTCACATACAATCTCCTCTACTCACCTGGCAGCATTCTTATCCTCTCTATTTTGAAACAGCACCATCTCTTCACCCTTCTAAATTTTGTTTTTCCACCCAAGCATGTTAGATAATAACTTTTGGTAGTTCCTTCTACCATTGTCTCTTCAGTGCTGTGTTTACCATCATTCCAGACGAGGAAGAAATCAGCAAAATATTCTCCCCCTACCCATCACCCACCAGTAGGCTTAGACTGTTCTCCATAAAGTTGTTTTAATCCTCAGTTTTTCAGTGTAGTATTCCCCAAAGGGAGCAGAATATTACAGTAAAAAAGTACTGCTCTGAAGTTTGGTTACTTTCAAAAGCACTCCACTGGCCTTTTTTCTATGTATTAAAACTCCAACACCAAAGGAAATAAAGAAAGAAACAATTGATTTACTTAAGTACTTGGGCACAGAACAATAGTTCTTCCTGGGTCAAAACTCCTATTTGATAATACAGTTTGGTCTCCAACTCCCAAAGCAATTTTTTTGTGCTTTACTTGGCATTTTGCTTACAATCTCGATGCAAAATTAGCCACTCCTTTTAAATACTTTGATACATACTAAGGAAATTCTTAACAGTTTCTGATCCAAACTGCCAACTTCACGATTTACGCTTTTAATACTCAAGCCTAACTGCCACAGAATGTGTGTCTAACTCTGTCCTTCTGGCCTAACACCAGAACATGTAAATCCTCTGACAATTTTTTAGAGTAGTTGGCAACAACCATGAACCTAGAATGGCCCTGCCTGAGATACTGACCATGGTGCCAGGGTCCAGGCCCTTTAAGGATGGTGATGTGCTCTGTTACAGCTGTAGCTGTGATGATGTCTATTTTCAATAGAAATTGAGTTCTTCCTTCCAGGTCTTTTTCCCATGCAGCTAAAAGCTCCATGCAAACAGGCAGCAAAGTTTTCAAGCCGTGGGAGAAAGGGCAGGACTGAAAGGAAGATATCCCTCAGTGAACACAGAGGAACAGGAAGGAATTAGTACAAATGGCTCTTGCCTGAAGTGAGTACATTGTTTCCACAGATATGTGGAAAGAGGTGTATCTCACCCCCTTCTCAATCTAGCAATCTTTCTTTTTTTTTGAATGAAGAGAATTCAGCTCAGACCTAAAATCATACTGCTGGGTTCAGCTAATTCCATGTTTACAATTAAAGATTGCTGAGCTATATATTGTATATAGCTATATATTATATACATTGTGCCTTTCATATGCTTTGAGTATTATGTTTTCTAATGGTATTTCTACCTATTGGTATTCACTAAGGACCACGTTGTCTCATGGCTCTCAAGCTTAATATTGAAGTATTTGGATTCTGACTGATGCATTTTAATTTCAGGAAATCTCTTAAGTTCTACAGAGGTTTCAGAAGAGTGAAATGCCACAGAATAAGATAATTTTCTTTTTTTTCCAGGAGGAATTCGGGATATCTCCTTGCCTAAGGCATTTACTAATTATTTTCTATTAATTACTAGGATTTTATGCACCAGGCTTCCTCCTGTTATAACTGTGTTTAGAGCATATTCTCTTTTTTCTGAGTAGTTCTTTTATATTTTAGTATCTCCTCTGAACTAAAGGGGAATGAATGAAAATTAGCTAAGAAGTAGCAACATCCATAAGGGACACGTGAACACAGGGAGAGCTTTTACTGTATCACTTTGAAACAATGCACCTTTGTATGCCATAATCTGCCTAATTTGGTGTACAAACAACAGCTCCTTTTGCAGATGTTCCTCCAAGATTACCATTGTGCTTCAGTAAATACAGCTAAAACTGCATTTCCTTTTCTGAATAGAGCTGTATTTGTTAACTCCTGACATTGCACTTCTGTCAGTTTTATAAACTAAAGTAATGGGCTGGATGAATAGAAGGTGCTGTAGACTCAAGAGGATGTCACATACTGCTGCATTTTACTTTGTATGTTCATGTGTGCATATGGCACACATTGTCTCAGTGTGAGCTACTGCTTCCCCTCTGAAACAGCAATGCAAACCTCACTAAACTTCATGTCACCATCACTATTCTCTGTGGGCCCTCCCGTCATCTCAAACTGAAGCAGCTGCAAGGGTTGCAAGAAGTAGCAAATCCTCCATTCTTTATTTTTGTTGCAAACAGATAAAAACATTCTCTTTCCTAAAAAAACACAAAGAAAAAGGTTTTATTCTTGCCTTTTGTCTTTTCTTTCTGAAAGAGTACATGAATATCAAAATCAAAACAGTAAGAGTGATGGACTGTGCTTGTTTTATATCATTCCATTGCACACTCACTCTTGATTGCTCTTATAAAAGAAATTATCAAGATATGGGTGCAAAAGGAAAAAATAGAACTTCTGTATTGCGTAGAATCTACATAGCAGAGATGGTTGTTTTTATGCTCTAGATATCCAGTATGTCAGTAAAGACAAAACCTTAAAGCCCACAGCTTTTTCTTCAAAAACAAAAATTTTCCAATAATAATTTCAGGTGAGTACAAGAGATCCACACATTTATGAGAAACTTTCCATTTGTCTATTGTCAACTGAATAAACATTCCTGGAGAAGAATTTGTTATGGATTACCGAAAACTGTAATCCAGATCACAGTAGAAACAAGATTAGATTGAAGATGCATGATGCATTTAAAAATCCTACTGGATTTTTAAACAGCTAGACATTGATATAGCAGTTTAGACCAGCCTGTTCTTGCAACCATTTTTGTGAGAGAATGAAGAAAACTGAAGTTAGTTTTGAAATTAAAAATTCAGTAACAGCTATGTATCCATGTAGAGCACAATGGATTT
The DNA here is from genome assembly GCF_012460135.2 of Molothrus ater. Classification (NCBI taxonomy): domain Eukaryota; kingdom Metazoa; phylum Chordata; class Aves; order Passeriformes; family Icteridae; genus Molothrus; species Molothrus ater. The sequence goes on along the minus strand of NC_050478.2, from coordinate 44,215,289 downwards.
TGTAATAAAGAGTAGGCAGAAGGCATCTCTTTTTACATCTTGAGATTCAGGAGCAAATATAAAGTTTTAAATTAGATCTTGTTATAGATCACATCTTAGGCACATATAAAGGCATATACAGATGCATTTTTATATGCCCTATAGATATGGTGTTGGTGTGTACAATATGTAATGTATGTGAAAATGGTCAGAACTTTTGATATAATAATAACATTTGCATGAACAGAGGTGATTTAATGGGAGTATCCACCCTTGCCTTTATTTATGTGAAAATAGATGGAATTACAGGAAGGAGATGCAAGACTATTGACTAGTAAATTCTATTTTAAAATAAGCCTGAATATGGGTGTTTTGTTCCTCTATAGCCCTGTTTAGATGAGGAAGTGAACAGGTGAATTTGAAATTCAATAGCTAACACACACTAATTTCCTCTATTAACACTATTTCCTGTATTAACACTAAGTACACAGAATAAGTAGAGTAAGTATGCAGAACAATGTTTCACACAAAGTAAAGAGATGCCCATACTAGGAGACAGAGTGTAATTACAATTTAAAATTACAGTTACTGGTAAAGTAAGTGGGATACAAAGAAAACTACCCTCTATATATTTTAATGGCATTCAAGCAAGTTCCAGCAGAATAATTTCAAGATTTCCAACTTACAGGGATTTATTTCAAAGTAGACTGAAGAAGAGTTTATCTCAAGCAGAGAGAAACTAAAGGCTCTAATCTTATAAGTGAGATCTAAATAATTTTAGGGACTGAGCTCTTAAATATCTAAATATTTTGTGTCGGTTTATATTACAAAAAATTTAATGAAGTCTTTATTGCTAATCTAATTTAAAAGTAATTACATGGTGACTAGATTTATCTCATACTTTTAAGTCTCTGATTTCTTCTTAACAGCCATTAATTAATAAAAATATTGCAAAAACATTTCTGAATGTGAATCTAATAATTTTTTCAGTTAAAAGCAAGTGAAGCAATAATTTCTACATTCCCCATTATTTGCATTGTGGAAGCCCCAAGGTGTACCAATTGATTTGAAGATATGAAAACAAATGGTCCTTTATACCATCTAATTTTATTCATGGCAGTTCCTTCTTGCATTTAAAAGCTAAAATTATTTAGCTTTTCTTCAAGCAAATAAGCATCTAACTATTAATATTAAATCACTCTAGGTTAAAAATAATTGCTACTTAGATCCATGCATAGTTAAGGCTTTAAACTCACTTTTCAAAAATTATATGAGTCAAAAATATTGCCAAAAATATGGTTATTAGCTGTTGTTGTCCTGCCCAACATCTACCTACAAATCAGAAGGGAAAAAACATTATAATTTCATCCCGATGTCTGTTGTAAGTAATTTATTTCCATAAACTGGGAGAATTGCAAAGACTCATCTAAAGATCATCAGAAAAACTACAGATTTAATTTATTCTGTAATTCAATTACTGCAGCCATAAAGTATATAATGAGTGAAATAGGAACTCAAAATTAAAGTTTTAGTTCATGTTAATGTCTTAAATTTTGCAATGCAATATTGAGCCATAGCTATACTCCATATCCAGACTACTATATTTCTAAGGTCACTATGAAATATGCATGGTTATTTTTCTCATCTTACCTGCAGATGGGTCAGAATTTGTTTTATTGAATTTGTCTCTATTGTCGTCAAAGTTGCACTGACTTCCAAAATATATTCTTGCTTCGAAGAATAGCTTGTTTATTCAGAATACAACCAGGCAATTTTGTTTTTAGTGCTCAGTAATGAAATCTGTTTTAGAGCACTCATTGAAGGAAAGTAGAAAACAAATTTTCCTACTCTGTTTTCTTTCAGAGAGATTTGATTTTTAAATCTCAAAGTGTTAAATTAGAAAGTCACAAGCTTCTGGAAAATTACTTCTGTGTCTGCTTCCTTTCACAAAACAAAATGTTGATGAACATAGTTGCAGGAACAAAGCCATAATGGGTTTGCATTCACAATATTTAAAGGTGGCAAATAGCAGTCAGCCTAGAAATATAATATAAACCAATGTGACATAGAGGATTAATTTTTCCATGCTTGTAAGAAGTCTCATAAATGAGAAGAGATATTGACCTCTCCACCCCACCAGAGAAAACAAGAAAGGTCAAGGGGGTTTTCCACTGTAAGCAATAGACTACTTTCATTTAACTGTTGTCATTAAGATCTAACTTTTCTTCTTTACATTGTTGCTGCAGTTTGATAACCAGGGGAGCAGCTGACACTGATGGCAGTATCCACCATAAATTTACAATCCAATGATGATTTGCCACACTTCCTGAAAAACAAGGTCTTGCATCCACTGCATTTGTAAAACTGCAGACTGCCTGAACACAATTACTGTGTAAGTGGAAACTGCCATTCCATGAGACAATTAAATCAAGTCTAGAGTTGGACCAGGAAACAGAACACAAGATTCTGCCTGTAAACAGTGTCATTTTTTAAATTGCCTTTGAAAGGCCTGGAATTAAACTGAGGAATAAACTGACCTAACACAGAAAATTTTCTATAAATAATCGATCATACAGAAGTTATGGATCACTGTCAGACACGGGATCAGTTTCTGTAGCATTGCAACTTCCCAAGTCAATGCAGTTACAGTCTCTTACTTACATCCAATTATAGTAATCTATAAGAAGAGTGAAGCATCTTACATCAAATGATTCATTTTGTAGTAAAACAGAAATGACCATTCAAATTATTTCCTAACAGTTTACAGAAAAAGGGAAAACTTTCCTGTCTTTTACCATTATAACTCTGCAACTAGGAACAAAGCAATTTATTCTCTTGCTCACAGGAAACATAAAAGGGTCACATATATTAATACGTGTGTGAAAAATGGACAGCTGTGTGAGGAACTACATCCTTCCAAGCTACTGCCTTACAGATACAATCTTTCAAGAAAACATACTGTCTTAGGCCACAAAGACCAAATATTGCCCCAAACTGGAAAGAAGAGATGGAAAGAGGGAGAACGGAAGTAAAGCTGAAATATAAAACACTTCAAAAATCCAAGTAGTGATGCAAACCTGGTATTTACTTTATTCCATTAGTTACTGTGTAATAATATACTGGAATGACAAGAAATAAATAAATAGTTTGTCAAGGTCAATAAACTCCTTTTATGACACAGGTACATCACATTAAATTTCTAACCCATTTGCTTTTTCCCTAAAACATTTGAACTACATCTCCATATCTATAAATAAATGGGGGAAAAAAGAATATATATAACAAATACCTAAAAGTAGATTTTTTGCACACAAATAAAGTAATGGAATATCAATTACAGAACAAGTATAGTACATTTATATATCTGTAAGAAATTTACTGTCAGTTACAGTTAAATGAGCAATCCGGATGTCAGATCAAAAGACATTTGATATGTAAGATGCAACAAAAAGCTCATTTGGTAGGTGTTGTAGACATTGAAAGACATGGACAGTTTATTTATAGGAAATACTATAGTATTATATTAGGATCTGATTCTAGAAATCCCCTGAATTCTTCAGGAAGTAATTTGCTGCTGCTGCAGAATTCTGTTCATCACTGAACTTGAGGAAAAACAACAGCAGAGAACCTGAAGGACTGACTGCAAGGGAGCAATGCTCTGACAAGACATGCATTTGGCACAGGTAGACAACAAGCCACAACTCTTTCTTCACACCTAAATTAGAAGACTCATAGATCTGTGATTAATGGGTATTGGTACCTGAAAGAAAGATGTGTGACTAATATAGAACAGTTCAGAAAATATTTCTAGAAAGTCAAATAAAAGCTAGAACTAAAAAGAGTACTTCTTCAGTTAAAGGAGAATAAAGTGTCTTTCTTAAACTATTAAAAGAAGAAAGTACTTTTCTATTGTGAAGCTTAAATAGGGGTGTCTATATATATATATACACACACACACACATTTACACACATATATGTAAGTTGCCCTGTACAGGAATACAGGATAGTCAAACTCAGTAGAAGACCATCAGGAAAAGCATTAAGAATGTGAAGGTCAAGGGGAGTGACAAGGATGGAGCTTTTCTTGACAGTCATTGGACAGTTGCCTTGAGCCTTAATTAGTATCATAAGTATACACCAGGGTTCCTGAATGTACTCAATAACATTAGCTACAAGGGCATTATTTATCTATAATACTGTTATTATAGTTTTGAATTAAACCAAAATGAAGGTTAATCTGAAATTTTGTCTGAAGAGCACTTTCTTTGCAGAAGCAAGGGTGAGTCAGAAAGCAGACATATTGAGCTATAATGGCCTAAAAACACTCACTAAGTACTTTGCCTAGAGTTTTTTAGTCATGATAAGAACAAAGTCTGAAGTAGATTAATCTAGACTGTCCAATCTTTTTTTTTTTTTGCTCCTACTGGACTTCAACAAGAGGACAGACAGCTCAGCAGCTTGTTCACTGCACCCACAGGGTTTTATTTCCTGACAAACTCCAAATAACTTTGACAACTAGGAGTCAGATTATTTAATCAGCAAGGAACCCATATGCAATAAAAAGGGTTAAATTTCTTAAAGCTGTTTAGGTTTCTCATGCTCTATAAGTACAGGAAGCGCTCTCTAAGTGGAAAATGTCCAGGAGTGATTAAAAATAGCCTTATAATAAACTCAGTGTAATTGTCTTTGGATAGCATGAAATTGAATACACTAAGGTCATTAACCTTCAATACTCAAATTCTGTTTTTCTATAATTATGTTTTCTGATAACAGGAACCTTGTATATCAGAGCCAACAAAGCCCACATTACACTACGAAACAGAAGTTAAGGCCACATGGTCAGTTGACCTTCACATTTAGCATTTATAGAAAAGAATACTTTGCAAAGTAAGCATTTTTTGGTTTAGACTACTTCCCCTGCTTCTAGAAGTAATTTTAAACTTAAGAATTATGCTGTTTTCCTTCCTTTGGCATGTTTTTTGCCCTTAACTATGTAATAAAAATGCTAGTGCAATTCTTACTGCATAGCGCATATTAACTGTTTTAGTGCTTATATTATGTTTGGAAATAAATATATATAAACTCAATTTATCCATCCTATATGTTGCAATCTCGCAGGATTATAGCCCTTCATTTAAAATTCTGGGTGCAGTTTATAGAGCAATAAGTTCTTGAAAGTGCTGTATTCTTTGTGATCATCCTTTCAGAACATGAGATACCAGTTCTCACCATGACTTTCCATTAACTTACAGTTAACTTCTTTTGTAATCTTTCTTTACATCACAGAGTCAGCACTTGATGTGCTTACAGGTCATTTCAGAAGAAAACCCACTCCATGGAAACAGTTTGTTTTTTACACATTACTGTGAGAAAAGTGTTGCTTTTTTTCAATTTTCAAAATTCAATTGTAATCCAGTTTTACTAATAGTAATCCAACATTATGGGCCAAAGAAAGATTATCTGAGCAAATGGCTGAGGATGAAATGAGAAGGACAAAAGTAAGAATTGTTGCAAATCACTGATCAACTTAGATGTCTGTATACTAAAGAAAAAAACACAAGGTGGTAGTAATCAGGCAGCAGATAACCAGGGGTGTGAAATAAGAGCAAATGTATAACTTGCCTCACATTTAACCCAGTATGTTTCAGGAAGATACGACAGAGCAGAGAGGCAGTGACATTAGCTTGCACATGAAGAATTTGCTCTGAAGCCCGGAATGTGGATGAACTCTTTGAAAGCACAAGAACAGGAAAAAGGAAAAAAAAAAAGGGGGGATCTGTTTTGGAAAGGTAACTCATGAAGCCAAATCATCAAAATCTGATAAACCAAAATTTCTGCAGGCCTTTTGCAAAATAATTCAAAACAAACTTGAGTGGTGGGAATGAGTGATGTTAGCTTGTTCAGATATCTCTGGGGGAAGGAATATGTTTTTGTCTAGTCAACTATTGAAATGCATTGGTCAAAAAGAGCTGTGCACAAATATTCCTCAATATTTGTTTCTAATAACAGAAAGCTGGAGAGCACTGAAGTAGACACATCTTGGTCCTCAATGACTTCATAGGAGCATATAGACAAAACAATTGTTCCCATGAAGGCAGTCAGCTACTAAAAGATGTTCAAAGAGTCTGCAACATCTCCATTCTTTGAGATATTAAAGACTGGACAAAGCTGCTAGCAACCTGATCTTGGTTGACATTGTTTTGAACTGGGGTTTGAACCAGGGAGGTAATCCAAAAGTTCCATTAAAGTTTTATCTTTTCCTTGATTCTATGATCTTTCATGAAATGGCAGTGTTCTTGGCCCTCAGAAGGAAAAGAAGAAATGTGAATATACACTGAAACTGAACCTCAGTAACGTAAGAACCAATCCAATATATACCTAGCCAAAATCCAACCTCCATCAGTGACTGAGCAATTAAATGAAGTGACTATGTTATTTTTGCATGAGCAGTATGAAAGATAGTTAATATGGCAAAAAAAGGCTGAAGGAGACACACAACCTGCAGCAAAATCAATTCAGATTAGGCATTAGAAACAATATTTTAGTGATAACGGTACTGAATCAATAAAAGATAGGTAAGTAGCAGAAGTAGATAAGTTGCAAAAGCCACAACTTTGGACCTTGTTTAAGAATATATTGGACAACCATGTACTCACCCAGTAAGATTCACTAATATGAGTTAAACTGAATGACCTAACAGTCTCCTGTCTCACAGATTCATCAACATTAGTAAAACTAAGACATTCTTACATTTTCTTTTAATCTCTCCCTTCTGTTTCCTTTGCCAATCACCAAATCTCTCTCATCAGTATTCATTACAGCAGCTGATCACTACTTGGAGTTAGACTTCCCTCTGAAATCCTCACACCCACATTGCATCTGAATCTCAATGAAGTTAGAAACTTCAACTCTAAGATTCTGTACATGCTATTAAACCATAGGATCTGCATCTCATTACCTTGGAGTACTGCAATCTCCTTTCTGTTGGTCCTGATCAGTGCAAGCTGGCTCTGTTCTTACCTACCCAGAAAGATGCTGAAAAAGTGATTTTCCTAGTTCATATTTTAACTGCTGTTTGTTTGAATCCTTTCACTGGCTTTCTTATTACAAGAAATCAGAAAAGGCTGGTATGAATTTTCAGAGTGTGTACAAGTATCTCTATCAAACAAACTTACTAACATGGTTATCTGTCAATGCCAAAATAATTTTAGACTTACTAAATGAACAGGCCAGAAAGCAAACAGCAACATAATTTATGCTTTCCTTCCTCTTGTCTATGATACTTTGGGCATATGTTAACCTTAACATCTGCATAGCTGCCCTGTTATTCTCCTTACATCTCTTTTTGCTGTACTGGTGTGCTAACACAATGGGCTATCAGATTGAGTAAAACCAGCCCACTGAAACCTTGTCCTCCCTTTTTGGTCTTCATTTACACACATTTTATAATACATAGAATTATATTTAAGATTTAATTTATAGGCTAAAAGCACAATTTTTCTTTTCTGTGTCCACATTTCTCAACAAAAGGAGACCCATAACAACAAAATTGCTAGCAACAGTCTTGCTATACTTTTCTATCTGAGGATGTAGATCTGAAAAATCTATAGTTGCTTTTCCTAGCATTTAATGTCATACAATAAACATAAGGCAAGTGATTTCTTAAATGCTCCTTTCTAAATGGGGAAGCTACAGACTCTTCATCTCCCCTTTGCAAATAATTACAATCTACAAGCTATGGTGTTGAACAAAGGTAATTCAATGTTTCTTTAAGCTTAGGTATTGTAGCTCACTGATGAGTTACTTATGCTATTTGAAGATCTTTTTCATAAGGACATAAAAAGCAAGCACAGATAAGCAAGACACGTGGCTGAACTACCAGAGCATAGTAAAGCCAAAAGAAACCATTTTGGTGGGCATATGGCAAAGCGCTCAATGTCTTCCTTCAAAGAAGAGAGGGGCAACTCAGGTCTTACCAGTTACAGCTGGTAGATTTCATCTGCCTGCAGGTGCAATTGCCCACTTATCATGATGAAGAGACAGTATGATAAGAATTTCTTCCACCTCTGTCTCTGCAAGGACAAAAAGCCATGTTGTGTGAATGGTGAACCTGAAATCAAGAACAGCATTGGTTTCATTTCATTATTTCCTGAAACAAGATTAAAAACTCTGTTTGACACTGACCTTATTTTGTTAAAAGGGCAATTTTTATGGTATCAACCTTTTCTTTAGCTTCCCTTATCTTTGTGAATCATATTAAGCCTAGTTTTATATAGTTAGATACTTGTGGTCTTCTAAAACAAATAGAACAGACAATAAACTGTGATAAAAAATCACTCAGGTGTATACCAATGACTTTAAAAGGATTCTTCATAGATACAGAAATCTGAGCTAACATATCCCAGTCGAGGATCAAGGCCTCACTGCTGGAATTCCATAGGGATGCTTAACAAACTTTGCATGAGAATCACTTGACTGGAAAGGCAGTGAAAACGGTTTATTTTCTCTCTCTCCTGTGCTCTACCTGTATTGAGGCTCCCTCCTGAAGTCAAATTATTTTTAAGAAAACTGAAGGCACTACAATGAATTGGTTGCTACTCCATCTAATTTACATCACTATCAAAAATAACTCAGAATTTTGAAATATATTAAAGTTGATATTTCTCCTTTATTTAATTAAAAAGGTACTTTATTTAAATACTTCATGTCAAGGAGATATACTTCAAATCAAAGAGACATATATAACATGGTGGCCTTTTTCATATTTAGAAAATACTATTTTAAGTATTAAATTACACTATTTATTTAAGTATTAAATTATACTATATTAACTAAAATACTATGTAGTGAAATATCATCGCTTCAGTACATGCAGCACAATAATTTAAAAATGTGCAAAAAGATTTAGCATGATGGAATGCATCAGAATTTTTATTTCAGTAAACATTATCTGGCATTCAGATTTTTCTCTCTATACAGTGCCACAACTTTCACAGCAAAGTACTCAAACTGAAGATGCCTCATTGTACGAGTTGTGAACAGTCTCCAAAGTCTTTCAACATCTTCTGATAAACAACACTACAAGTTTGATGTTCTGTGAACTATTCAAATTCACTTTTCCATTTGAAGAGAGCATCAGCAAAGATCATTGCATCTTAGAACATACAGAGGGCTGCAGAGCAGTTCATAGGGCACAGCTTTCTTTGATTTTGCCTTTAAACAAAACTGCTTTTAATTTTGCATTATCCACTGATATATGCCATTTAAGGAGGTGACAGCTGTCTAAAACATTAGGTTGGGTTCTTCTTCGCTGACATTAAAAAACAGTAAAATTAGATCTTTTTCCTTCAAAGGCTTACTGCATATGTTTCATTTTAGACACTGTGAACAGTCCATGCTTCAACTGTTTCAGCCTGCTGGGGAGTTATGAGCCTATATAAGCCCAAAATATTACAGTGCCCTTGTACCTTCTGTTAAATGATTACTACTGAACATGTTCACTGAGTGACTTTGCTCTGGAAAGCTTTATGTAGCTGGACTCTTTCTTTTCACATAGTTTAAAAATATGGAAATAAAGTACCATGACAATCAGCCCCAGAGATTGCTTTTGTTCCATATAGATGATGAAGGGAAACAGTTTTCCAAAGGCATAAAATCAGCTGGGGAAAAATGCAACTGTCAAAACTCTGATATGGTTAAATATAAATATAAATTAGAATCTATGGAAATGTTTCAATATTCCTTTAAGTAAAATTAGAAAGGTTTGAAAATCACACTGAACTTGACTGTAGTCAAACACAATTAATCTTAAATTTGTAAAGAGGAAACCTCAAACATACGTGGGATTTTGGGCTTGGGTTTGCTTTTTTTAAATTGCTAGCACCTCACTCTGTAGGACTAGCAGATTTTAAGAGTCAATGCAAATCAGGAAACTGCATTTTTATCTACTTCATCAGTAAAGAAAAGCTCTCACTATCAATGCAATTTTAGGGCCTTACGCCATTCTTCTTAGCCAATAAAGTAACCCAGGGCACTCATTGCAAGTCTGATATACTTTGTAGCAGTTTAACTAATGTCAGTCTGTTAATTCTTTTATGATCAGTGATAGTTTATAGATCCTCTCCAAGGAGGTTCTGAGGTTTGGTTCAAACCTCAGAAATGTCTGGAGAAATTCATATCCAACTGCTGCACAAATAATCAAAAGCCTTTTGATACTATCTTGAAACCATACAAACACCAGATTCAAATTTACAAGAAATTTGGAGAAAAAACAAGTCAATATGGATCCAAAATAATAAGTTCAAATAATGTATCTCTATTAAATTAATACACGTCTTTTACTATAGGATGGGAAACGGAGAAATTGAACATTGTAAAATTATCAATACTACAAAAGAAGCCAGCAGATTGTTGTTCTCATTCATTGCCATTCCTTGATGTAAAGCAAAGCAAATGAGTATGTGAAAGTTTTTTTCCCTTGGTAGAATTAAGGTATGCTGTCATGTGTTCTGTTTACAGGACTCTGTGGTCAGCATACATAAAAGTAAATGAGCTGCTCAGTAAGAAGGGAGCTTGCACCTATAATTCATAACTTTTTCAGTCAGAAATCAGATAAGCTTTTTGTAAAATGAAGATCTCTCATCACTCACTTTTTTTTCCTGCTGCATTGCTGTTACCCTTCTTGGCATCCGCTCTCAAATACTTTGGCCGAACATCCAACCTAAACTGAGACTTGGATGGATTTAAGTCAGTGGAATGATGATATTTTATATCAGATAGAAATCCCTTTATAAAAATCAATCTGGCACTATCATGTAGCAGTGTTTGCCATCAGAAGAAGCAAAGTAAATCATATCAAATATACAGCTGTTGTGTTATCTAATGACAAGATCTATTTATAGCTAATTGGCATAGTAACTAAGCTGATAAATTTAATTTGGTATTGTAGAAGTAGCTGCATTATTCAAAATGCATTTCATAGCCTGCTGGGCCCTAGCAATTTCTTCATTTTCTTGTCTTGATTGGTATCAGGCAAAAGAAAGATGGGATCAATTCAGCTCCATTTGACGGAACCAGTGTACCTGAGAAGTTGAAGGCTAGGCTTGGGCAACTAAGTGCAAAGCTTGGTTCTGATGAAAATGTGCAGTGTAGCAAATTCTTTTTCAATCAACTCTGCCCCTTGCTCTTGCTTTTGTGGTCTGTCAGATACATTCTTCTGACTTGCTGAAACGGAATGCTGATCTATATCCTTCTTTATCTAATTTATTTTATACTTTTCTTCTTTTATGACACTTTTTCCTCTGCCTTCATTTGGTGGTTTCTAACTTCCATGCCCATGCTGCCGTCCCAATCCCTCCCCTTTTCAAGATCCTGTATTCACAAAGAGAAAAGAATTTACAATCATGTCACCTGACACTGAGATTTAAAAAAAAAGAAAATGTTCATTAAATTAAGTCCTTGAATCTAGTTTAACATTGTAGTGGAAGGAAATTAATTGACTAAAAGAAATCTAATGCTGACTGAAAAATTCAGAGTGATGAAGAATTGCCACCCTAGAAAATAGAGTTTTGATGTATTTACATTTGTGTTTGCAAGAATTTTATCATTAGTCACTCCAAAAGAGTTTTATAATCCTATGTGTTCAAAATTATGAAAAAAAAGAAAGACATATTAAAAGACTGAGCTTCGGCAAACACAAAAAAATAACCCCACTGATGTATGAAAATTGCAAAATCTCTTTTTGGAAGATTTAAAATAACTGGTCCAAAGTCTCCTTTGTAGAATCTCACTCTTCTTCCAGGGTATTCAAAAAGATATTAAAATTCCTGAAGAGGTTTTTGGGTTCAAACACAACCTTGTACAGTCAAGTTAAAGAAACTGCATTAAGACAGGATTACACTTTCTTTAGAATATTTATTTAATGAACTGTGCAATTGAAATAATCCTACTTTTTCTTCTTGAAGGTTTTTTTAGGAGAGAGTTTTTCAGTTCTGTTTTTAAGGAAAAGCAGTTCTCTGTTTACATCTTTTATTATATTCAGTGATGTTGCTAGTGATTCTTTATGTTTTTGTGAAAAGTTTAGAGTTTCTCCCAAGCACCTGTAAGTTTTCATCTGTTTTGCTCAGAATCACACATTTGCTTGCAAAGTGGGTATGTATTTGAGTGGAACACTTGGGAGTCACTTTTTTAAGAGTCAGGTTCTTTTGGATATGGGGCTTCATGAATAGGTAGTTTTAAAATGGAATGCAATACATATTTTTCCATAAAGTTCAGGGTGTTTGAGTCAAAATAGGAATAAGCAATATGGACATTGAGCTATCATAATTCAAGTATTTTTGTAGGCGGTTTTCTACAAAATTATGAAATGTGATGAAAATGGTGCCATGTGTGATACTATACTACAATTTTCATCCAGCCCACAGAATATGTAAAAGAGTTATTTATATCCAGGCTGAGATTTTCCTCTGCAGAAGTAGAAACATAAACCGTAGAAAGTCCTTTCCTGTCAAAGCCTCACCTCAAGATGACATGTCATTTACAGAACTGTTTGGGTTCTGTTCTGTCTTCACTGATTTTGGGCTAACTTGGGTCTGCAGGAATTACTTCTACAGGAAGTAGAAGGAAGATCTAAAGAGTGAAGGCTGTGGATTAGCAGCACTGTTACCTGCAGCAGCTTTGCAGAGAAGACATGGATGAGTGACTCTTACCTATGTCTGTACACAGATGCTTCAGTAATATCTGCACTACTTACAAATGGAGAAAAACAAGAGCTGTTGAAACTACATCTGAAGTGGATGTATTTTATCTCAGAACCAAAAGCCCAGAAGAACAACTCAAATCCAAATATTATGTAATCTTACAATTCTTTATATCTTTATAATGTTATACAGTATATTTTGTCACAAAGATGTGTCAGCAAATATCTCAACTGCATTTAAGACTTTGTTGCCTTCCTAAAATATTTAGGAATACCTTCCATTTAGTCCATATTTTAGTTCTCTTTAATATGTATTACTTGAAATACTTACCTAAAGGATTATAACAAAGTTAAGCAAGAGGGATTGAAGAAAAATATTAGCTCCCCCCAAAAAAATTTCTTTCATCAATGCAAACATGGTATTTACAACAGACATTAGTGAAGGTTTAAAATGCAAGGTTCCAGAGTCTGAGGAAATTATAATGCAGACTTATAAGATAAAAAAAAAAGAATAGAATAATCTGTTTAGAGGTGTTATGGGTCTAGGAAAGAATTGTGTAATAAGAAAAATAATTCTTCATGGCACTCAGTTTCTTTCACCTTTGATTTCTCCTTTACATTTTTAGTAAAACTCTCACTTTGTTCTGGCAACATCACTGCTCACTCTTCATTCTCACAATCCAGCCCAAGTGATTTAAAGGAAAAGTGCAACAATAGTATTTCTCATTTTCTACATTTCCTAACAAACACTACAATTCTTTAAAATAAATAATTATGGCTGCACATTAGACACTGGCATTTAGGCCCTATTTTTACACTGGTACAAACAGAGTTTAAGACCAATTTAACATTGTTCTAAGAAATCTGATGAAAAAGTAAGTTAGATTTCTAACTCACCTAGAGGTCTTTTTAATATTTTACCTGGTATTTAATTAAATATCATAACCCAGATAGAAAGCAAGGCTCTGCCTCATTATGCTATGGTCTGGAGTGTGTCCCTGAATGAATCAGCTCCAAGCTGTAATAGGAAAATATGTCTCTGAGAGCAGCAAGCACACAGCTGTTTAACCATATGGAAGTGTAGCTGCTTGTAGCTCTGTTAATATCCACTTCTCACCTCTTCATTTACATCCAAACGTGTTACCCTAGGGCAGGCTCCTGCTTCCACCTTTGCTCCCCTGCAGCTCCTACTCTTCCCATCCTTTTCTCCTACCCTAATACCTCAGCTGTTCCAAGAGCTCTTGCAGATCACCCAGCCACATGACCATGAACACTGCCAAGCACCCAACCAAATACTCCAAATTCTGCACAACTTGTTTTATATGAAGTTTAGATGTCTCAGGTAACCAAATATACATGCATCACTTACTGGAAAAATCAATCTAACAGTTTCATGTCCTTTCCTTGTAGCTAGAACCCTGCAAAGAGACAATATCAGTTTGCAGGGGATAAATGCTGGTTCTTTCAGTCACTCTGAACAGATTTATAATTAATATTATATGATCCTCTTAGTTTTTAAGTTTTCGACAGCAAAACTTTACAAGAAGATGTACAGGAACCAATGTACAGAAATCTATGCTTTGAAAAACTAGATCATAAATTATGCATGTGACAACTAATGAGGAGCAAACATATAAAAGGAGATAAACAGCTGAATTAATATCAGAAGCATGAACATGCACAGAACAATTGTCTTTACCTGATAAACTAACTGAGGTTTCCAGTTGACAAATAATTTATTTACCACACAGAAAGACTGATTGATTATCTTCTTAGTTGAATTTATCACAGATTTAAGTTAATTCCTCATTAATTAGCACAGAATTGGGGAGGGAACTTTTTTGCACTGACCCAATTCCTTACTACACTTGTTTTTCACTGATTTGTTTTAAATAACTGACAAAAGAAGACTCCAATTCTTCTACCCCAATGACAACTATGCTATAAGAGAGCAAGATACTCATACATTCAGCAAAATTTCCCCATAGTGTGACTAACTGAATAGGTATCTTCTCGAACCTCATGTAAATTCATGACTGCACTGAAATACAAAATCAGAACCCACAATCAAACACAGTCTCTACCCAACCATCACAGAAGAAAACACATGCTCAACTCCATTGCTCATTCCCTGTGGGCTTCAGGCACTGAAACCCATCTGTGCTCTCAACATTTGTCTGTGAGCTGCATTCTTAGGCTGGTATTCTGCTTTCACACTCTTCTGAAAGTGCCTGGTGCCTAAGGAGACACTTCATATGGAACATGTATTTGCTTATGCTCAGAAAAACAAACCATAATCACCTAAACACCATTCTATTTTTCAGGCTGACCAAAGGCACACATTGGCCTTTGAAAAGATGTATCCAAACACTGCAGTATCCTCTCCAGGGTAGGTCCTGGTCGATGACAAGTTGAATGTGAGTCAGCAGTGCCCTGGGAGCCAGGAGGACCAAGTGTGTCCTGAGGAGCATCAGGGACAGCATCACCAGCCAGGCAAGGGAGGGGATTGTCCTGCCCTGCTCTGCTCTGCGACAGCCTCACCTTGAGTGCTGGGGGCAGGTTTGGGAGCCACAATGTAAAGACATTATTAGAGAGTGTCCAGAGGAAGGCAAAAAGGAATATAAAGGGTCTGGAAGGGAAGCCTGGTGAGGAGTGGCTGAGGTCACTTGGTTTGTTCAGCCTGAAGTAGAGGAGACCGAGGAGAGACCCCACTGCAGTTACAACTTCTTGATGAGGGGAAAAGGAAGGGCAGGCACTGATCTTTTCTCTCTGTTGATCAGTGACAGGACTCGAGGGAACGGCCTAAAGCTGATTCAGGGGAGCTTTAGCTTAAACATTAGAAAGGGTTCTTCACCCAGAGGGTAGTTGGGAACTGGAACAGGCTCCCCAGGGTAGTGGCCACAACATCAAGCTTGACAGAGTTCAAGAAGCATTTGGACAATCCTCTCAGGCACAAGGTATGACTCCTGAGCATAGGAGAGGTCTTGGAGAGTCCTGACATGGACTCAATGATCCTTGTGGTTTCCTTCCAACTCAGCATATTCTGTAATTCTGTGGCATCACTCTGTGTTAATACCATGCACTAAACTGCAACAAGAAGAGAACAGAGACATGGCCTTATTTTCATAGCACATTCTGCAGGGAATGGACTCTGGAATGCAATTCCAAAAAGGCATTGCAACATTGCCAGCAGAAGGACTTTGGAGACATTTGGTTCAGAAACCTAGCACACGAGTTTACTATTTACTAGATATGAATGCCCCACCCTGGTACTCCTGATTCCCTGAGGAAACACTGCCACGACACCTCAAGGCAAAGGTACTTCACTTGTGCCCAGTTAATTTCCAAGCTATTCAAGTGTTGTGGGGAAAAAGAAAAGCTACCTGACTTCCTGGCACAGGATGGCCCTTAACCCAAAAGCAGGAAGAAGGTTGCCCTTGCTCTCAATTTCCTTTCCATGCAGCTTAATTTTCAAAGAAATCTCTGAATGTTTCAAGCAGCCTTGGGCATTTCTTTAGCAGGTACATGAGAATGAAGTGACAGACTTTACGGAGGATGGGGAATTAAAGTAGTATTTTGAATGTTTCCTTTACTGTTAGCTATCAGTACTGTTTATTCTAACGTATCCTCTAATCTAAAGGCATGTCTATGGAAAGGCTTCACCAGAGACTGCAACAAATTGTTTACTCAGTAAAGGTCATTCAATAGGTGCTGTTCATCATTTAGTTCCATCGTGAACATAAGCTCAGCTCTGATATTTAACAGTTTAAAGCTCGGTAGGGTTACTGTTTTGAAGACTAGTCTCATTGCCAGACAGAATTTTAAAATTATTTTGAAGACGTAGTGGGAAATACTATTTCTGATTAAAAGGCAGTATGTTTTTGACAGGTCTGGGCTATGTATTTCATGGCTTTATTTACTTTGCTTGAGAATAAAGCGACATTTTACTGTTTATAAATACATCGAAAAGATGTTTTATAGCCTGGTTTTCCCTTTCAATTCATTAAGGTCTTTAAAGGTCTTTAAAAGGACCTTAAGAGATCTTTAAAAAACATAGAAAAAGTCGGCTTTGTTTGTTCTTAGAAACTGCCCTGGGGAGTTAGGTCTCTCTTCTCATTTCTGCTTGCTTCTTTGTGCAGAGCAGAAACTTTCAAAAAGAAGTTTAGTCCTCATGACTGCAAAGACTGTTTTCTAATGCACTTGAGATAGCAGCAAGCATTAAAGATTGTACCTCACACCAAGCACTTCACCTTGTTGTTTCTCCATGATTTGAAACACCTGTGCTCTGCTTCCTACCACAGGATATTGATGAGAGACACTGCAGTCTCCTGGTTGCCAGAACATACTTTCATCTATGTTGACCCCAAGTGAAAAAAATACCTCATATTTTTCCCCTTCCTTTATCATATGTGATATCTCTTCAAACAGCAGTCGTCAGGGGTCTTTTTGGTACTTTTTCTTTTTTATTTCTTTTTTTTTTCTTTTAAGAGACAGAAGACTAAATTAGGATCTGAGGGGATGAAGTCAGACTTGTGGTGCAGAGCAATACCTAAAAGAGTGAAGAGAAGTGTCTGGCCATTGCAGCACTCATACTTGAGTATTAGGAGTGAAGAGGTCCTGCTAGTGTCTGTCTGGTTGACTGACTATTCCTCCAGCAGGTACTGAAAATGGTGAAAGGTGACATGAGAATGAAGACTGGAAGGGAGAAAAAATAAATTTGTAGGGGAAAACTGGGCAAATAACTTTTCAGAAATGAAGTAAGAATTATGTGGTATTTCCTTTCTTTTGAAGTCTTCAAGGCATAAGCTGTAACTTCGTTTAATATATATGTCACCCCGAAATCCTTCTTCATTTGAGTCATATTTTTAAAATTCCATATGTTCAAAAGAGTATTTGCAGCTCCAGTGTTCTCCAGCCACTCCTATTATGCAATGGTAATGTAAGCTTTCTGTATGCCAGCCAGGTATAGCCTCAGGATATTCAGCATCTGCTGCATTTACAAAAAGAGAAATGTAATTTGGTTTCAATACATGTCTCATATAGAGAATTTAAACACAATAGAAAATGAAGTATGAAAAAGAACTGCTACCCCAGTAGCATGAGAAAATTTTTAGGAAACTACATAAACTGACTCAAAAATATGCCACATAATGGTTTAGAGATAAAATTCTACATCATGCAGTTGCCAGTTTCAGCTCATAAATGCAGAACTAATGTAGCACACAAGTAACTACATTTTCTAGCTAATAACATGAACTCCATGGAAAATGTCTAACATTCTTCATTCATTTCAGCAATTTCCACACTATCCAATTAATTTCTTGAAATTGTATCCTGTTTAGCAGTATACATAATAAAATATAGCAGCACCCCAGTAATAAGCACTCCAAGCTACATAATTAAAACTGGGGGGATCAATGAAAAACTAAAGGAACTTAGTATTTAATTTTCAGCTAGATGAAAAGGACCTGCCTCTGGAAGTTCAGATCATATAATCCTTTGCTGGGCCTCATTCAGATCTGAAATCAAAGTTGCAAATGCACTAAGAACTTCTGGGAAGCTTTCTAGTATTTATTTTCTTAAAGATGGGATTCAACATCCCACATGCCATGCCTCTGCTGGCACTTCTACCCTAGCCTAACAATGCAGGGATTTCTCAAGAAACTTCTCACAGGATTTCAACATAATTTCTACTGCATTTGATCAGTTTGAAAAAAAAAATCTCTGTGGCTGTCCTTATGACACCTAAAAACAAAATTGCTTGTGTTGAAGATAAGGATGACACCAACTGCAAGAAAAAATGTCAGGAAGGAATTAGCCCCTTGGATTTCAAAGTAAATACTGACATGATTACAGATTAGGCATGATTAGGGACACTGCTAAATTGGTACCTTAGAAAGAGAGTTAAATGTGACATCCTCTAGCACCGTAACACCAAATTTTAAGCCTCTTGCCCTGACAGTGCACTCTATGGCTTTAGATGTCTGACTTCTCTAGAGGCTACAAGGGCAGAGTCACACTTGACCACAGACAGAATACAGAATGACAAAGACAATATCCACCTAAAGGAATGAAGAAGAATGACTATGGTTTGTATCTGATCACTCTTGAGATCTCTGGTGCTTCCCAGAATAAGGCATTTAAAATGAAGTAAGAGTTCATTTCATCCTCATCTGGGTATAGCTGAGTACATCTGGAGACAGAATACTTTTTTTTTAGCTTGCTGGAAGAGGAGGAATCTAGAGAATCATTTCTCCTATAGTTCATTATAGTCCCACAAAACATGCAGTCTCTGCTGTATGACATACTAGTTCTCCCCAGACAGCTGCAGTCAGTCTGAACCCAGTCCTGCATATAGCCCCTTTGTCAAGACAACCTTCTGGGAAACAAAAGATGCAGGATCTAATTGCTCCAGGTTAAAAAAGCTAAAAAACTTGCTCAGGTATCAAACTTTCCAATTGGCAGTGCCATTTCCATGTGTTTTCAAGGAAAAATTTTATTCAGATTTAGGATGCCTAATTTGCAAATCCCGAACAGGATAAGTTATTGGGACACTCAGCTCTGCCAAGAAGGCAGATGTTCTGGGGATGAACAATGCAGCATGGAAGTATTAATGAAATTTCACTTGGGTCCTACTGAATTTCACATTCCCACCAACACAAGAAGATTTTTTTAAACAGCACTCATAAGTGATCATCAAAATTATTAGGCGCAAGTTTCAGCACATTTCTCTACATTCATTCCTTGCTATGCACCATTGTTGTTTTCTGGCTCTAGGCTGAAGCAATGAGCCAGAGCCAAAGAGCATGGCAACAGCAATTGCTTGTCATTAGTGTGTCTCTGTTTGCTGTTTGTTTGGATATTTCCTTCACTTTCACACCACCTTTCTGGTGAACAAGATTAGTTGTTCCTCTGCCTTGTGATCATATACATTAATCCAACTGGCCTGGAACAACATGACCATGAGAGTGCAAAATCTGATATGTCCTTCTCAGTTCAGTGATGATTCAGTGATGATAAAATAGATAAAGTTCAAGAGCTCTTCTTTCTAGGATTATAACTCATTGTATAATTTTCAGTTGAAACTCAATTCAGATTTATGACAAACGAAGGTCACTTCAAAGAGGCTTTTGAACCCTTAATGGAGAAATATCACCAAGTGTCTTACCATAAAGATTTAAAAAGTTTTTCTTGTCTGACATTCTAAAGTTATGAAGGTGAAAAGTTTGATTTTGGTTATGAATTGCACTGTTCTGAATGCGTTTCCTATAGTTTATGTTGAAACCTTTAATGAGTCCTTGCATTAGAAGTAACAGACATAAATAATAGGTATAGAGTAAGAAGATTCCTTTTCAGTGTATTCAGTCAATTATTTCCATTCTGAATAATAGACTGTAAGAACCTTTCTACATAAGGGCATCTAATTTATTCATCAAAAAACAGAACACCTACGAGTATTTGAGATTTCAAAACAAAGCTCTATTCTGGCCAAAATCAATACAAAACTATATATGAATTAAATGGAAACAGCATACAGCTCTCAAAGCTAATTAGTATTGTACTTTTCAAATAACATTATTTATAACTGATAGACAAAACACATTAAAACTTCAGCTTTTATCTGCCTCCTCCATATTTTGTCTTGAAATATCTTCCAAATGGACTCAACCTTTAGGAAGATGGATTATACCTAGAAGCATGTAACTTCTGAACTAAGGCTTTCTTAACTCTTGTGTAAGCAATTTCTTTCCTTTTCTCTCACCTCCTCACACATCCCTATCATCCCCATTTTCCTGAGGTCTTGCTGTCCTCTAGTGGCAAAGGGCTATGACTTGTAAAAGTTGTGGGAGCATTTGAAAGCAGACGTCCTCTGCTTCATTATGATTTTCATCATCTCTGCTCCAGGTAACTTTCAGGCCTCTCAGCAAATAGATTCTTGGAAGAAGCTGATGATTTCAACTTGCCAGACTGTAACAAAGTTACTGAGTAACACATATCAAGTTCAGCAGGTATTTGAACTTAGAACTATGCCCCAAGGTTGAATTTGTTAAGCAGTCTACAATTAACCACAGGTATGTTTAATTACTTTTAGCTTGAAAAGAAAAAGCAGATGTATTAAAGACTGTATTAGAGACTGCATTAGATGTATTAGAGACTCTCATAAACATGCCTATTGAAACAAATTATCTTATGACATTAGGATGGAATTTTCAGCACGTTTCTTCAGGCTTCAATTGCATAGTCCTAAAAAAGTTTATGACAAAGTCTTTCTTATGAATGTTAATTTCTAACTTGCTGAGCTAATGATGAACTGTTCTCAATTTCTTGGTTATCCTGTCTCCTAAACTCACAACACCTCAAATGACTCAAATCCCAATTATGCAATTCCATGTTGGGTCACAGAAAGACTGCAAGGTGTAAGCCAGTCATAACGATGGATGTAGCCTCAGCCATGCTGTGACACATGAAAAAGGGAAGAAGACATCTACCTCTCCACCATCCAGCAGCCATCACCTCAGCTGCACATGGCTCCAGAACCCTACATCCCAGCCAGAGTGGCTTGTGAATCATGGAACTGCAGATGCTTAGCATGAAGGTCTCTGAGGAGGACTGAGGCAGATGTCCAGATGTCTTTCATGCAGATTAACAAAATGGACATGTCACAACATGGCAAAAAACAACAAAGTAATTCTAAAATTTGGCAGTTTCAGGATTTTATGGAATAACTAGTGTACCAGATTCAAAACACATCTTCTCAATTGAAAATCATCAGGCCTCATTATATAAAGCAAAAAAGCTGAGTAAGTAGATCAGCACTTTGGCTTATTCGGACTTGCACTCTGTGCTCAATGTACAGTACTGGGGAAAGACAAGTTAATAAAGAACAGCACAACAGCAAATCTCCTTTTAGAGCTTATACCATAGAACCATAGATTCATGAAAGGCTTTAGCTTGGAAGGGACCTTAAAAAGGCTTTAGCTTGGAAGGGACCTTAAAAATTATCTCATTCCAACCCCCTGCCATGGGCAGGGACACCTTCCACTAGATCTGGTTGCCCAAAGCCCCATCCATCTTGGCCTTGAACACTGCCAGGGATGGGCCATCCACAACCTCTCTGGGCAACCTGTTCCAGTGCCTCACTACCCTCACAGTAAAGTGAGATACTTTGTAGTATCTAATCTAAATATACACTCTTTCAGTTTAAAGTTATTACCTCTTGTGCTACTTGGCTCTTGGCTACTCCATGCCCTTGTAAAAAGCCTGTATAATCCAGGGCAAAAGCAATTTTTAAAGAATTACATTCTACATCTTTTAACTCTACATCCTCAATAGAATTCCCTTATATTCCATCAGACACAAATATTTTAATACAATATTTTCAACTCCCTTCAGTATAGGCAAAAGCAATTTAATACTGATTTGTGAAGGATTTTTGACATTTTGCTTATGACTGTAGTATACAGCCTTAAAAGTCACTCCAGCCTCTGAGTTAACAGAAAGAATGTTGAGCAGAAGTTTGGTCCCTTGTCTTTCGTTTAAAGCACCTTCTGTTTTCAGGTCATTATCACCATTCATTCTAAACAAAGCAACTCTCCTTTTTACTGGTTAATGAATCTGTGACAACTTATCACCTTCAGCCTTCCTAAGCTTCCCCTTATCTTGCTATATCTTGACCTTGTACACTAAATTTCACTGGAATGCATAGGTATAAAATACATTATTTTATAAAATGAACATCTGCTAACTTGGAGCAGAACTTAATAATACATACATAAAACCAAACCTTCTTGCAAAGGTCTAATTCCTGCAGTGGTACTTTTCTCTGTGGGACAGATCCTTAGATCCATAAAACTCGTTTGTCAACAGTCACCAACAACTCCTAAAAGGAAATAAAGTCAGGAGTAAGAAACACCAACAATACATCATGTAGTAATAACAGCTGGCCAAGGTTAACCCAGCACATTTCACTCCTGGAATGTTTTAATAAACTGTCTAAATTATGTAAATAATGGAAATGATAAATAGGAAGCTGCTCAACTACCCCAAATATCTTCACTGACCAGTGAAGAACATTATGACACAATACACCCAGCATCAATATCCTCAAAGGACTAAGGATTAGGCTGGACACTTTAAAAAGTAGCATAACATGAAGAGAAAATATTAAAGAACTTGAGAAGGTGTTTTCTTCAGCAAATGATTTTGTGGGGAAATTAATTTCTGAAAGCTAAGACAGCTCATCTTCAGGCACTGTTCCAATATTTGTGCAATGAAAAGTTGGATTGCTTTCTGAGTAGTACTAATCAGTGATTTAAAGCAAACTTTGTTAGTTTAAAAATTGGATATTGAAGTAAGCTTTTCTAATCTCTAAACATTAAGAAAACCAATCCATGAAGCAATAGGGAAACAGTGTAATTTTTCTGTTTAGAAAGGGTTGTGTTAGTATGATCTTTATTATCCATGAAAATTCTGTAATGCACCCAGGGGCAGCATTAGAGAAACAGCATTTACAGTTCTTCCCATCTATTTGTTAATGTCAAGTGGATTATTAGAAGGAATCCAACAGCTCTTACAATACCACACTTTTTATTCTAGGCTTAAACCTTGCAGATTTTGATATTCAAAAACTCAGAATATGAAAATAATTCAGCTCAAGACCAGCATGAATGTATTTTCAATTGTTCCCAGAGCTCAGACAGCAGTGAAATGGAGAAACTGCCTGATACCAACACACAAATGAACCAAGAGCCTTGCTTTGTTACAGAACTGCAGACTTACTTACTGAATCACCTGATACTGTGCAAGCTATGTTACTGTCAATATTAGAGAAAGCATAGCAGCACCCTTCCTCTTCTCTCAATTGTCATATATTGTGTATGTCTTTTTCAGTGAAGCAGGGTTTAAGGGGAATACATCACCAATGTGACTTATCAATAAATTATATTGAGATAATGAGTTTGTTTTTCCTCATGAAAATGATGGGGTACAATTAGGAGGGGAAAAAAGCATATTCTCTAAACCCAAAGTTTCTACTCAGGGAAATAAAGCAATCTTTTGTTCTATTTATACTACTGTGCACAAAAGTAACTTCCCCCTCCAGTGATTTTGAAACTCAGGAATGTCTCATTGGAATGACATTTCTAAGATTTTTTTTTCCTCATTGTTAAGAGGAAATGGCTCTCTTGCTCATGGCTAACAAACGTGGCACATACATGAGGAAAAATCTGTTTTGAAGTAGTAACATTTTTGTCGTTCATGCTAAAGATAGGGCAGATTCTGAGATTTGGGAACAAATGGATGTTCTCCTCAGCTATAGGGATCTGTTACACTGAATTCCCTATGACAGGTGAAGGAACCAGACAGGGTTTTTTTGAGAGACTGAGAAGGAAATATCATTAGGATAATTTACAGGGCTGATAATCCATGGCTTCCTTATTCTTGGTAAGTAAGATCTTCAAACAGGGAATTTGCCAATTTCATGTGAGGCTCTCAAGGTGCAAACAGTGACCTCGGGGCACAACATGACACCATTGCCCAGCGTTCACTTCTTGCTGGTGCCACTACTGGCTCTTCTCAGTTCTTCTTGGAGAGTGCCAGCTGGTCTCAGAAGTCACAACTTCTGACCGATGAGGGTAATTCCCCCTCCAAGTTCTCCTCAACACCAAAGCTCGTGGCACAACCTGCGTGTCCCTGTTTGGCCAAGGAGAACAGTGCGATATAATCCTGTAGACCAGCCAGGGATGCAACCTGAGGGCTCCGGGGCAGGTGACAGATTAGAAATAGACACTTGAGGAGAAATAGACGGGGTGAACAGAAAATAGGAACTTTTTTTTCTTTTTGATAAAGCATCCCCGACGAGGCTGAGATGGGAGCAGCGGGAATGGGAAAGTTTGCCGTGACCTCACATTAGCTGGTTTTTAGCATCAAAACCCTAAAATGCCGTCACTTTTAGCCGAGAGCAGCAGATTCCCGCCGCCAGCCCCTCCGGCTCTCCCTCTCCGCTTTCCCCTAGCCTCCCGGGCTGCTCCAGCAGCATTCCCGAGCCGGGAGCCGCCGCGGGACGGGACGGGGCGGGAGCGGCCGGGAGAGGGAGGGAGAGAGGCGGCCCGCTGGGCAGCTTCCTCCCGCTCTCCCTTCCTCGTCCGGCGGCCGCAAGGAGCGGACCATGGCCCGCAGCCGCCGCCGGGAAGGCTCCGCGCCGGGCACTGCCCCGCCGCCAGGTCCCCCCGGGGGCAGCGGGCCCTGGGCTCGGGGTTAGAGCCTCGCCCTCGGGCGGGAGCGGGGCCATGGGCACGGCGTCGTCCCTGGTGAGCCCGGCGGGCGCTGTCGGGGAGGTGATCGAGGACACGTACGGCGGCGGCGGCGAGGCCTGCGAGATCCCGGTGGAGGTGAAGCCCAAGGCGCGGCTGCTGCGCGGCTCCCTGCGGCGCGTCGGCGGCTCCCGGCCCGGCGGCCTCATCGGGGCCAGCTTCAAGTCGACGGCCTCGGTGCAGGAGCTGGAGTGCGTGGCCGAGTACGAGCGCCTGAGGAAGGAGTACGAGATCTTCCGCGTCAGCAAGAACAACGAGGTGGCCTCCATGGTGAAGAAGGAGGCCAAGCTGGACAGGGAGAACAAGCGGCTGCGCGCCGAGCTGCAGGTAGCGCCCGCCATCCTGAGGGCACTGAGCCGCGATGCTGAGGCTGCCAGGGACTCGTCCCGCTTCCTGGGGAAAGCTGTGGCAGGGAGGTGACGGGTGCGAGGGAAGGCAAGGTGCTGGGTGTGAAAAACGCTAATCACTTGTTTTTATAATTTTAAAAGTTTATAGTAATAAAATGCTTATAAAAATAGTAATACAATTAGAGTAATAATAATTTGGACAATTGGAATTAGGACAATATTAGATAATAGAGACAAAGAGTTACGGACGTCCGGGTACCTTTTTCTGGGCAGCACGAGCCCGAAAAAGGACACCCGTTAACAAAGGATTAACCTTTAAAAACAATAGCCTGTTGCATATTCATACACTTCATACATGATGCATAAATTCCATTCAAACACAGGATTCTATCTGGTCATCGTCAGCTTCTTCCTCTGAATCTTAGCAGTGCCTTCGAGGCGGGAAGAAGTTTGTTTCTTCGGATAAGAGGGCAATAAATTCTTTTTCTCTGAAAGATTTAGGTGTCTTGTGGCTGCTATTTCGCTGCAAGTCCTTTCTTTAAAAAAAGTATCTTACTTAGTGTCTATTTTAACATTTTTTATAATCCAAAACTATATTTAACACACTACTTAAGAGAATTAATACAGCATTACTTTCTAACACAACACATATAATATTTATTTTAATATTTGCGAAAAGCCAATCATAAAATATGCATTTTTCACACTGGGGAAGTGGTGTCCTGGTGCTCTCCTGCCGAGCCATCGGGATGCCATCAAAGTGCGCCTCTGGGGATGGGGACTGCACCCTGCGCAGCTGTGGTGACCTGGGAACGGGCAGAAGTTGTGCCAAGGGAGGCTTAGGCAGGATATTGAAAAAGGTTCCTCATCCAGAGGGTGTTGGACACTGGAGTAGCCTCCCCAGGGAAGTGGTCACAGCACAAGCCTGACGGAGTTCAAGAAGTGTTTGGACAATGCTTCTGAGCACAGGGTGTGACTCTTGGGGTGTCCTGTGCAGGGCTGGGAGTTGGACTTGATGGTCCTCATGGTTCCCTTGCAACTCAGAGTATTCTCTTATTCTGGCTGCCCTGCAGTAAGGAAAGATACAGGGTGCTGAGATAATACTGTAGTCAGACCTGAAAAGTAATCTAAAACATCTTATGGGCAATAAAACTCTGAAAAAAATTAAATACTGAATGTTTTCAGGCACTTCAGAAAACGTACCAGAAAATACTTAGAGAAAAAGAAAGTGCATTGGAAGCTAAATACCAAGCCATGGAGAGAGCTGCTACTTTTGAACATGATCGAGACAAGGTCAAAAGGCAATTCAAGGTATGGTTTGACTTTTCTATTCCTGGGAAAATGAACAAAAAAGATGGATGTCACTTGTTTACATTCCACAAATGAACCCTTCTCCAAAAGCCTTCATGAGAGCCTCTTCTTCTTAAAGATACCTTAGAGTGTCATAGCTGTAGATGCCTATTTCCACTAAAATAATCCTATCGAAAACTCTCTGTAAGACTAAGAGGAAAAAATATGAAATAACTTTATAAATATTAAAAGGAGAATATGAAGTGATACATCAGAAACTAAATTCCTGCATTGAATTTGAACACAGGAGTATATTCATATTTGAGAATGACAAGAAAACACGAGCTGCAAATTGTCACATGCTGAAGTTTGTTCCATAAGTAAATAATGGAGCTCCACAGAGTTCCATTATACATGTTATACCTTGAATTGTAAGGTGTAACATATCTAGCTTATATTTTTTTAAAAACTGTGTATTGGTGCATCTCTTTTGGCTGCAAAAATATGATAGTTAGAGACAGTTTGCACTCCTTGCAGGAATGACTTGAAAGGCCAGGCAGATGGTTCTGCTTTTCCTTTGCTGCAGATGATACTTCTGCCACCCAAAACAGGTCCTAGTTTTTCACTATTTTCAAGATTCTTCATGTCCTTAATTTTAGTCTGTAGCTACATGCAGTTCATGTTTGTCAGATATATAAAAAGAGGATTGGTTCTGACCTTATTTAAGAAAATGAGACTTGAAGACTACTTCATTTCTTTGAATTTAAAACTAGATTCATGTTTTCTTTCCCACATGATGGTAATAAGTTACAAACAGGACAGCTGTAGATGCTTCATCAATTTCTGTCATAGGAAATTGATATTTCTGCAACAATAAAATATAAATACAAGATTATATGTAATTGTAAATAAAAACATGGGAGAATAAAAGGGAACCTTTGAAAAAATTGTTACATGTAGCAATTTTAGAAGACAATAAAGTTTAAAAAGTAAAAATACTTGTTTTCATTTTTAATGAACATGCTAATGCAGGCTTCTTTCAGAATGGTATGCTAAGGTTTATAATGGTAAAATTTTAAAAACAGATAATTTTAAACTGTGGTTTCCTGCTTATTTCTGATTCATGATGGCTTCAGATTGACATTTTCATGCCTTTGCCTGGTAAATGAATGCTAAAAACTGACTTTTCCAATTGAAAGTAGATAACATGAGCTCAGGAATAGATGCTGATTTTTTTTTCCTTCCTGCTAATAGATTTTTAGAGAAACTAAAGAAAATGAGATTCAGGACTTACTGAGGGCCAAACGAGAGCTAGAAGCAAAACTCCAGAGACTCCAGGCCCAGGGAATCCAAGTGTTTGATCCTGAAGAGTCTGATTCTGATGATAATTGTACAGATGTTACAGGTGAGCATTTCGTCCCCAACACTTTATGTTGGAACATGACTGAAGTCTCCAAATAGTACAGCAGAAGACAGATATTTATGTTGTTTTGAAAAAAAAGTTTTATTAATCCATGTGAAAAGCAGCTTAAAGTAGTTTGAAGGGTAAAAGCAACAAACCTTGCAAACTTGGTTTAGATTGTGGGAACCTCACATTTCTGGTGTTACAAATCAATAAATGAGGACAGAGAACTGTCTAGACAGTTACTTGAGCACTTTTTAAAAGTTGTTCTATTAGCTGTTCCGAGTTTTCTAGTCTTCTCTGAGTTCTCTTATTCTGTATCTGAGAGACGATGCTCCAAAATATCCAAAAATCACACCAGAAACTAGAGGGAGTCTTAGACACTTTGGATGATGACATATGCCAGTGTCAGATGCTGTGTGTTCCAGAACAGCAGAGTTAGATCTCTAACAAAGAAGAAGTAGGTACAAAACTTGTATGAGGAATTTACTAACATGGAAAGAGTTCAGATGGGTATGTGAGTAATCTATGTAATAGCAAATATTAGGAAATACCCTCAGCCTTTGGTGTCATGGATTCTCGTTAATTTTGTCAAGCAACCATTAAGAACTACAGCACCCAAAGGTGTGAGGAAATCTGCTGAAGGAAAAAAAAATTGTGGTCAGTGGTATGTGGCTGGAGTATTTAGAACTGACAATTTACCTTATGTAGTGAAAATGAAGAGGGTTTTTTTTGTTTGTTTTCCAATTCCTAGCTGCTGGGGCACCATCTGAATACTGGAATGGAGGAGTGTTGGGAAGTGAGCCATCCATGGGTAGTATGATGCAACTTCAGCAGTCTTTCAGAGGGCCTGAATTTGCTCATAGCTCCATAGATGTAGAGGGACCATTTGCAAATATAAACAGAGGTAAGTAATGACAATTCATTTTGCTGGGATTGTAGGTGTCTGTGGAATTTTTTCAACTATGCTTAAATAACTGTGTTCCTTCTTAGATCCTTTTCTGTCCACTCTTGGGTAATTTAACTAAAGGATTATTTGGACTTCTTTGTAAAAATAAAAGGAAATGTAGCTAAGTTATGTTTAATATATATGATGACTATGGTATGTGTAGCAGTGATTTTAGCAATTACCAGTGCTTTGTTGTGAGTGTGTTCCTTATGTTGACAGTGGAAGATAGTGGCTCCTTCTTTCAATATCTGCTGGTGTTCTTTTTTTTCCATTTGTATTCAGATTCTCTACTTCCTGAGTATGAATGTCACATTTGTATTAGAATAAATTATACCACTGTTTTGTTCATTGATTTTGCATGGATTTTGAGTCTGCCTAGGAGGCCACTTAAGGAAATCTGATTGTAGGACCAGGATATACAGTTGTTATGTAAATCAGTGCTTGATATTTTCTTGTCAATAATTGCTGCTTTTGAACTTTGTTTCCCAAGTGGCCTCTTGTAAATTGGCTTCTGATGCTCTGGTTTCCTTCACCGTTGTCCTGGCTCTGGAACCTCTCCTGGATATAGTTGGTTTTTGGCAGTTTTTCTCTTTTTAGTTTAATCCTTCAGGCTCTGTCTGATTCAGAAATCTGTGCCTGCAAAGTGGGAGGGGTGGGCCTTCCCTGTGATGGCTCCAGCTTCATATACTAAGCCTTTCATCAACCTGTGTGGTCCTGAGAAGAGAACCTATTCCTGTCTTGAAAGAATGACCAGCCACAAAATGAAGAGTCCAAGAAAATTTTAAAACTCATTGCTTCTGTAGGGAATAAACATACAATGCTATAGAAAGAAATGGATTTTTTTTCCTCTGGAAGAGGAAGTTCCCACAGTGTTTCGCTGTCATTTATTCACATGGTCTAATTGAAATACACATAGATCTGAAGGACAGAAAAGTGTTCGGTTATGAGTGAATTTATTGCTCCTGCATATTGGTACTTATTTTACAACTATCAGCTTGATTTTGTGGAAACATTTCATCAATCCTTTTAAAGGAGATAATATATTTAACACTTTTATTTTGCCACATTGTCAAATTGTGTGGCATTATCAAATGGTATGAGTTCTCAACATTTGTAAAATTTAAATAATTGAGTAAAAACTCTGCTACTATTTTAAATAAAATGTAGTATTCATGGTGTTAAGAGGTGATGACTTAACTGTTATGTGGTGTGATGACATGTGAAGATGTCTAAGACTTCATTTTGGTTTTTTTGTCCATTGGCAGATGATTGGGATGCTGCTGTTGCCAGTTTATTGCAGGTTACTCCTCTGTTTTCCCACTCTCTGTGGAGTAACACAGTAAGATGTTATATTATCAGTACGGATGAGACTCAGCCAGAAGTGACCATCTTCATTAGAGTGAGTACCCCCAAACCTGTGCTCACTTATGTGCTGTCTTCTTTCCAATGTGATGCTGGTTCAGAAATTTGTCTAATACTTCTTGAAAGCTTTAGTAGGTGTAATCTGATTTCAGTGAAATCAGTAAAAGTATTGTCAAGGGCTTCAGGGGAACAAACTGCTTTGAGAAAAGAAACTGAGATTTGTTTGATAGGTCCTTAGTGCTATGCATGATTGGTAATAAAGCACTGTTGCTCACATTTGCTTTCAGAACTACTCTCCAAAACTTCAGAGAGTCTGTGAAACAATGGGGTACTTCTTTCAAGTCATTAATTTTTCAACAGAGAATGAAAGGCCTCTTCAGGATGTAAGAAAATGGGAAATAGAAAAAAGTTCATTAGTAATTTTGCTCCTGCATTTAACTTTGCCAAGGTGAGTATTTTCCAGGCTGGTGAAACAAATGGCAGCTTGTAATTTATGCAGAGTGCATAGCTTATTAAAATGTATGGGATGCTTTACTCAGTATGTTTCCTAAGCTAGTAACTTCAAAGTGATACTCCTTCAAACTTAGGTTTGCTGGTGCAGACACTTAAAAGAATGTATCAGCTTTGTACCATTTTCTTTTTCTTGTAGCTACAAATTCTCTTAAAATACAGCTTGAACAATGTCTTAATAACATACAGAAATGTTTTGCTTTCCAAGAGAAGCTCTCTGTTGTGCATGCAGTTATGTCTTAGGAATTCAAATGGCTGATGTGAATGTACTCTGTGTTTTTCGTTTGCTTATCTAGCCTTACACCTGTCCATAGTATTTGGGGTTTATTCTATCACATATTAGTTCTGGTTTTGGCTGTCTTTCAGACTAATTTCATGGCTCTCCTGTGTGTTACTGTATGCTGTCTTTTGACAGCTTTGATTTAGTGAAGTCATGATGTTTCATGACAAATAGTGATGGAATGTGGTCTTTTTGTTCAGTGAGTAATTTCTTAACCTTCTAGAAGAAGAAGCATGATTCACTAAAGAAAATACACCAAAGGAGGGATACTTTTGAATTGTGTTAGGAATGTTACTGTTATGTGTTATATGCTGTTGCCAAATAACCCAGTTTTATGTATGTGAAGCAAAAATGTGAAAGAAAAGAATATTCAGGGAAAAAAACCCCAAAACTATTAATTTAGAGAATTTCTCTTAGAAAAACTCTGATGAAAATTGTAGTACTTGTGTAAAGATGGTAATATTTGAGCAATCTTGTCTGCTATTATCAGCATCCCCAAGTAGTATAGTTCCTTCTGTGGAACAGCAATAGATATCTGTGGATATCATTCACATATATAAATGCAAAGTGCTTTTGAATTTGGAGGTGTCAAATTCTCATTTTTAAATACTATAAATTGAAAGACTGTCACCCAAGACATCTGAAAAATACTAAAGGACTCTTCCTAAAAAGATCAAAGATAGAACAGAACCTTCAGATAACTGGTAGCAAAGCATATATATGATGCTTATTCATCATATGTGAAACCATACTTTTTCCATGCAAAGCAATTACCTTTCACTCTGCATATTGCTATGACAGGAAAAACAGCTTTAAATTTACCAAACAATAATCGTAAAAATTAATACATGGTTTTGCTGGTTTTGGTACAAGTAGCATAAATCTCTCTCTTACTTTTTCTTGCTTCAGAATTTTTCTCAAATTCTCTGTTGAAGTATTTTATTGCTTTTTTGCTATAAATAGATATGACTTTTGAATTAGATTTTGCAGTGAAACCCATCTTTGGAGCTTGTGTTGATTGAACTGTTTACTACAGCAGTGTAATATAGCACAAGAATGCTGATTTCCAATCTAGTTGTTTGTTGGAGGACTGTGAAGAAGCCTTCTTGAGAAATCCTGAAGAAAAGCCCCGGTTAATTTACCACAGAAGGGAGGATGGCAAAGTCAGTTCAGTCTCAGTGCAACAGTTAATTGAGCAAATTTCTTGCATGAACAAAGCAAAGGTATGGCATTTAAAAATTGCTGTAAACAACACTGCATGCTGATAGTCCCAGATTTTAGAAGAAATTGCATTACACTCATTGCTCTGGCTGCTCATTCTGTCAGCAGATTGATGAAGCTGAAATTTATGAATGTTATGAAATTTTCATTAGCAGGGGAGAAAAAAAAGCCACTGCATTTTCACTGAAAAAAAATGGCTATGCTATAAGGTTAGAATTTCTTACCTGTACTTAGGCATTCAAATGGCAAAGTTGTTTATCTCAGGTCCCTCTGTAGCCACTGAAGGGAACGAAGTATACCTCTAGAGAGATTCCTGCTGCCTAAAAATCGATCAGTTATGATCTATTTTCCCTACAGAGACAATGGTTGAGAACAGCTGAAACTAGATGCCCAACTTTTAAAGTTCTTAGGCAAAGTGAATCTTACCTAAGGAAGGCAACAGAATGGAATTTAAATGTGTTCCAGAATGTTTTTGTTGGAAGTCCTAAATATTGTTCTCAGTTGGATTCAGAGTTGTGTCATGCTTTTCCATTTACTTTTTCAGATGATTGACCATGTTGGAGGTAAGGAGGAAGGAGCATATGAAATCTATAATTGTGTGGAAAAAATAATTAAACAGGTAAAGTACATGATGCATTTTAGCTTTTTATGTCTATGTTGATTTATGATCTTAAATTATGTCAGTGTGATTATTATGCAGTACTTAGGTGTGATTCAAAAGTATCTCCCTGTTTTATCATTAATATCTGGCAAGCAAGGAAATGTGCAAGTGGAAAATAAAACCCCAAACTGAGCAGTGCTTTTATGGACAGAAGCACTGGACCATGGGAAGGGGTTCTATTTATGAGCCTTAATTAGCTCTTAATTTCTCTTTATCCATATCATAGATGCATCCTCTCCTTTTTCTTGTAGTGAGTTGTTTCCAGTATGAGATATTTAAAATCAATGTCTTGAGACCTGTACATTCAGAGTTAACTTAGTTTCATTTAATCGCCTATTTATTTATGTTCTTTGCTACCCTGCAAGGAAATGAGCATATTGGTGTTAGTAGAGCCACAGTCATACTGAGACTAAAAGCATATGTGCTAGCACTATAGTTGTGGTTTTTTCCATGTACTTTTTTTTTACTTAGGATATATTGGGGTGTGAAATGACAGACCTAGAAGGCAAGGATCTGGGTAATAAGGAAGACTCCGCTGCTCCTGAAGAAGAAGTTTTTGGTGATGTATTGTGGGATGCACATGATGAACAAGAACAGATGGAAGCTTTTCAGCAGGCCTCTAATTCAACATGTGAGCTGGGATTTGAGAAAGTGAGTACATGATAAAGGTATATGGATGAAGAGAAAGTATTAACTCACTTTCATCCCTTGTTGGGCAAGATGCATTTCTACAGAAGAAGCTGTGTCTGAGAGCACCCTTAAGGCTATCAGTCCTTATGCTGGAAGAAGCCATATGTCTGATATAGATGGCATATTTCTTTTCTGGAAGAGATGCCAGTTGGTGTGTTGTTGAATGACATTGATGAAGAAGTAGTTGTTGTGCTCACACTGGAGAAAAGCACTATAACAGTGTGCCAGAAGCAGAGCATCCTCTTAGACCTTGGTCAGCAATTGAAAACACTCTTGAGTATCTATTTTTTCTTCTTCTATTTTTTTTATTTCTCTTTTATTTTTCCCTGAGGAAATCCAATCTCTTTCTTGACACCTGGAGTTAGGTCTTTAGGAGATGGTTAATGAAAAGATTTCATCTCATCATGCAGCCATAAAAGAAGAAGAAAGGAAACTTTATAGTGGAAAGCTGCTGAATACCTCAGTACTTACTCATTACTGGAAATAATTTTTTAAAACTTTGCAAGTTGTGAGTATCAGGAATAGTTATATGTTGGGAAGATATAATGAATGTAGGAAGATAAACATTAAAGTCATCACAGAATGTGGTGCAGTAGTTGACTTTGGCAGTGTAACATAAGCATGCATTTTCTCTTACTGCATTTAAATTCTTAGTACCCCTATTTTACTAGCACAATATATTCTTTTACTCCACCACTCCTATATTGGTAATGGTTTGGAGGATTGTACCATCTTTACTACATTCTAAAGCAATAGAATAACAGAACATTAAAGAAAAAATACCAATGCATATCTAAATGCACCTCTTACTTTGAAGACAAAATATTTCTCCCAAGCAAGTGAAGGGTGTTTTGCTTTGGTTTATTTTGTCATCTGCTGAAGTATTTTTGGACATTCGTATGCTGTAAGAAAGCCTTCCTTTGTATGCTTTTGTATGCTCAAAATAGTCATTCATGGCAAATGCCAACATTTTCGTGGCAACTGTATCCAGTGCAGTGGAGTAGTTTGGGGAAAGGGTGGGGCAAGGAAGCCTGAACTAACAAAGAACACTGTACCACTGAAGATTCCATTTTAAATAGTTTTGAAGAAAGTGTTAATTAATTCTGCACTTTTTTAAAAAGAGATAATAAATTCTGTGGTTTAAGTGTTTCCTTGCAATATCTATATACACTTGTATTGTATTGCATTTCAAATTTCTCCTTTACCTTAATAAACTGGTACATGCATTTTGAATTGAAATGGTTTACAATACCAGGCATTATATTTCTCCCTTAAACACTGGACTATTTATAATGATTGCTTCTTTTTTACAGTATTTTGAACGTCTGAATGACCTAGTAGCAGCACCAGCACCAATTCCACCATTGCTTGTATCAGGAGGACCAGGCTCTGGGAAATCTCTCCTTCTGTCTAAGTGGTAGTTTAAATTGATTTTTTTTAATATGAACAAAATTTAAGAAAAGAGTTTCCATTACATTTCCAACATTGTGTCAGTAATAAGAGATAAAATGGGGGCATTTACAAAGTGCTAACGCTATTGAAGCATCCTGGAAAGATTTGTGATATTTGAGTAGCTAATTTCATCTGGGCTGCCTTTGACAGCTCCCTAATGCCAGCTGCAACACTTTATGATAAGGCATCACTTACAAATCTATCTTTGCACAGCATTACAATGTGGTTTTGATAGCTCAGTTGTGTTGCCCTTCTCTCATACACAAGAAGGGTCTGAAATAAAGAAAGGATCCTCATCATTTATGATAGACCATAGAATTTTATGGTCACTTGCATGCTATGACAAAATTTGCTGATAAACTGGTGGTGTCATTGCTTTTTGAAAGTTTAGTGGCACATGACTGTTCAGTGCCAGGAAGGGCACTTGCTAATTGCTATCAGTAATAGTGAGAGTAAAAATGGAATCTGACATTAAAAGTTCAGTTGTAGCTCAGGAAATGTCTATCCTGTTTTGTAAGATAAACATGGAAAACATGTAGCTAAGATACTCTTTGGCAAAACTGATGCATTTTTTTTGAGATCTATTTGCGAAATTACTGTCTGTTGAGTCTTCTTTTTTTCTTCTCTTCTTTCATTAGGATCCAATTACAGCAGAAGCATTCTCCAAACACTCTAATTCTTTACCACTTTGTTGGGAGGCCCATGTCTACCAGTTCAGAATCTGCATTGATAATTAAGCGCCTTACTCTGAAGGTAATGCTGTATTACATGTCCTTTGCATGCATTGCATCCATGCATTGCATCTTTCTCTGTGTGTGTGTGTGTGGGTGTGTGTGCAAAGATAACATTTTCTACAAATTTTTCAGCATCAGTGAAAAGTAATACAAATGTAGTAGAAAAATATTCAGGTTCAGATTGGTCAGGGCTCTGAGCAGCCTGGTGTGGTTGAAGATGCCCCTGCTCATTGCAGGGAGTTTGACTAGGTGGCCTTTTAAATTCCAATCCAAACTCTTCTGTGAGTCTATGAAATGTAAAGTGTTATAGGATGAGGGGAATCTGATCCTATACACTTAATGTATCTCAACTAAATAGCATCTCTGGGATATTCATAATAGATCAGCATTAGCAGTTATGTTTCCAGTGACCTATATTGATGACTTATAAAACCATATAATTATACTCCTTCCAAAATTCCCTGCCATCTGGCTGATGAGAGAGGCAGGTGGTACATCTTGTGTCTATGTGCTTAGAAACCCAAGGCTATGCTGGCCACTTGGCACCATCTTGTTCCTAGACTAGACTCTCTCCTATATTAATTTATTTTTAATTGTGTGCTAAACACGTGGGGAATAAGAAGGATCATTCTTGGGCCAGGATCTGAACTTGCTTTTTCCATCACAAGAGTAGCACTAAGGGCCTTACAGTACTAAAACATGTAGAAAAATGAATGCAGTTCTTTCATCTATCTTAGATGTGTGCCTCTTTAATCTGTGCAACTTCAAGTCCTTTAAGTCTCCATATTTCTTGTCTGTTGTGTAAATGTTATCTCTCTAGAATTTACACACTGAGTTCAAGAAACATTCTTTGTTCTGCATATGCCAGCTTTCTGCATATACTAGAAGGAAAGAATTCTGTGCAAACTTGACTAGAAGAATGCCCCCACATCCCATGG
The DNA here is from genome assembly GCF_012460135.2 of Molothrus ater. Lineage (NCBI taxonomy): Eukaryota > Metazoa > Chordata > Aves > Passeriformes > Icteridae > Molothrus > Molothrus ater. The sequence goes on along the minus strand of NC_050478.2, from coordinate 44,178,466 downwards.
AGTTTTTTGTGGGGGGGAGAGGGTGAGGTAGGGGGGGTAGAACAGCTTTTTGCTTTTTTTTTTTTTTGACTTTTTGTGTCTATAGGACTTCTTTCAACTATCCTAGCTGATTTTTAAGGTAGAATTTCCTGTACATGTTTATAATTCTGCAGCTTATGCAACACTCTTGGTTAGTATCACCTCTGACTTTCGATCCAGCTAAACTTCTGGAAGAGTTTCCCCGTTGGCTGGAAAAGCTTTCTGCACGCCATCAAGGCAGCATTATTATAATTATTGACTCTATTGACCAAATACAGGTATGTTTTCAAAATCTTTGCCATTTGTCAGTCTAAGAGGAATCTTGACGATTGTAATAGGCTCAGTCATAGCTATGTAACAAAAATATTAGTGTTTGCTTTGCTCTGAGAAAACCATAGTTTTGTAAAAAGTGCTGTTGAGTTATTTTTGTAAATAAACTTTTTTATGGTTGTTTTGGTATTTTTCTTCTAAATTTTATCTTTACACCTTAATTTACGAGCAGTCTGGTTACATTTCTTATCCAAAGATTAAAGGCTGTGAGCTGACTTACTGGGCACATAAATAGCCTGGTTTTTATGAGGTGAACATATCAACAATAGTATTCTATCTGCTTTATTTAGGGTACAGTTGTGCTAATACATATAAGTGGGTCATTTAGTACTGTCTAGAGGACCAGTTCATGAAAGATTTTAAAGGACTGGAGAATTTAAGGCTCCTTTCATTGGGTTGCACAGTTGATGAAACATAGCAACTTCTGGCATTGTTTTGAACAACCTCTGTGTTAAGAAATGAAAATTTGTTTTTAAGCAAGCTGAGAAGCATATGAAGTGGTTGATAGATCCACTGCCAGTGAACGTGAGAGTGATTGTATCAGTGAATGTAGAAACGTGTCCACAGGCGTGGAGGTATGTTATATTTCTGTGATGTGACAAATTATCCCGGCTTAGAGTTATTATTTCAAATTGCAGTTACTCATTGAAGAGCAGACAGATTTGTCAAGATGTGGAGATTTAATAGGATAAGATTTTGTAACCTATAAGGAAAATGGAAGCTTCTCTGTTTTAGCTGCAATGACAGATTTTAGCCTTTGGAAAACCAGATTTTTGTTTCACTGTGATGGATCTACCCAAATGACTGTATGAAAGATGATATTAAATGCAGTCAGATGCACATCAAGAACTGCAGTATCATGATGTAGATTCAGGACAAGGCTAAAAGTGGAAATTTTACTTCAGATGACTAGAATTTCATAGTAGCAGGGCACAGCTTCAATTATTGCTTTGATATAAATCTTTAAAAAGCCCTGATGTCTTTTTTTTTACTCTGATGTCTTTTTTTTTTACTCTTTTGTGCTATTTAATAAGGTTCAAATATGACTTTTTTCTCTCTTACCAAAGGTTATGGCCCACTCTTCATCTTGATCCACTGAATTCCAAAGATGTTAAATCTCTCATTAGTGCAGAATGTAACTCTGCAAATGTTAAATTGACTAAAGAGCAGGTATGTCTGTTGCAGTTCTTCTAAAGTACCTTACTCCAGTATAATTTTTAATAAAAGCATGGAAAGATTAAATTAGCCCAGCTGCCAGAGCAAAGAATTATATTTAGCTAACTAAATATGATTGCTCAAGATAGCATGAAGTTTGAGTATTTTACCCCATGGCTCACAGCCCTGAAACACAGAAGGAACAACATAAATTTTTAACAGAAAAACTGTGCAGTTACACATACTGCTGTAAATATGATATTTTATTTTAGAATACCAGAAGGTTTAATTATGTTTTAATTAATTATTTTTGGATAATAATGTAACAATCACTGACAGATTGGGAAAAACAGTATTTCACCTTTGCCCTTGAGACTGATTCTGTAAGGTAACCTTCATGTTGAGATACAATGTTAGACCCTAACTCTGCATCTTAAATTCAAATGGGAATTTTCGCTTATATGCTCCTATAGCTGGAAATGTGTGCAGTATTTTGTGTACTACTTACCATGTTATAGTCTTCAGATGTTGCACATAAAATAATATCTAGAACTTTTGTTTTCTTCTCAATGTTTTATTTCCATAGTTAGTTTCATCTCAGTTCACAGATGATTATTTAAAATGTTGTAGGAGAAGAAGCTTGAGAGACATTGTCGTTCCGCCACAACTTGCAATGCTCTGTATGTCACTCTCTTGGGCAAAACCATTGCTTGGTAAGTTGAGATGTTTGGAAATTACTATGGTCATCACTAGATTATAGGACTTCAAGTAGGTTAGCCTTTTGAAATACCTTCATGTAAACAGAATGAATCTTGTTAGAAAAAAATGATAGAGAAGTTTTGCCCTCCTCTGACTCTGAATGCAACAGGAACAGAAATCAGAGTTTACAGTCACCAGTTTGATACTAAGTGAATCCAAGCAGTTGTATCTATTTGTTTTTAGCTCTTCTATTTCTATTTTATTTTAATTTGTTCTTCTTTATGGGTGTATCAGTTGCTTCGGTGGTTTTTAAAGGTATTTGGAGAATGTTGGTATTGTGTTGTTAAACAGCTAAATTCAGATGTGTTGTATTTTCTGATGTGCCAGAGAGTTTGCCCCACAGATTTTTAAGGCTACAAGGAAGGTCAACAACTGTTTAGTTTAACTTCCTGCATATGGTCCTTAGCCTTGTTTACTTCCTGCTGTGGAGAAAATTAATCTTCCCTGTTGTGCAAGAGAATACCTAATAAGTGCATTGGCTTCTTATTAACCTAGACTTCATCTTGTTGAGAAAGATGCATTTTTAGTTAAGAGACTCCCAGAAGATGATACACTAATTGGTAATTTACTCCAGGTGACTGATTTCATTATTTTTGTTCATGTTTTATGTTCTAGAAGACTTAATTGCTCCTGAAAATGTGCTTTGTAAATGCATTAAATTAAATAGCAGCATGTGGTTTTATCTTTATCCATCTTGATGTTCCTGCTTGTACTCCTGCTGGAGAAAAGAACATTGCAGCCTAGGTTTTTTAATAAAACTGTTGCAGCTATTTAGAAAAATCAGACAATACGACAGAAATCAGAAGTTGGCTTGGAAGAACTCACCTCTTCTTTGTTGAAATCTCACCAGGTGCTGTGCACCTTTTGAACCCAGTAGAAATCCAGAGAATGTTTGAGATGGAACGCTTGTGTAGTTCCAAATCAGTCTTACTCAGCCAAATTTAATATGCTAAACCTTACCCTTTTTGTCCTTCTGTTCAGTGTTGGAAATACAGGAAACATAGATCAGATTCTTCAGCAGTGTTGCCAGTGTCAAGACACAGTGTCACTGTACAGGCTTGTTCTGAGATCAATTCAGGAATCATTGCAGAGTGATAAAGAGAAAGATCTTTTGAGAGAGGTAAGCAGAGAATGCATCACTGTTTCTACAGGTAATGAATACTCTTCCCTGTAAAGAGTTTTTCTTAACTTAAAAGTAAATACAAATTCATATTGGTTCATATGTATGATTCAGAGATTATTGTGTATTATTAGTATAGAAGGGACAATTTAATTAGTGTAATTACATCTGTTGGATAATTATAGAATGTATATATTCTTTGTGTTAAATAACAACTGAGTTGTTGTCTCACAGAATAAAGCAGAGCTTTTTCACTATGATGTGATACAGAATTAGCACTTCCTTGCTGATCACTACCATCACCTAGTGATTAATTACATTGAGCATACTAAATGCAGTCAAAACATGCTGTCTTATGAATACAGGCATTGCTTATTACATTTCTGACTCCTCTTCCTACTTTTGCAGAATTCCCTCTTGTGCAAAACATTTTTTTAATTAGTACACAATACTCTTACTTGCTGCTTCTTTGGTTCTGGAAAGTCTAAGGAGCCATTTGTTTGTTCCAGAGTGTCCCATTTGGTGCTTTATGTATTAGAATATTAAACCATTAGCACTGAGGTCTCTGCTTTGAGAAGATGGAGATGGCCGATCTTTATGAAACCCTGTATAGGCAGGGTTTTTTCCTTTGGCTATAAAATTATCACAGTGATAAACAGTATTTTTCTTGAGATTTCAGTGTAACTAAGCTCTCCAGGAAATATTGCTAACTGTGTGAAATCTTGTTTTCTGCTTCGTGCAGATACTGTGTGTCATTGGTGTCAGCCACAATGGGGTGAGCGAGTCAGAGCTGATGGAGCTTTATCCTGAGCTGACTTCTGCAGTGCTGGCCTCACTCCTTCACAGCCTGCACAAAATGTGTCTGCTGACATTTGGCTGTGGTTTGCTGAAGTTCCAGCACCTCCAGGTAAAGTTTGTAATTCTAAACATGTGCAAGTGAAACTCCAACCCCTGACGCCAACCCCTGTTTTTTTAGATAAGTTCTGTTTTTAGCTACCTAGGCCTTGAAATGTATGTTTGCTCATCCATTCTCCTTAGATTTAGAAAACTACCAGAACTGTGATAAACCAGTATTGCTGAAAGTCTGGCCTTTCAAATCTTCATAAATTTCAAATCTATTAATTGTTAGCTCCATGTATCCTAGAAAACATTGGCTTCCCAAAAAACCAAGAAGAATTGAAAGAGAAAGGAATATTGCTTGAATAACCAGAGCTGTGGTTTAATGCAAGACAATTTGTTTGTAGTGCCTTTGTCATTGGAAGATTTTCATTTCTACAACATGAGATGTGTTTCATCACCCTATCATCAGCACTTAAACAAATTAAATGCATTCTCATTCTTTTAATTATATTCTCTTTCAGGCTTGGGAGATGGTAAAACTAGAGTATATGGAAGCAGGTGAAAATGTTATTTCTGCCTATAGACAAAAACTAGTGGAATATTTCACCATGCAGTTAAGGTAGGTCAGAATTCTTCAAGAAGTGCTAAATTGCAGACTTCATGCCTCATAGATATTTTGGTTTCTTCATATACTTTCTTTGAGTTTAGTAAATTATTATGGCAAAATAACTATGCCAAATTGTCACCTTAAAAGTTTACTTATTGATGTGTTGCTTTTTAGTCTGGGAAAAGAATGAGGTCTGTGAAGGGGAATGGGTATATGATAAAGTGATTGTGGGGAAATGTAGGGTATGAATTTATACCATATCAGTTATTTTGTGGTCTCCAACCCCCATGGATTTTCCAGTAAATGGTTGGAAATTTGAATTTGATTGGGACTTGAAGCAGAAAATCACTTGTGTTCAGCAAGCAATGAGCACATAGATAAGAGGAGACCTGGTAGGACAGCTGAACATATACAAGTTCATATTCAGCCGGAAAACTGATTTGCATTTACATCCTGAGTTACTGTGTCCCAGCTGTGGGCTGCTGTTTATTCCTCCTCCAAGCATCTGCTGTTGGGTAGGAGGAAGCCAAGAGGGCCACAGTGTGCCAGACAAAGGAGGCAAAAAGGGACAGTGGGCTGCTGCAGGGCTGCAGTCCTGCTGGCAGGCATAGATAAGCCCATATGGGATGGAGAAGCAGCTTCCTGTGGAGTGCCTGGGGATTCCAGTGCCTTCTGAGGTGAAATTAAAATGAACATATAAGAAAATGGAGTACATAGGTCTTACAGTAATCTGTCTGTTCAGACATTCAGGTGTGGAAATTGTATGCTTGCCTGGTTTTCACATCATATTGACAATATGCTAGGCCTGTCAGAGTTTTAATTTACATTTGTTTTTCTCTCAATAGTCAAGACCGAGTGACTTGGAGAAGTGCAGATGAACTTCCCTGGCTCTTCCAACAGCAGGGTGATAAGCAAAAGCTACACAAGTGTCTGTTGAATCTCTCTGTGTCCCAAAACCTTTACAAAAGGTACAAAGGTAGAAATTGCTTTGGCCATTCTAAACATCTCGTAGTAATTTTTTGTCAATATAAATCAGAAAGCAACAGATTCAAATTCTTAAACAGTAGAGGCTGAAGTGCTAAATGCTGTTTCCATATAAATAATGTATTTTTTCTACTCTGCTACACCCTGGGGGATGGTAAAGGAATAAATATTGCTGTTGAATAGTGTTAGTCTCCATGGATTGTCTCTGTAGATGCTGTAGCATGACAACATTTGTGCATGTAGGCCTTTTTTCCAAAGCTAGCATCAGTCTGAATAGAGAGGTATCAGAGATAAGATTCTTTTCCTTGTTAAAACAGGGGACATTTTGCAGAATTGCTGAGTTACTGGCAGCTGGTTGGGAAAGATAAGAGCTCTATGGCAGCTGAGTATTTTGACTCTCTGAAACAATATGAAAAAAGCAGTGAGGGAGAGGAAAGTATGATCTGCCTGGCTGATCTTTATGAGACCCTGGGACGGTTTCTTAAGGACCTAGGTCTTCTCAGTCAGGTAAGTACATTTAGAGATTGTTGTAACAGCAAAAAGGCAAATGAAGCAGAGCTCAGAGTGTGCTTTCTGTGGCAGTGGTTAAGTTATTGCAGCAGAGGGGCTGCTGCCTGCTGCCCTCACGCTCTGGACTTGGCTGTTCCAGGCTGTAGCTCCTCTGCAGCGCTCTCTGGAGATTCGGGAGACCGCGCTGGATCCAGACCACCCCAGGGTGGCACAGTCACTCCACCAGCTGGCAGGGGTGTATGTTCAGTGGAAGAAGTTTGGAAATGCTGAACAGCTGTATAAGCAGGCACTGGAAATCTCTGAGAACGCCTATGGAGCTGAACACCCTCGGGTGGCCCGTGAACTTGACGCACTTGCAACGTTGTACCAAAAGCAGAACAAGTAAGCTTAATTACACTGCTGGTTTTGTTTTATGTGGAGCTAGTACAAAAAAAAATTAACAGCAAAAGTTTTTTTTCCTGAAGCTAGAATTTTTCTTAGGTTTTTTTTTTCCAGTTTCATATGTTCAAATGCAATCATGAGCATCCCCTCTCTATTCTTGTAGCAGGTCACATAGGAGGGGCCAACTTTTGTGCTTAGTTTAACAAAAAACTTGCAGAGATAAAGGAGAAATATTGTCTGTCCCTAATCATTTTGTAAATTTTATATTTGAAAATAAGTGTGATTATTCTCAAGAATCTTAAATTTTCAAATCTGTACACTTAAATAACTTAGAATCTTTCCAGGATGCTTATTGATACCACATTTGACATTCTTCTCACACTCCAAATAACTTTCAGATATGAACAAGCTGAGCAACTGAGGAAAAAGTCCTTCAAAATACGCCAGAAAGCAGCAAGGCAGAAAGGCAGTCTGGTAAGGAAGTGCTTGATATTTAAGAAGAGGTACAGGGCACGTTGCTAAACAGATGTGTGCTAAACAGATGATAAATTGTGTCTGCAAAACTGATAATACTCCAGGACTTTTGATAATTGTGGGCATAGGTAGCTTTGGTAACTGTCCTTTAAATTCTGCTGGAAGTGGAGATGTGTCAGTACAACTGGAATGGAGTTGAAAGTGGAAAAGAGAGAAGTGGATATATACATTTCAGAGGTGCAGAATTACAGCCAATATGATTGTGTGTCAAAGTCACAATGGAAAAAGGTGATCTCCAGAATAGTTGAGGCATTTTTCCTACTAGTGAATGCAGTGCTTACTGCAATGGAAAATCCCAGTAAAAGTATAAGGGGACATACAGAGTTTTCCCCTGTTTTCTTCTCCTATGTTGTTTTTCAGCTACAGGGTTTCTCTTGTCATTTTTGAGCTGAGTTTATTATGTAATGCCTGTACTGTAAGAGTCCAGCTAATAACTCCAGAGCTCAAGTTGTAGCTCTAATGAAAGTAGAAAAAACCCATAAACATGTTGCTATTTCCACAGTGATTAAATAAGAATGAATTTGGCTCATGAAGATTTGGCCTATTTCTGTAATGAGTTCTTCTGCAAAAATATTTTTATCAAGACTGCAAAGATCAAAAATAAACAGTGTGTAAAAATGGCTGCACTTTTTTTTACTTTATTTTGTTTGTAAGCATTAACTTGTTTGCCCATTTCAAACAGATTATGTGAAGCTATGAGTATATTTTATATGCATTTGTATGTCATGTTTAATTGGAGGTTAAATTGATTTTAAGTTTTGAGGTTCTAAACCTAAGAATTTGATCTGAATTGGTTATTTGAACTGTGGAGTTTAAGCAAATAAGCATGTCTGATACAGGGAGAGAAGTGTGACTGCACAGTAACTTGTATTGCCTGGAAATTTTCACCAACATTTCACATTTTTGGTGCAATTTGCTGATAGATTGTAAGTAAGCATTTGCCATGTAGCTCAAAATAGAATTTAAGGAGGATTATTGTGTTACTTAGGCATCAAACTCTTGGTTTTCTGTCTTTAGTGTTAAACTTTAAGTGTACTGGTGACTGGCTTACATTTCCTTCTTTTTGCTGTAGTGTGGCTTTGCTCTCCTGCGCCAAAGAGCCCTGCAGCTGGAAGAGCTCACGTTAGGCAAGGATACATCAGATAATGCTCGAACCCTAAATGAGCTTGGAGTCCTCTACTACCTGCAGAATAATCTTGAGTGAGTTGTACTGATTGTGACACATCCACTCAGATGTCTGAACGGAGGCAGAGCAGGGAGATGTAACTCTAAATGCAGACACATGATCAAGTACTTGCCCCTTATTCATTCTACTGGGTTTTGTTCACTGTGAAATTCACTCCTATTTTCTGTTTGGTGCTGTTGGCATATAGGTATTTACCAAGTCAGTGCACTTCCTGCATTCAGAATTGATGTTCCATGTTAATTAGCCTTTGCTGCAAATTCCATTTCTCTCTCAAACTTCTGCCTTCTCTGCTCAGCTTCACTATTTTGTGACTCTCCTTTGCAGTGTTCATCTTTGAACAGCAGAATTGTTGTTTTTCTATGACAGTATTACAAGAAGTCATGACCTAAATATTCACTGTGCTTGTAATCCTTCAGCTTTTACCCTGAAGTCCTGTTAAAAGCCAGAAAGGGCTGGAACAACACAAAGGTGTTCTAAAAGCAGACAGAGATAAACAGGGGTGTTGAAAAAGGGGAATAGAAGGTTGGTTCTGATTGTATGTTTAACCACTCTTCACATCAACTTCTTTAGCTGAAGTTTCTTTAGACAGAGGAATCTAAGCTATGTGTTATGAGGGAATTGTGAATTCAGCTAAATCCCACTCTACTGAACTGAGTCTTTTCAGAGAACAGAAGTGCCCAGCAAAAAAGCACAAAGTGAGTTCTGGAAGTATTTTTACAGTTCTTCCTGTACCTGATGTTTAAGGCACCTGTAGCTTTTGGATAATTACAGAAGTATATCGTTATTTAGGATCTGCATACAGAATCACGATCTCTACAGTGAAGGAATTGATTTTTAACAGTTGTTAGACATGTGGGGTTTTCATCAGTTTACCCTCATGAAATGACTGATTATAGAGGAGCAATATTTTATCTAATCTCATACAAGATTGTTCAATATTCCATGTTATTCATATGTAGTTCCTGTTAAATGCAACCTACTTCAAGAGTAGATGTATCTCCACTATTTCATAGGTGAGAAAAGGTATAAACTTTGTTCTAGTGGAGGTTTAAGGAACTTTTTAAAATGGATATCCCTGCTCTGAACCAGCAAGTCCAAGACTTCATGTTGTTAAAATGAAATCATTGGCAGAAGGATATGTCACTTAATGAGTAATTATTTGTCACAGATGATCCTCCAGCCCTTGCACCTTTTGACACTTCTCTAAGAGCTCCAGAATTGAACCTACAGTTCTGTGTATAAATGGTCTTTTTTTCTCTAACATAAAATGCATTTTTCTAATTTACTAAGCTGACCTCTTGAGAATAGCATGACAGGGTTTGTGTGGATGTCATGATGAGGAGCTGCCTAGTAATAATGGATGCTGTCAGTCTTATGGGGCATCACCTGTAGTTTTGATAGAGGAGCTGCTGTAAAGCTGAAATGAAATAGTAGCACCTTGTTGTAGCGAGCTAAAATGTGCTCTTTGCTTCAGCAGTGACATTACACAGAGTCTTTTCTACTTTGTCAGTTCTGAACAAATTCTTGTTTCAAACAGGCACTTCAGCCTGTACAGATGTTACCAGCTTTAAAATATTGATGAGCAAATCTGTTGTGTAGGACAGCAGAACTTTTCCTGAAGCGCTCCTTGGAAATGCGGGAGCGAGTGCTGGGATCCGACCACCCAGACTGCGCGCAGTCTCTGAACAACCTGGCAGCCCTGTACAACGAGAAGAAGCACTATGACAAGGCTGAGGAGCTCTATGAGAAAGCTTTGGACATCAGGAGGAGAGCCTTAGCTCCAGATCATCCCTCCTTGGCTTACACTGTGAAACACCTGGCAGTGCTGTACAAAAAGATGGTGAGCACACACCTGTTATCTCTTCTGTACACCTAAATTAATTGTAATGTCTTTGTCTTAATGGAAAAAATCATGTTTTAGGGTGTAGGAATAGTTCTTTTTACCAATGACCTTGGACTTTACAGTCAGTTTAAGGGCAACTTTTAGAATTATGAGGGAGATAGCAGCTCACAAATAAACTGGCTGAGCCACCTTCAACTTCTGTTGACTCAGTGAAAGATGAGCATTACTCCTGTGAAAAAAGCACTTTGTGGAGTAAAATTAACAACAGTATAAACTTCTGCATTTTCTAATTTCAAAATGTGTTATGAATATTTGTGTTTGTATATGGTTGTTGTAACCATTAGGTATTATTAGTTTAATAGTGATGTATTGTTTCCAACAGTTGAACCAAGATCAAGTTCCATGGGTTATAAGAATTTTATTTATTTTATATTTTCACATTTTACTGTTCTTCAAAGACAAAAAAGACCTTGATAATCTCTTAGATCAAATTTGCTCATGTTTTTGCTAAATAATTCTTACCTGCTATTGTCTGCATTAAATGGTTTTGGGTCATGTTATTTTCTGCTCACTTCAGCTTCTAATTTTCATTCTGCTAGAAGCTGCAAAACCACTCAATATTTGCATCAAAAACCTCTTTGCTAGTTTGAAGGAGCACAAATTAAAAATCAGTGGAGACAATTATTTCGATAACAGTGCAACTGAAAATTCTTTTTACAGCCTTCTCAATGAGACACTTGTGGGCAAAAAATAAATTAAGAAATGAAGAAATAGACCTAGCTGAGAAACACATTAACTGGGAGTTGAATATGCCAGGTATTTTGGAAAATTAGGTTCTAATAAATAGTCATGATAAATAATTTATGCAGAATATACATATGATTTAGCAAAGTTATCCCCTTATTCTAGAAATAATTAGATCTTCTCCAAGGGTTTTGTTTAAAATAGGTTTTGCTGTTACCATCTTGATACCAGAGAAATTAATGATTTTTTTCTTGTTATTTCTAGGGAAAGCTTGACAAGGCTGTTCCTCTGTATGAGCTAGCAGTAGAAATTCGACAGAAGTCATTTGGTCCAAAACACCCCAGTGTAGCAACTGCTCTGGTGAACCTAGCTGTCCTTTACTGTCAGATGGTAAGTTTTTCATGGCTAGCAGTTATTTTTCCTGTCTTAGGCTTTTTTATGACTTGTACCTAAATGAAACTAAAGAAACTTGATCATATTGAAAAGGGAAATTCCTTATAGTATTTGCAAATTCTTGGGCTCCATTTTAAACGTTGAAAGCATATTTGGCAAGAAAAATGCATGCAGGGAAAAGATAATTGCTGTGAATTGTAGGCATGATACTGCATCTAGGATGCATTGATACTATGTTGGCAAGAAAAGCCTATGTATTACACATCTGTATCAAAGAAATACACATCTGTAACAAATAAACTTTCTGCTACCCAAAGAAAAAGCAGATTGAAGCTTTGCCTCTCTATGAACGCGCACTAAAGATTTATGAAGACAGCTTTGGCCAAATGCATCCTCGCGTGGGGGAAACACTGAAAAACTTGGCTGTGCTAAGGTAAGATAATATGCTTCAACTTTACAAATGCAAATTACTGCATGAAACAAAACATCTGGGCTTGTGTACTTTCTAGGAAAGTAGAGAGTTTTAAGTACACTCTGTTGTTAGTATGGTGTATATTTCAATTTAAATGAATTGAGAGACCTGTTTTATTTGCTTGTTTCAAGTTTGTTTTGCTCTTTTCCAAAGCTATGAAAGGGGGGACTTTGAGAAGGCAGCTGAACTTTACAAGAGAGCTATGGAAATAAAAGAAGCAGAGACTTTGTTGATAGGTGGAAAAGCAACTTCTCGACACTCATCAAGTGGAGACACATTCAGCTTAAAAAGTGCATTATCACCAAATGCTTTGCTGGAACATGGACAAAGGTGATACAAACCTGCTCCAAGAAGAGGCAGTCTCTATGGATATTTTCAAGTAGACAGAAAATTACTAAGATAAATCCATTTTTCCAAGGATTATGTACTGTTTTGGGACTGTCTTCATGAATTCTGCCTTAACTTTGCAGACTGTATGGTACAAAGTGAGCTGCTTTCATTGTTCATAGGTACACACATTACTTACTAGCTCAAGTTGTAGCTAATACCAAAACCATGGACTTGATGCCTCCTAGCCCAAGTGCCAGGACTATAACAAATTAAGCTGAACCACTTGTATAAACTCTAAGAGGCATTTCTTACTTCTCTGTTGTAACAGCATGGCTTAGAGAATTTGTGTCTTTTTGTATCATCAATCCTTCCTGCCTTTTTACAAGCCTTTAAAGTTGTTTCTGAAGAAATAGTAATTTTGAAAAAACTTTGAAAATGCTGTGTAACCTCAAGTTTTACCTGCAGGGTTATTTCAGATAAGTAAACTTTCATTCAAGGAAGTTGTGCAAAATTAATGGTTTCCTTGGGAAACTAGGATCTCTAAATACATCATCATCATCTACAGTTAAAGCTGTTGAAGGATTCCACTCTGTTCAATAAAAATACTTCCAGTGAAGAATCAGAATGAATATGATTATGGCCAGATTTCCTGTTCTTCAACCTTTAGCAATACATCTACTGTTTAGTCTTACTGAATCCCTTAAAATACAAGAATGTTTTTACTAGCTGGGAAAACCTAGTGATGCAAAGTAGATTGCCATCAGATAAAGAAATATTAATCAAATCTACTTGCCTGTTGTATTTCTTAATACCTGAGTCATTGGAAGAATCAGTTGGAGTTGTATTCTCATTCAGTCCATAAATGTATGCATCAATTTAAATACATACTAAAAAAAGACTTTTTTATAAAATAAGAAGTGTAAGTGGAAAATTATTTGAAACCCTACTATAATACTTCAGAGGCAACTAATGTTAATTTGATCCAGTTTCAAAAATGCAAATGGCCTTCACTTCAAAGGAATACTTGCCTTCCAAGTGTTTTTTCTCTTTTATAGTAGAATTAAATATTACTAATTTCAGCCCTTGTTCTGATTAGGAGGAATTTAGTATTTTGGTAATGCAGTAATTTGGCAAAAGAAAAGGTATATAAAATTGACAGCACAAATATTAAACCCAAATTTGATTTTTAAGATTAAGGTTTAGTTGAAATCAAAAATCAAAAATAGTTACTGAAGGTGCTACATACAATAGAGGACTAAGAGTAGACACTTTGAAATAGCTCTCTGGATATTTTCCTCTTATTCAGAAAATGGGTTTGTAAACAAAGCAAGGGTTTACCACTCTATTTCAACCACCTTAGAAAGTTTTAAAAACTGGAAAGTTTTTTGCAGGATTGTCACCAACTGAGAAGAGGGGCAAAAGGATAGACAGACAAATACACATGCAAAAAATCCCAAACAAAAATGCCCAACTCCCCTCCCCTCCAAAACCTCAACCTACTCAGCTTGTGTGTGTTTATGTTGCCTGATGTTCTTAGACCCAGTGATTCTCTCCTCTAAAGAGTTATCAGATGCCTGGTCTAGCTTGTCGTGTCTATTCTGATTTTAACAGGTACAGTGGTACATCTTCCTCTCCTAAACAGTTTCCCTTATTGTAGCTAGTTTAAATAAGAAGTTACTTTCTAGAGCCTCAGTGTTACTGTTGCTGAACTGTTACTCTTCTTCCATTGAACAACTTCTCTCCAACTTCCTCATCGGTTATAGGGTTGATTTTGGAATAAGAAAAAGAATTAAAATAAAAAATGAGTCCCTCAAAAGCAGCAGATCCCAACCATCCATTGTCCTTTAGCAAAGAGGGTGAGGAATCCTTGTGCCTACTCTGTGAACCCAAAGAAAGCTTATGAGACAGCTTCCATGGAGCTGTACCTCATGGACAGCAAGGAAAAGTCATTTCTATATATGGGATATGCCAGATAATACTTCTTTGTAGAACTCCACCTCAAAGCAGAGGGTCACCAGTTTCAATGGAGATTTAATTATACTGTCAGAATATCAACATCTTAATAACATTCATGAGACACTGTAAAAACTGAACACTTTTATAAGATTGCTGAATAAACAAAGCTGGACTTAATCATGGCAATGTACTTCAATTTGTAAGTTCATAACCAAGGAAGCAATAAATATTCTCTTGTGTTTTACAGTTAGAGTACATTATCTCGTGAATATCTTTTTAATTAAAAAAAATCCTTAGTGCTGCATTTTTGGATGCTGTTTATTTTTAAATAATTTTAACCATTGACACATACAATTATTTTAATACAATTATTCATTTTCTGATTATTTCAAATTTTTCTTGTATATACAAGTTGGAAGTCTAAAAGTAACACAGGAACAATTTTGTGTCCTCTCTAACAGGGCATACAAAAGTGCATTAATTCCCTCATAAAAGTTTACTTGAAGTTGCCTCTCATAAAGCTGTCAATCCTGTGATAGCAGCCATGTCAGCCAAATAATTAAGAGTCAGGATGAAATGAGCTGTTGTAGAAATGAATCAGCCATTTCCCTCAGGATCTCCAGATCCACACAGCTGTGTGCCTGACTTCTATTGTTCCCAACAGAAAGGTGAAAGTCACAGAGAAACGTAAGTAACACATAAATTGACACTGGATCAGGCTATCATAGACTTAGTGACAGAGATTCAAGTATCAACCTTTTTAATGGTCTCATTATTCTATTTCCTGTCTTTCTTTGCAGTTCATTTCTAAAACCTGGTTCCTCCAAAACAGAACTCAATCCAAAAAAGTGACTTCAATTTTGCAGTATAATGCCCCACACTCAAAACACACCCAAAATCTCCTTCACTGGTTTCAGAAGTGATTTTTCTGTGTATAATGCAATTTGATGTCAGCTGTGAAGGAAACTGATTTTGAATTTTGTAACCATTACTTAGAAATGAAACATTTTTTAAACTAATTATTAGTATAACTAACAGATATTCATTCAGCTGCCCTAAGAAACAGAAGCACCACCATGGTATTGCTGTCTGTTTTCATTTTAGTGGGGTACTACTACTACCAATACTAGCTGGCTCTGTGTTGGCTGCATCACGTTGTGGAGAAGTTTTTTGAAGAGCCTACTTTGGAAATATTTGTACTATACTGCCAAGGCTGAAATAATGACCAAGTTCTGGATCAGATGCCCACAGTAGTTAAAATATTTGAAACTGATCCTTCCAGTTCTGCAGGGTACTGGTGCTCCAGGATGCAAATATTTACAGGTCAGTTTAACACATGGCCATTTAAAAGGTTGTATGACTGTACTTAAACTTATGTCATTTATAAGACAAATACAACAGGTGAGCTACTCCAATAAAGATATTTGCAAATCTAAAAATTTAGAGCATCTAATTTTAGAAGGCTTTCTATGCAAACTCAGACTTACATTCCTTAATATAGCCCACATGATGGAGAGTGATCTGAATTATAGCTCAATTTCCAGTAACCAACAAAAATATAATATTTAGACGTCTGAAAAGGTAGACAAAATCTCCAGTTCTTTCCAATGTTGCTCATAATTCTGTCATGAAAAGCATCTGCCAGACAAAATAGTGGCATGCTGCTAATGTAATAATACCAGAAGACTTCACCTTCTTACAGTATACTCAAATATCACATACAAAACATAGGCAGCTGTTTAAGGACAAGCAGCAGTAAGACACTGATAAAGAAAATTCCATCCCAAGGATATTTAAGGCAGATGAAAAGGCTTATACGTTCTCGTTACTCAGAAAAAGAAGCCACAGCATGATCCATGCCAAGACTTTAGACCAGTGAATGACAACCAAGTACAAGTGCCTGGAAACTCAGGAGCAGCACCATGAGAGAGGCATTATCATCTGCCCTTCACCCACTCAGCCCACTCCAGCAGATTTCATCTTTCCCTTGGCCTGTTCTATGTGCTATTCCCATCACATGATAGGGTATATAATGTCCTGTGCCTGCTTTTTTATTTTATCCAGGTACTTTTATTTGCCACTGAAATATCTGGACACTAGCAATGCTAAGAAACTAAAATTTAACAGTAGCATGGCTCTATCTAATAAAGACATGATGAGAAAACAGAATATAAACAATTTAAGTCTGTGTCCTTCCTGCCCCTCTAACAGTTCTGTTTCATCAGAAAAGTAAGCTTCAATGGAAGTAAAAAAAAGGAAAAAAGTAAGAAGTCTGGTCTCAAAATCCAATGTCCATCCAAACTCGTCAAAGTTGTACTTAATATTTGTTTTTCTACATGTTTCTCATTTTGGCCATGAGTTCTTCTAGGCTTTCTTCAGACTCTGCTACTGTCTCCCCAGTTATTGAATTCTCTTCCTGTTAAGAACAGGAAGAAAAAGATGTCAACAAAAAAAAGTAAACAAAAAACCCCCCACAGATCAGGTTTATTGCTGTTACACCACACCATTTTCCTAAAAGCAGGCACTCAGTAGTGAGATTAGGCCTAAGTGATTATAAGATTCAATTGTAAATGATTTTGACTAGGAGGTAGAATGTTCTTACTGCAGTACATTCAGATTCTATGTTCCCCAGGTATACTCATTGCTCTTTGACTAGTACAGCTTTTACAAGATATGTATGGGAAAAATTAATTAGTCAACAAAATATCAACTGAGAAATTGATATTTGCTGTCCTTCCTCCAGCCCCCAAATGCATTAATTCCTATCATCTCAGCAGTACATTTGCACTAGCATCCACACTTAAAGAAGTATCTGTCCCAGAACACAAAACTGGATCACAGAAAGGAATAATCAAATGAATTGAGGTCACATTCACTGCAATTGTTCAAGATGGAATTCTGTTCTAGGTTTAAAGGGTAACCAAACTGGCTGGTATTATAAATTTAATCTACAATGAGTATTTCATAAATTCATAAAGAATAAGTACATTACCTTGTCTGGGATAGTATATGCTACACTAATTCCCTCAGGAAGCTCAGGTACTGGGCCAGATGCAGCCTTCAGCTCATCTTCTGAAATTTCTGATACTAATTCAATGCCTTTGCATTAAAAGGAAACTAAAACTCCATTAGAAGTTAGAAGAAAAAGTTCTTTAATCACCAAGTTATCACAGTAAGAAGAAAGATGCAGCTACTTTCCAAAAACAGAATTAAATTAAACTAGAAACACCTTTGATTTCAACAGCTTCATTGGTAATGACCAATAGAAAATATTTTCCCTTTAGAATATATGAAATAATTCTATATAGGCAACTTATGAACCAGAATGGCATCTCTTCCTTGTCCTTACTATTTAAACTTTACCGTAAGGACACTTATCCCAGGTGTAAGATAAGATTATTTTCTATAGCATGTAATAAACAGAACATATATCTCCAGTCTTAAAATAGTTATATAAAACATATTTACCATTCCTTAAGATAATTCCTTCTAATTTAAAATCCTCAGAGGAAAGTAAAAGTCTATGGGATGCCTCAGGACAGTGGTTATGGAAATGACAACTGCTCTTTAGTATATTTAAAAGGAATATGCAGTTAATATATCTTCTCATATCTCTCTCATCTTCAAACCATTTTCTGAGAAAGTTTTTTCTTCAAGCAGCAGTTATATTTTGAGCCTAAAACCTGCACATTGCACTAAAAGCATACCATCAAGTTGTGGTAAAATTACTTTCAAAACCTGGGAAAAGCCAAAAGTGATTACACAGTGTAAGTTATAAAATATAGGAACTAAAAAAATTCTATGTACCCTAAACTGTGTTCACCCTAAATGAATCTCAGTGTTGGGAAAATCATTTAGTCTCCATGTGATGACTTACCCCAGTCATTGTCTTCATGTACTATTTCTTCATCCTTTTCAATTACTTCTTCTTTTGGTCTTGCAGCTTCTTTTTTCTGGAGGAAAAACACAGAAAAACAATCCCCTCAATACCAAGAATTTAACAGTCCAATTTCCAAAAACAGCAAAGAAGTTCAAGCCTAATAGTCACATTTCTTCCAATATATAAGATAAAAAGGTTCTAAACGGTGACTGCTTAGGAGCAAAAAGGCAGAATACCTGCAAGTTCAAAAAAAACCACCAAACCCATTAACACTCAGAAATATATGACTGCTAAAACAGTTTGCATTCAGTTAAGTAGTATTTTCTTCTACATAATTGTTCAACCTTCCTTCCTACCCTTTACTTTAAGGTAACTGTAAGTACTGTATATTTAGAAACGTGCAACCATCTGAAGATGAGTGCTGTCAACTGGAGTAGATATGAACATTTTCTTTTACTACAGATTTGTAACTTGCTTTGTTCTCTAAGAAAAGGGAGAGAAAAAAAAAATGATCCACAAACTCAAATCATTTTTACCTTATAATTTTCTTGCTGTTTTCTGCAATTGTGGTCACTACACTGGGGGTTTGGCTTCATAGACATAGTTGGGAAGAAATCCTGCATCGCATTGTAACCAAGATAATAACTCACAGTACCAAAATTTAACAGGTATCTAGAAACACAGAGAAAGAAGGAGCTTGTAATAGAGGTACAAACCTAAAACTTCAGTTGATTAGGGAATAATTCTTCCTCAAAGAACTTTTAGAATACACTTCAGACTCATGGAGTTGTAATGTGAGTTACTGTAATTGCCTTAAATCCAGTTATGCTGTAGTCAGCTGGCAACAGAATAACTGGATCAATACAGAATCCCATCTTCTCATGGTGTGTGAGAATAACGCAGCTACAGGCAAGAGAAGTAATTTATTCTTTGTCCATATACAAAATTCCAAGGACAAGTCAGCACTGTAGCATTTTTTTATGTATAATGTAATGATGTCAAATCAGAGCATGATTAAATATTTAAATATTTTACTGTACACATCAAATAGCAACAATTCAGTCACTTACTTGAGAACATTTTGCACAAGCATTCCTGCCACAACACCCATGGTAGTAGGAAGACTGGCTGCACAAACTCCTTCTCGTTTCAATGTCTTCTCATCAATATTTGCAGCTACTACCAGTGGAGGAGCACACTGAAGGGCAATAGAGAAAGTAAGCTGTAAAAAAGCACTCAAGAAATCACACAGAAATTTAAGGTAGTGCATCAGCTGTGCCAGGATCTCTCTCACAAGGCCAGCTAATTTTCACATTCCCAGTCGCACTCTAAAAGGCAAGAGAGCAATTCAGCAGAGCACCACGTACCGCAAAACAAGCGGATTCACCAGGGATGATCAGCTGGATGTGTCCTGACACTGCATTTTCACTCACTCCAGACTCCATCCAGATTTGTCCAAGTTCATTGCAGGCCTTATAAACACAGAAACACAAATATCAGCACTGCAGAAGTTTAATGAAAAGAATAGGGACTCAAACAATTGGGAGTGATGAAACACATTCATCTCCCTGATTTCAGGCAAAAAGGCTACAGTCAGAAAAAAGTACATCAAGAGACAGAAATTAATTTGCTGCTTGATTTGTCCTTTGATAAATAAAGTTGCCCTCATGAAGATAGCCCTTTGTGCTTTCCTGAGGATCTGAGATGTTCTAACAATACAGACATTAGAGACCTAGTTACAGCACAGTACAGAATATAATTCCACAAATTATTTTATAGGCTGGGTACAGTGTATCTGTGTGCCTTCCCTGCCTGCAATTTATGGATCAAGTCAGCTGAAGGGTAACAGAAAACATACATTTGGCATATACCTTACATTGGCTACTACTATAAAGAAAAAGAGTTTGATTAAATAAACAGCATTTTTAGTATACAGAAAGTCACATGAGGTATACAGTTAGCTATTAGAAAATCTTTTTAAGTTTGTAAGATTTAACATACCAGCCTTTGAAAATACTGTTATATAAACAGAGTAATTAGAGAAGATAGAGTTTATGATACTTCAGTCTTTTACTAACCATTAGCTGATAGCAACTTCAAAGTCTTAGTGATATTTATACACATAAAATGGGTTAATAAGAACTGGGTAAAAGCTCAGATTCTTCAAGCCAAGGGGGACATTTCTTAGGAGATTGTTTTTAAGTTCATGTCTTTTCTATAGTTCCACAACTCCTAACATATTTCTAGGAGAAAACAGCCTGCCACAAGCTCGTGCCTTTGGTGGCCTTACAGTGTTAATTGCCATGCGAGCTTCAAAGTTGTCCACGCAGCTCAGAACCAGATCCACAGGCTTCCCTTCCTCCAGTGCACCGTTACTGCAACGAGCATCAGAAATACACATGAAATTGCCAGCAGAACAAAACACCAACACGGCAACCAACATGCTGCTATAGAGTACAGAAGCCCAAGAAAAGTGAATTTCTAACAAGGCTTGTGCAAATGCAGTACAGGACACAACCAGCATCTTAGATGTGCAGTAGAAACAACACCATGCTGAGGCTAGGATTTAAATATATGGGCATTTTAGACTGTTTTATATAGTGTGCACTCACAGTATGAAGTACTGGAGAATTGTATCTTTGTACAACAGAACAGCAAACGGTGTAAGTTATTGCAGATCTCTAGGAGATCCACTAGTAACTACTTTCTTCTTCATTTTATAAATCATACTTGAAAATTACTACAGAGCACTCAAGATATGATCTGATCTGTTTTCCATAACACATCTGGACAGGAATGTCTTCTTATACATATATTTCCCAGAGGTTTTCAATTAGAAGTTTTTAAATTGAAAAAGAGCCCCAACAAGAAAACGGAGACTGTGTAGAACCACACATCAGCAGAACTTAGCAACATGCTAAAGTCGGGGAATTTTACCTTATTCTATCCATGAAGTGCTCAAAGTTGTCCAGTGTTGTGATGTTGTAGTTATGTACTTCAAACTGAACATCAGGATTAATATCCCTTATGGAGGAAATAATAAGAGTCAGTGGTAAAGAATACAGTGATAATTTGCATTCTTCTCCCTAACTTCACAAGTCTTGCTACAATCTTAAGTTTCCACTCTGAACTCTAGAATTCACCCATATTTGTGAATAATTCACATTAGATAAGAAAAAAACCACAACATATGGAAGTGGCATCGTTTATACCAAACTTCTGAGCAAAACTGGCTTTAACCAAAAAGCAGACTCACATTAAGGTTTTGGCCAGTACAAAAATGTCTTTGAAGTATCAATCATCCCCACAAATATTTTATGCTCAAATTCCCAAATTAGATCATGCTTCTTTGCAAATGATTAAGAGTGAAACACTGATTTTCTAGAGCAGCATCCTGGCTCAAACGATTTTGATACCCATTTCTCCAAGTTATACCTCAAAGTATGTTCTGCTGCTTGCACTTTACTTAATCCAGCTTGATGAGGTTGGAAGAAGAGTCTGTTCATGTTTGCCAGTTCCACTTTGTCATAATCAAACAGAAGCAGCTACAACAAAGATTGTTTAAACATGTGTGAGTCTCCAAAAACTCTGCAAACAGAGCACTGTGGCAATTTTGAACAACAGAACTAAATCTAAAACCAAAGCCATAGAAAACTCCCCCAACCAAACTCCCTCCCTCAGAGGCCCATTCAGTTCACATACAAGAGGTACAAACATCATAAGGATGTGAAATACTGAACCAATCTGTTAAGTCATTAAAACTAAGAATATTCAACAGATTAACCTATATGAACAGTAACACCTCTATTATCACCTATATTACTTGCTGCCACATGACAAACTAATGTTTGTGATAAAGATTTCTGTTTGTCATCTACTACATTTCAGTTGCATGATATAAACTTGGTTCTTATAAGACTTTATGTGAAATACCCCCTCCTCTTTCTTTATTTTGTTTTCCTTTGGCAATAATCCTTTTGCAGCACAAGGATTAGAGAGATGGGTTCATATAAGAATATGGAGAGGACAAACATCCAAACAAGAATCATCCATGTGATACAGGATCAAGCCCTAAATAAATGAATTTACCAGCATAATAAAATGCAGACTTGTCATGTGTGATGTTTACACAAGTGCTGTTCTTGAGTACTTTCTTCACAACATTTTTCTATTTGGGTAAAATCAAATCAAATTCTTTACGAAGAGGACTGGTCCATCTACTATAAAGATACACAAGAATAAAAAAAACTCTCATTACCTTACCAATGCCACACCTTGTCAGCATTTCAGCAGTCACGCTGCCAACGCCTCCCACACCTACTACTGCAACTGTGAAGGTACGGATTTTCTGTAGGAAGGAATAATGTACACATCAGTATGCCAAAAGTGGTCCTCCCAAGGAATAAAAATGTAAACAGTGTTTCATTACAGATAAATCCTACCTCATAGTCTTTGACAATCCCCATTCTTTTTAATGCCATCAAGCGACTACAAAGAAAAAAATGCAATGTTAACACAGAAAATGTTCTTTATGTTTCTAGCAACAATTTTGCTTTTCACGTACTTAAAATCACTTTTGCTTTAGAAATAACCTCACCAAGCAATAAACACAAGCCTGCTGTTCCCACTGCAGTTGTGATTGCCAGCTAGGTACAGTCTGAGTGACAGAGTAGATGCTTTCCTATTTGCCCCAGAGTCCTAACCCTACAGAAACTCATGCACCTACTCCTCTGGTAATATCATGAAATCAGGAGGACAGAGATATTTTGGTAAATGAATCCCTGATAATCCCAGAATGAAAGGTGACACTTTTTTTTTTTTCTGGTAATGAACCATATGGCAGCAAACTAGTGAAGACTTCCACTGTTTTTTGATAGATTTGATTAGATTAACACAACGTTAAAAAAAACATAGAGACTATCAGGTTTTGAGGATAACTGAAAGGGTTTTAAAGTAACATTTTTATCCCTTTATGGCATTTTTCATGTATTAAGGAAAAAAACAAAAACAAACCCAAACCAACAAAGCCAAAACCAAAAAATCATCAGATTTCTAGAAGGGAAAGGGTCTCTAAAGCTCAAGAATTCTATAAACCAACTTCTAAAATAGGCAATTTGGAAAAATGAGAATAAGACCTCATATAATACCAACACCTGTCCCATTTACTAGCAACCTAGCTGAAAAACAAGGTTTTCAGATTTTCTCCCTCCACGCCCGTACTGTACTGTAAAGCATGAAAATACAAAGTAACCCTGACATCCAGCCCTACCAGGTGGGAAACCCGAGAGCATCCCTCCCGGAGCACCTGCCTCCGGCACTGCCCGACACCCTCCTGAGCACACCTGGCCCCATCCCTGAGATTCCCACCCGTCCGAGCCTCTCCGGCTCCCCCAGACCCACCGTTCAACCCACGGCCTCCCCCTTGCCCATCCTCCACGCCCCGACAGAGCCCCGCAGCCCCCAGGGCCCCTCAGCGCACCTGTAGGGGTTCGAGTCGGTCACCTCGGCGCTCATGGTGTCGATGCGGGCCCGCGCCGCCGCCCGCCCACGCTTCTCCCGGGCCAGCTCCTCCTCCAGCTCCCGCACACGCCGCTCCAGCCGCTCCAGCCGCCCGGGATCCGCCATGGCAGCGACACGTCTGTGCCCGGCCCCGGGAGCTTCCGGGAAGCGCCGGGGCGGAGCGGAGCGGGGCCAGCCCTTCCCGGGGCCGATCGTTCCCGGGGCGGAGCGGGGCCAGCCCTTCCCGGGGCCGACCGTTCCCGGCGCCGCCTCCTCACGGCCGGCAGCGGGCGGGGGCTGAGGGGCGGTGGCCGCCGGGGCGTTACCTGCCTCCCGAAAAAGTCGTGTTCGGGGAGAAGCCGCCTGGCCCGACAGCCAGGGGGGCTGCGAAGCGCTTTCCTCGGCGGACCAAGGCGCCTCCGGGTGACCCGGCCGGGCGGGCTCCGGCGCGGCCTCCGAAGATGGCGGCGGAGCCAGGCACTAGCGAGGTGCGGCCGCAGCACCGCTTCGACCTGGGCAGCCTGGAGCGGTACCTGAGCAGCCGCTTGCCCTGCTTCCCTCGGCAGCCCGCGGGCGCGCTGGCTGTCAGGCAGTATAGGTAACGCAGGTGACATCGGTGACGGGGCACTGACCCTGGTGGTGGGGCCGCCGCCGCTCCCCTGCCCCGGAGCGCCCGGGAGGGGCGGGCAGAGGAGCCGCTCGCTGCCTCCTGCCAGGGAAAGTGGTCAGAGGACGAGCCCTTTGCCGTCGGGATGGCGGGCAGCAGCCATCGATGGATGTTTAAGATGCATTCTGACTTAGTCCAATTAAGGGCATGTCCCAGCTCACCCCTTGAGCTGCTGGAGAAGTTAAGTTCGCGGTGGCGGCCGTAGTGGCCTTTGTCACATTACGTCAGTGGGCGGGTTGTGTGTTGGGTCGGCTTCCCGCTGTCCTCAGAGTACGCCCACGATTGTTTTATTGCCTACACATAAATCGCAATTGATCTGCTCCATCTTTAATTGCACAGTGAATAGCAATGTTCACAAGTACACACATGGCTTAAGAAATCAATGGTAAAAACATCAGGCTGTCACCAGGTAAGCAAATGCACGAGAGCAGCGTTAGGATGAGCTAGGATTCCCGTTACTGCCCGGGGAGCATCATGCAGTGTGCCAGGGAGGTGCTACACCAAAAAGCCTCTGTTCCATAGAGCACTATGTTCGTTTGCATTCAGCAAATCAGTGGTGTGGCTGCACGACTTCATGTCATGGACTAACTATTAGAAGTAAAGTTTTTCTAAAAAATAAGGATGAATTCCTTTGTAGGCATGACCTTGACTAACTTATTTGTGGATATCACCAAGAAACAGTGAACGCTTTTCATTGTCTTCTGATGTAAATATAAAACATTAATTCATTCAATCCACCCTAATCTTCCTACATACCTCAGCTGAGAAGACTTTAGGAGGAGCCTGAGGAGAGTAGCTAATAGTAAAATCTGCTAAAATTTTGTTAGTGTTTATGCCTTTACTTCTTGGTCTTGTAATTACAGTTCAAGGCTTCAGCTGGCCTAAATTTGTTTTGTTCCAGGCAGAGTATTGTCAGTCAAACTTTTTAAACTATTGCAAACTGTGCCCTAACTGCTTTGGGGAGAATGGAAACGTAATGGGAAGAATGATGGCAAAAGTTCATTTGATTTTTATTTTCCAATAGTTGTCTAATTGTTTATTAGTCTAGGTCAGAATGCATCTTAAAAATGAACAAGAATAAGGAGAGAAAAGCATGCAGATTAACACTTGAGGAAAATAAGGATCAATGAGCCTTGAGGAGAATAAGGATCAATGAGTTTGATTAGAATGTGATAGACAAGGTGTTATGAAGGGTTTAGCTGGGTTGTCCTTCTCTGTTACACGTGATTGAAATGTCTAATTTTCTTTGTGACTTCAACACACATTCTTTAAAATTTTACAGTTCCTATAGGCTGTACCTTAAGCATAATCTTTGGATGTGATAATCAGGCTGGCAGACAGTGGGGCTTGGTACTAAAATCATCAGTAATTTAATCATGGAGTAGAATCTTAGAGTGGTTTGGGCGGGAAGAGACCTTAAAGATCATTTAGTTCCAATCCCCTTGCCTTGGGCAGGGACACCTTCCTCTAGACCAGGTTGTTCAGAGCCCCTTCCAGCCTGGGCTTGAACTCTTTCAGAGATGGGGGATCCACAACTTCTCTGGGCAACCTGTTCCAGTCCGATTTGGAAAAAAAACCACAACACAAAACAGCTCTGGAGAAGATGCCATTTTGTTCAGATCAAGTCACAATGCATTTTGCAAGTATCATTTCTGTTAGAAGTTTACAAATTTGTAAGTACTTGAATTTTTGAGTAATTATAATCTTTCTCTCTGCAGCTCAGGCCAGTCAAACCCAACCTTTTACCTTCAGAAGGGTGGGCAGGCTTTTGTGCTCAGGAAGAAGCCCCATGGTCCCCTTTTACCTGGAGCACACAAGGTAAGTAACATTCTTCACTGAGCTCCAAACACTTTGTTTTGCATGTGACCAGGGTCTATACATGGTGGTCCAGCACACTGATGAATGTGTCCAGAAATGCAGTGAGTGGCTGGATTATTTCCCACATTCTGTGCTCTACATATAATTAAACATTCAAGAGGATTCACTTTGCTCATTTATGTTTGAGAGGTTTTAATTGAACCTAAATTTCTGTGTCTTCCTCAGGTGGATAGAGAATACCGTGTGCAGAAAGCCTTATTTTCAGCTGGCTTTCCAGTGCCTGAGCCCCTTTTGTATTGCAGTGACGTTTCTATCATTGGAACAGAGTTTTATGTAATGCAGCATGTGCAGGTTGGTCCTCTTGTGTGAAAGATTCTTTCCTTCTCCCTACTACAAGCTGCTTTTAAGTTGTCTATAACCTTTCTGTTAGAGCCTTGCTCAGCACAGTTTTGTGATATGCGAGTAAATAATCTTCTGATGTTTTGAAGAAATGTTAGCTGTCAGCGATTCTCACAGATTTCAGCTTCTCCAGGGCTTATTTCACACTTTGTTGAATTTTTTAGCTCAATATTTAGCCTCTTGTTCTTGTTTGAGCTCTTGGAAGGATATCTTGGAATGAGGCAATATTGCTTCTGTGAAAAGCATACACAAGTCAGAGGGAAAAAATTCAGTCTGTAAAGTGAACCTTTGGACATCCCGGAGGCTTTTTAGTATTGAAGATAGGAGCTGACATACAATCACCTTTTCTTGAAAACAAAGCAGGATTCTAGTTCAAACACTAGTTTCAGAAAGACCACGGCATATCTCTGTCTCTCTGTCTGTGGTCCACCACTCTGGGTGTGCTGCTGAATTGATACACTTTTTTTAGATTTTGGTGATTTTGAGCACAAGTCTGTTGTATTGTGTCTTTTTCTTTTTTTTTATCCCCTGGGAGGAGGAGTTGAATTCAGGCCTTTTCCTTTTCATTGCATTCTATTCTGTCATTAGGTTCACTAGGAAATTAGAAATGTAAGTTTGTGGGCCAGTTTCTGAAGATTAGGTTAACCTTCCTACAAAAACTGTAAATCAAGGGTAATAGAATGCAAGGGTTGTGAAAAATTTGAAAGAGACTTCTTACATCAAAGTTGGAGGATTTAACTGGTTTTGATTAGAACAAAGTGATACCTTAAAAAGAAACCTTGTTACATTTCTAAGCATGTAAATGTATGGTCTCTCTATTCTATGATGGTCAGCACTGCTCTGTTTTTAACAATTGTAAAAATGGAACAACAAACCCATCTTCTAAATGTATCCTACTGCTCTTAAGGAGAAAAACAAGTGAATTTCTTTGGATTATTTGCGTCTTTGTACCCATAACGCACCCATTACCCTGCCTGCCACTCCTTTCCCCTGGGGTCTTCATTGGTATTTTTTCTGCAGCTTAGCTTTTTAGAGACAATACAGTAACATTGTTTTTCCTGATACTTTCAAGCTTGAGGATACCTGGATTGAGT
Organism: Molothrus ater; assembly: GCF_012460135.2. Taxonomy (NCBI): domain Eukaryota; kingdom Metazoa; phylum Chordata; class Aves; order Passeriformes; family Icteridae; genus Molothrus; species Molothrus ater. Next base: position 44,150,947 of record NC_050478.2, on the reverse strand, counting down.
GCTTTAATTCAGAATTTCATCTACAGATACACTATATACTAATGACCTGGGTTTACCATAAATCCCTTCATTGGCCCTGGGTGAGGAATAAAATAAATGAGGAAGGAATTTTTGGTTGCATGGGGAGTGTTGGTTCACTGCATTTGGTTTTGGTTGCGGAATGTACAGCTTTACTTCTTTTCATCTGATGTGTATGTCCCATCAAATACCTGATTTATGGTATTTCTAGGGTCGCATTTTCCGAGACATCTCCCTGCCTGAGGTGGGCCCAGCAGAGCGTTCTGCTCTGTATCTTGCAATGATAGAAACTCTGGCCCTGTTGCACTCCTTGGATTTGCAGTCATTGGGTCTCCAAGGATATGGTAGAGGACCAGGGTACTGCAAAAGACAGGTACAACTCAACATTCTCTTGTTTTGTCTGGTCTTTGAATGTTTATTTGATTTGCAAGCTAAATTGTTAATTATTAATGACTGTATTTTAGGTATTAAAATTTCACTTAGTTCAATGAATTGTGCACAATCTGAAGCCATTACTACGTTCAGATTGATTCTGTAATGCTGTACTTAGGAAAGATAACAGATTTGCTTTTGGAATAACACTAGATTTGGGCTATGTAAATAGGATTAAAGTAGATGTAGTCTTCATTTCATCTGTTGATATCTCAGTTCACATTTGCAAATGCAGAGGTACTGGGTTTTACTGAATTTTCAAGAAACGTGGTGATAGCCAAAGCCCAGAAGCATGTGCTTCAAAATTTTGTAGTCTTGAAAAACTTGTGAATCAACTGAAAAATCTGTTGGGGTGTTTGTATTTTTAAGGTATCAACTTGGAAAAAACAGTATGATGCAGCTGCTCATACAGATATTCCTGCCATGAACAAGCTGGCTGAGTGGTTAGCAAACAACTTGCCACCTGATGATAATGAAGAAACACTGATTCATGGGGACTTCAGGATAGATAACATCATCTTCCACCCAACAGAGGTATTTGAAATGTATTTGTACATTTAGTAGGTTTTGGCCCTCCATTTGTTTGTACACCTATCATGTAATAGGACACTATATGTGGATTTTTTTTTGGAGCATGAAACACCTTTGAAAGAAACAGTAGAAAATTGAACTCTTCTCTATACTCTGTGTAAGATGTTTAGGTACCTAATACAGTCCTTTCATTACAGGAGCTATATAGAATCAATGGAATCACAGAATCATTGAATGGTTTGGAGTGGAAGAGACCTTAAAGATCCTCTATTTCCAACCCCTTGGCCATGGGCAGGGACACCTTTTACTAGACCAGGTTGCTCAGGACCCCATCCAACCTGTCCTTGAGAGATACTCTAGTCATTTGTTTTAATCCCTGCTTCAAAGTTCAGGAACAAAGCATTTTATATGCATAGATCCTATTGGATTCAGTGCAGCTGAAGGCTCACTTCATTGAGCTACATAAGCATCTGATCCAAAGCCCACTGAAGTCTGTTTTATGGCTTCAGTTAACAACAAGGGCTTTTTGGAGCAGGAGCTGAATGGAGGATACATGACACTAGTGAAGCAAAGGAAAATTTGCAAAAGCTGTTTAGTTATGGAGCACATGTAGATCACAGAGACCCTGAAATTTCCCCATTCATCTTTAGGAGGAAAAAAAGATAATTTTTTTTTTTTGTTTGCCTCTAGTTTATGGAAATAAATATGTGCTACCTATATCAACACAGTTTAATTTTCATTACTTTTTTCTGTGCTACCTGCTGAGTTGTGACCAGAGGACATGCCTGGAACTTGTGACCATGACTGCAATTCATGCTTCATGACAAAGAAAGAGATCCCGGAGATTCCTAGAGATTTTGTGCATAGATTAGTTGACAGACATGATTTATAGGCTTAAATGTGCTGATTGATACCCTGAGCAGTGAGTTTGACTGTCTTGGGGACTCTCCCAGCTCTTCCAGAAGGAACTGAAGGAATTGACCAAGTTGTACATAGGTCATTTTAAGTCATCTGTAGAAATTGTTCCTGAATATGCAGGACTGGCCATGTAGGAAAGACTTTTGCACATATTTCAAGTAGCCATGGATCATGAGTAGGACAGGACAGCTGGATTATAGGAACTTTTCAGAATGACACTGTGTGGAGTCTCAGACCACCCAACTGATGACACCATTGCAAGGATGCTTGTAATGGTGAGCAGCTCTGAGCAGCGATTGACTTCCTGTGTAAGAAATTCAGTTTCCCACAGAAGTGTTAATCTATGGACAAATGTTGTGATAAGTTAGGTTTTCTGGTGCATGGTCTGTGTGAATTTCTGTGCTAAAGGAGTGTGGAACAGGACTGGGGAAGAAATACAACAACTCTCAGTACTGCTGTTCTTTAGGATATTGTAATTCAATCATGTTTTATACTAGAAGAGTTTGGAAGTTTCTGACAGAAAGAACACTACTCAAAAATGTAGATTTAAATGAGATTTTCTTTGGAAAAATGCCTGGCTTTCTGTCCCTATATGAATGTTAATTTTCTGCAGATCTTTAGATAGTGCCAAAAAGAACTCTTTGCTGTTGACAGCTAGAGTGTGTGTTTTTAATTTTAAACATACAGTAACCAAATAAAACACTTGGATATTGAGTGGGTTGTGCAGTGTGGATGGAGATAACATGTCTTCTAGCACTCACTTGAGGTTTTATTTTTATTTAAGGCTCGTGTTTTGGCAGTGCTGGACTGGGAACTTTCAACTACTGGTCATCCTTTAGCAGATTTAGCATATGCCACTCAATTCTACTTTTGGCCGACATCTATTAAGAACTTAGGTCAAGGCTCTATCTTGGGTTTCAAAGACACCATAGGTATGAAACTAATCTTTTTCTTGAAACAAATCCTAGGCCTGGTTTCTGTTTGAAATGTTGTAGGAATTAAATGGTAAATTCACAAGCATATAGTTTGGCATTTGTAAAGAACTTTTCCATAATTTATTTTTTTTGTTGTTGTAGCAAACATGCTGATAGTGAGGCTTTAGATACTTTTGTTCTATCAAGCTTTGTCTTAGCTACAACATGCTACTTCTGTAAAACCTTATTTTGAACCTTTTTAAGAGATAATGGAAGAAAAAATAAATGTAAATGTAAATAAATAATTTTTTTTTTTAAAAAGCCTTTTTTCCCCCAGGTCAAATTATTTGCCTGACTGGAGTGGAGACAAAGGGCAGCAGGAATTGTTATGGTTATCTGAAATTCTGGCAATTCCTACTTCCTTTGGTCTCTCCATATCAGTTATGTCATGAGAAATGATAAATCATATATTTACTATGTAAAAGAAATACCTCATAAAGTTTAAAAACTGCACAAATGTTTGAAGAATAAAGTGGGGAAAAATCATAGAAAATGTTGAGTATTCCAAAAAAAAACACTTGTGTTTTTTTTATTTTTGTAGAAACTCCTTCCTTTGAAGAACTGGTTTCCATTTATTGCCGCTGCCGGCGTATTTCCACTGCTTTGCCCAACTTGAACTTTTTTCTTGCCTTGTCCTATTTTAAAATGGCAGGGATAGCCCAGGTAATACCCTCACATTTGCTGAAATGCCACATACCTTGTGTGTTTGTGGATAGTTCATTTAGTCATGGATAATACAATAATAGTTGTATGTCTATGCTGTTGTCAGTTGGCTTGAGGGACAGGCTGGGCTTGTTTGCCATATCACGTGCAGACATTTGGCTTTTCTTTTTTTGTTTTTTACTTTTCCTACAACTACTTTTTGTGATTTGCCTTTTGTTTGGTTTACCTGGGATATGATTTTAACTCTTGTGCAGCAAGCATCTTCATTATATCCATTATATGTACCAAAACCAATATTAGCATATCCCAGTAAGTTTTTTTCCTTTTAAGATCATGTGCATTAAAGTGTTACTTTTATATTTGGAGAAATCACCAGTGTGTTAAAGAAACAATTTTAAGTGCATAATTATAACATAAATGGTTTTCTTTTGGTTTTAGGGTGTATATGCCAGGTATCTTATTGGAAATGCTTCTGCAGAGAATAGTCATGAATTTGCAAAGCTTGTGGAGCCTTTGGCAGAAAGAGGATTAGAGCTCTCAAAAAGGTAAGAGTGGTCTAGATTACTGGTCAAAGGCAAGGCAAAGCTTTTCCAACATTTTCATTCATTTAAATGCCTGTCTAAGGCAGCTTATGTTATTATGAGGGAAAATCTGGTCTTGTTACTGCATTGAATGTTCTTTCCTAGGTCATCCTTCAGCAGCACACAGCACAGCATTTCTGGAGAGCTCTTCCATCAAAGCAGGAAAGGCCAAGAAATTTTGCTGAAGGTTAAGCAGTTCATGAAGCAGCACATTTATCCAGCTGAGAAGGTAAAAGCTTTTCATCAACCTGTTTATAAAGGAACATTTTCTGACTGGATGCTATAAAAATGTAAAAATACGTATAGAAGTCATGTCTTCCTGGTTTGGTTTTTTTTTTTTCCAAAACAGCCTGATTTTCATGCAGTAATGATTATGGCATTACAAAATATTATCAGAAATCATTATAGACAGCATTATTTCTTTTCAGGATTAAAATACAACATTAAAATGTTGTGTGCATTGTTAATTAAAGAGTTATTTTTTAAACTTTTGAGGTGTAAAACCTTCTCTTTTTAGAAAGAGTTACTTTTTAGAGGAAGTTGCCAGAATACTTGTTAGACTAACTGCAACCTAGAACTCTTAGATACCGAACCGGAAGACACCTATTTAAAAATAGAAACTGCTGATTTTAACCATATGAGATGCATTTTTCTGTTTCTTGCTTTTTAGGCTGTGACAGAAAATGGGATTGCATAATGTGTCAGAATAGCCTCATTCCTGAATATATCTAATACCAATGAAAGTTTGAAATCAGATAATGAAATATACACAAAGTCCATAGTTAGTAGAACGGAAAATTAGATTAAGTAGTTTACTTCATGTCCTAGGAAGGTTAGGAATTTCCACATAGGAAGTTGGTTCAGCTTTTAGCCTCGTGGAAGTAAAGATGGCTTTTGATGCAGAATTTGTTGTTTTGGCTTTTTGAATTACGTTTTTTTCCAAGTTAAGCAGAAATGCAGAAAACATCTTAATCTAAACGTTTAATGAATACATCTACTTATCACAAGGAGGGGTCAAGGGCACTAGCTCTTGATGTGCAAAGTTTCTTAAAAAGTATCTCTGTGACTAAGTTGGGATTGTAGTTTTGGATTGTCCAAGAAAGCCTTGCAATAATTAAAATATTTTCTTTAAAAAACAAATGAACCACAAAAAAAATGCAAGTTTTTCAGATGAGTTGTGTTGTGCTTGGATGTTATTTCTGGTAACGGGTGTTGTGAATCAGGACTTGTGAATTCGACTTGGCCATTTGTATTTATTGTGCCCAATTCTGAAAATGACACTACTTTTATTCATTTTATAACTAGGTTTGGGCCAGGTTTGAAGTTCTGTGCCTCACTAAAACATGTTTGTGAAAATACTAAGATTACTGAATTCAGAGGTACACTTAAAACTAATGACTGGTGCTTGGAATGACTGCTTACATTATCTGTTAAGGAATTATTTTGACAGGAAGAGAAAATGCTTTTTTTTTCTCACAGTTAAGAAAAGATTAGTTGGGTTATGTGTCTGAATCTTAACTGTCAGTACATCAGGCTTTTATTTGTTAAGGAATTATTTTGACAGGAAGAGAAAATGCTTTTTTTTTCTCACAGTTAAGAAAAGATTAGTTGAGTTATGTGTCTGAATCTTAACTGTCAGTACATCAGGCTTTTATTTGTTGTTTTACTTCTGGGTTTGTGCCTCTTATGTGTACTGTTGTCAATAGGTACTTTTATGTCCAGAAAATACTGACCTCCTAGGATACTATGTCCATCACATACTTTAAACCATCCCAAATAGTAGTTAATGTACTGATTGGGGTCATCTGATATTTAAAGTCTTGCAGAATGAATAGATTGCCGTTGAACTTACAATGATATATTTAATTTTATAATGCAGCCAACTATATAATGTAAACCTGTGTTGAATATTTTTTACTTGGTTCCTTGGGTCGTAGATCTGGAAGAGATGTATTATTATTTGTGTGTTACATGTGATCTTAATTTAAACAGTATCTTTTATTTTGTTTCTCTAAGGAAATAGTAAAATATTATACTGAACATAGAAATGCTGAGGACAAATGGAAGAAACCACCACTGCTGGAGAAACTGAAGGTATGGGATAACAAATATTTTTAGCACTCTAGCAGTAAAAGAGCACAGACACAGAGGATAAGAGTGATTGGTATATCCTGTCAGAGAAGTTACTTTACATGGAAAGAAACAATGTGAGGAACGGTGAAAAGAAAGGAAGAGGGAACTATGGAAAAAGTGAGAAAACAAATGAGAGAGAAGGAAAACAAAATGAACTTTGAGAGGGGTATATCTGAACTTTGAATCAAAGACTGAACCTACAATTTCAGAATAGCTATTGCAAAAACCATCAGATATATTGGACAGTAGGGTAGGCAGGAGCAAAGAAAATGTGTTGCAAACCAGAATTGATTTTTTTTTATGACTTATTGCTGATGTTTTTTCTGTTGATTCTTGTGACAGGAATTGGCCAAAGCAGAAGGTCTGTGGAACCTTTTCCTCCCAGATGTCAGTGGTCTCAGCCAGCTTGACTATGCCCTAATAGCTGAGGAGACAGGGAGATCACTTATTGCTCCTGAGGTTTTCAACTGTCATGCACCAGGTTAGCAACCCTGGTTTAGTCCCAAAACTATGGCACTGGAGCATTAAAAAGTTGGGTGTCTCACACCTTACAGGCTGTGTGTCTTGAGCAGTAATCGTGACTGCTGATTTCTTACAGACACAGGAAACATGGAGGTCCTCCACATGTATGGCACTGAAGAGCAAAAGAAAGAGTGGCTGGAGCCTCTCCTAGAAGGGAAGATTAGTTCTTGCTTCTGCATGACAGGTGAGTTTTTCTCTAGAAGAAAGTTAGAGCCAATTGGTTGAAACTTCACATGGTGTATGCAGGGAAAAGTAGAAAACTGCAAGTTGCATGTTACAGTGGACATTTCTGTACTAATTCAGTATCAGTGAATGTGCTTGAATATAAAATCATCTATGAGGTGTGAATGCAAACTGGAGCAGCCTTGGTGCCTTCCATGGTAGCTGCCAATTTTCATGGTTACAATAATTAGTATTTGCTTTCTATGTATTTTTAGCTTCCTTTTTGTACTAGTAAAATAAAATTTATAGTACCAAACAGGTTTACAATAGAGCTTACCCTTCCTTGTAGTGTTCTGTGGAGTTTTCTAGACATGCACAATTGAGTCCAAGTATGATTATTGTGATTAAAGTTGTATGGTTTTGCAGTCTCATAGATTTTTTTTTAAGATATAACCCAGAAATAACTTGCTTTATGTCCATAGCTCAGCATTGTATTTAGTTTTGCTCCTGAAGGCTTGTGGCATTCAGCATCTCTGGAAGGTAGCTTTTGGAACACGTAATGTCAAAATCTTGATCCTCCTGTGTCAGATGGAATCAAAGAACTCAGCCTTGCAAACACTTACTTTCCAAATTCTGTTTCACTGTTTCCCAAGAGGAGATAGATACTTTAGTTTTAAAGTAGATTGCCTGTAAAAAGATGTAACAGTGAAAGGAGAGAGAATATTTCCTGTTCCAAAAAATCATTGATGACATTTTGTTGACAACTTCATGTAGTGTATTCATAAGCAACCACAAAATTATTTTCAATCTCTATTTTCGCTTGGGAAGAAACCAGGAGGAGAAAACAGGCTGGGGAGAAATATGACTGTTACCTGTAAGTACAATGGAAGGATAAAGGATTTTAAAAGAGAAGGAAAGGAAGAAGGCTGATTGCAAAGGGTGGTCCAAACCCAAGAGCAAGTACATTTAAACTGGCCGTGAATAACAGATTGTTGGAAAACAGGAATTCTTCTGTCCACCAGCAGCGAGGGTCTTCAAAGAGTTTTTCAACTGGGGGCAAAACTTTTAATAGTGTATCCAGAGTCCTATATTTGTGAAGGTTGTATTACCTTTATATTTAATCTGGTGGTTTGTTTTCTTCTTTGACACAGAACCTGATGTGGCTTCAAGTGATGCCACCAATATGCAGTGCACTGTTGAGCAAGACGGGGACAGCTATGTGATCAATGGCAAGAAGTGGTGGAGCAGTGGTAAGTGTGGAAACCTAAATAAGAATGGCTAAGGTAGAATTTTTTCCAAGACATATTAAAACAAAAGTTTTTGTGCTCCATTTCTGAGATGAAAATTTGTCTTCTCTTGAGTAAAGGCAATAGAATGTAAAGCAGCAGAAGGAGATGAATTGAGCTTTTGTTGTATGAACCAAAGTCCAAGATTCAAGTCCAGTTTGGGGATTTGGGCCCTTTTTGGAACCTCTGAATTTTGTTTACAGAATGAATGCTGCTATTTTCTTTAAACATTACCTCTTTCTATCAGTCAAATTACACACTTATGGCTTTGTTTTCATGAAGCTGTCTTTGGCAGCTTTTGTGAGAGGCTTGAGAGTACCATGTAGCTACAGTAAAACGTAGCTGCTTTTAAAGTAGCCTGTGATGCTGTTGGACAGACTACTAAAGGAGATTTCCTTATGTTATAATTCCCAGTAAAATCAATGCATTGTACTGTAAGTGGCAACTGTCCCTGATATTTTAGTACTGTTACTTTTTTGCCAAAACCTGTGACAGTGACTTGAGAGTCATCATTCCCTGGGAGTTTGGATTCCAAGTAAATAAACTGAGTTGTTAAACTTGAATGTTTCATTTATGCACACTATTATGACAGCTAGCTGCTGATACATGCTTGTGCAATACTTGGAGTTGCCAGAAGATAGATATCTCTCTCTGTTCTACTCCTGTAAAACTGGCAGCAAAAAGAGGCATGGAATCTTGTCTCCTGACCTAAGAGTGTTGCTTAACTGCTGGCTTTTTAGCCTTTGCTCTGGGTCAGTGGCTCCCAGCTATGCATTGCTGTCCCTGAGGAAGTAATTGAGAAAGTTTTAGGGGGTCACACACACAAAATACTATTATGTGAATTATAAAAAGGAGAGTAAACATAAGACATTCTTTGATTTGTCTTATTTTTAATAAATACAAAGAGTGCAGTCAGATTTGCATAAAGACAGATGCATAAAAGGCACTGCAATCCCAAGAAGTTTGAGAAACGTGTTCATTTGGCTCTGTATTAGTCTCTCTTTCTGCCTGGATGGGAAGGTATTTTTTTGTTGTTGTTGGTTTTGGTTTTGGTTGGGGTTTTTTGACTTTTGGGACATTAAAACCTTGGATGTGTGGGAATTCCAGAAGCCTGGCAGCCTGGTCAGAATGTCACTCTGTATTGTGAAGACAAGTCATAAATCACACATGCAAGGAGTCAGTTACTTCATGGAAGAAGTGGGGTTTCTTATTATGCTCTGCATGTGTACAGCAAATCCAGTATGGCTTAAATAGGTCAGATTAATGGTGTATGTGTAGAAAACCTGTCAGGCACTTCTGACTTACCTGTTCATGCCCTAGTATTTCTCAAAACATTCTGAGTAGACATTCTGTAAGCTTTTGTCATCCAAACAGGGAGAAGAGGCTCATGTCTTGTTTATGCTACTGTAGTTTCTTGTCTGCCATTTTAGAGCTTTTTGTTCCAGTCCATACTTGTGTAACTAGGAACAGTATCTAAAAATGAGACATGGCTTTCCTAATCTTTAGATGAGACATTTTGTCAGAGCCCACAGGATGTTTGAAGACAAGGACAGAATGCTGTAACACCACTTCTTCATTTTGAAAGCTAAGCTAGCATCCCAGTACATTTGAAATGCTTACAGTGACTCATGGAAAACTGCTGTTTTCCTGGAACCCCTGCCAACACTGTGGCAGGGGATGGCCTTGGTACCTCTCTTTGTAAAAATTGTAAATCCATGAGCTCCATATGGAATGGGAAGCTCTCTCTGTTGTCAAGCAAGGCCTCTCCCATTTGTTGGTTGGTAAATGCCTATGGATGAGAGATGTCAGTATCTACTAAAATAAAACAAAAATAAAGATAAGAAAAAACAAAAGCCAGTGCACTTTTTCTATTCTTTGATTTTATTATATCTTCATATATTTTAGCAGATGCAGTTATTGCAGTGCTTGATTAATTTTAACAATTCTAAATAAAAAATCCAGGCCTTGTATCTGAAGATTACCTGAACTTTTTAATACATTTATAAAATTCTAGAGTATGCCAGCCACCCTTCGAGCACTAGTTGAAGTTTAGGCTGAGCAGAAAAGAAGAGATGAAAGGTCATTTTTCTGTAGTTATAGCAAAGGAGTTGCTGGAGTGTTTTTGTGGAGAATGTTGTTGCTGCTATATATTTGTAGAAACACATAGAGAATGGCTTTTCCCCCCTCTTTCTCCCTCTCAGTTCTCAGCCATAAGCTTATGCTTCATTTCAATCTGCAAGGTTATCGATGGAATGATAGTTGAGTTGAGAAATTGAGCTGAACTGTTAGGCAAATGTTCTAAAGTTTTATAAAATAGTTGGAGAAACACAAGATTATTAACTTCTGGTACAAAGGTTCCCGTTGTTTGATTTGTGACATTTTTTTTCTCTCTAAGCATGTTTTAATCACATGCTTAGATGTGTACTAGTTGTTCGTTACCCAGTTACTTAATTGTCTAATACTGTGACACTTGGAAATTTAAATCTTGGGGGTGTTTTTAGGTGTTTGGGTTTTGTTGTGGTGCTTTTTTTTGTTTGAGTTCTTTGATGTTGTTCTTTAGTAAATATCTTGGGTTGTTTCTAGGGGTTTCAGTATTCAGTTCTTGCTTGATTCCAATAAACACGTTCCACTTTAAAGTGCTTTGTGATGTCTTGGCAGGTTCAGAAATTCATGTGAAAGCTGACTTGCAGAGAAGCAGCTGTAGAAACAATACCCCCTGGAATTAGTAAACAATTCCCTTGGTTATGTAAGATGATGGAAGCAATGGAGGACCTATATAGTGAAACTGATTGTTTCTTCAGTAGGGTCTTCATAATTCATAGAAATTTCTTCAGGTCTTCCATTCTGCTGCTGTCTTCTCCAGTACCCATAATTTTTTGCAATTTTCATGACGTTCATTTTGAAAGAGGCGCCCAGGAAGGCGTAGAGGAGGGGGTTGAGGCAGGCATGGAACAGAGCAATGCTCTTGGTGACCTGGAGTGCCACATCCATGGTTTTACTGGCCTGGCAGTCTGTCACGAACATGTAGATGATGTCTATGGCTCGCCACAGCTTCACAATGTTGTAGGGTAGCTGGGTGACAATGAAAGTAGCCACTACTGCCAGCAGAACCTTGAAAGGCCTGGACTTCTTAACATTTGCAGACCTAAAGATTGCCCGAGCAGTAGCAGAATAGCAGATCAGCATTACTAGGAAAGGAAGCAGGAATTCCAGGATAATTTCCAGGATTTGAATGGTTGATTTTAAGACTGTTTCCATGTTCATTGGAAATATGGGAAGGCATTCGTTCATCTCATTGTGTTTCTTGACTTGATTAAATATCAGCTCTGGGATACTGAGGAAAGTGGCAGCCAGCCAGACACAGAGGCAGGTAACACTGCAGTGTTTGCCCACTCTTCTATGGCCCTGGGATTCAGAAGTGGCCCTGTATCTATCCACACTGATACAGGCCAGGAACAGCATGCTGGAGCTGAAATTCATGGTGTACAGAGAAGAAGTGAGCTTGCACATGGGGTTTCCAAGTTCCCATCCCTGCACTGCATTTGCAGCCCAGAAAGGGAGGGTGAAGAGCAGGAGCAGATCAGCGATGGCGAGGTGCATGATGTACACGTCTGTCTTGGTCTTGGGTTTCTTGCAGTAGGCATAAATTGCAACCACCAAGGAGTTTCCAGCCACTCCAACTGTGAAAGCCAGTGCATAGAACACTGGGAGGAATAATTTTCTGAAATTTCTCACGTCACTTTTTTCACAGAGAAGCTCATAGGTATTGTAATCTATAAGAGGGTTGAGGTCATCCTCCTCATCGTCAATCCAGTAATCTGTTGAGTTATTCATGTCTCAGATTGTGGCAAAACTACAAAATACAAAAAAGTGGGGAGAAGGGAACACCAAAGAAATAATATTGGGTTTAAGTTCTAAAATTTCTGTTGAAACCTAAAACCCTTCTTCAGGGCTGCTTATACATCTCAAATTTAAGGAACTTGGATATTCAGAATACATTTGTGAATAATCAAAGTGAAGCTAGACAGTAACAGAGGCAGAGCAGACCATCTCAAGTTCTCATGTGAAATAGGGTAGCTGAGGACATCAGTGTGGGCAATTCTTGTAAAATGGATTTAATTGAAATGCTTTCCTTACCCTTAGCATTTGAGGTTGTATAATGACTGGACTGCCCCTCACTGATTTCTGCATTTGAGTCGAGGAGCCATCATTGCTTTACCTGCTTTGACTGTGTTATGTTTGACAAAATTTCATTTGCATATAACTCTTTCTGTACTTTTATGGGGTTGGAATTACACCTTCCCCTCTCCAGCCTCTGCAAAGCAAAGCAATACCAGCTGAAGGCTGTAAATGCTGTTACAATCAGGTGTATAAGGAATATGAGCAGATTAGAGCTGAGGCAAGCAGCTATCTGCTGTCATAAATTCTGACAAATTTTGGATATGAGTCTAGTACAGGGAGAGTGTTTTTGTTTGTTTCTCAGGTACGCTGTACATGCCCATTACAGAAAGCACAGCAGGGACTCTGTTGCTGAACAGCAGCAGAACAAACTTAATTTAGTTTCTATGCCCACATGGAATTTCTTACAGGAGCAGATTGCTGTGGGTACACTGCACCTTCCAGCTGGAGCTTCTCAGGATGTTATGATAGAAAGGAATTTTATTAGATACAAACTACCCACAAGTACCCAAACAGCTCAGAAACTCTGTTGTTTTTTGTGGTATGATCTCATGATAGATTTACTCTGTAAACCCTGAGGCTGGCTTCTTCTCACTGCCAGCTTAGGGTTGAAGTTTAACCATTTATTTCTTCAGATTGTGTCTTAAGCAAGTTTGTGTGCTGCAGTATTTTCTTCTTTTCCTGTAACTGTGTTCATTGACTAATGTGCTGAAATTCTGTCTGTTGTAAAATACAATCCTGCAGTACCCTGTTTCCTTGGAATAAATGGGACTAAGTTTTCTTAGCAGCAGTAGCAAAAATCATCTGAGAATGAAAAACATATTTGCCTTTTGGCATCATAGCAGTGTTTAGAATTTGAGGTCAATGTTGCTGAAAGCAGATTGTTATCTGATATTCTGTCCCAGAGCTACAATTTGTCTCTTTCAAGCCTGAAAGAAAAATGCAAATACCATTTCTGTTTCTTAGACATTTGTTTAAATGAATGTTTTAACTCCTGAAGTTTTTTTAATATATCTGTCTACTAGGAAAAAATAAGTTACTGATTGATCTCATAATAAGGGATGCAGACCAATTAAATAGAGAGAAATGGAGAAATTTTTTTGTTTGATTTTTTTTTTTCCAGTGATTCTCCTAGCCAGATTTTTTTTAAAGTGTATTAGTTTAAAATTAACTATTGGTTTGGCTCCATCTTTAATGACTTTGTTGTATTATTCTGTTAACATTTCAAAACACTTCCCATCAAACTTTAAAAAAGGATTACTCCTTTTTAAGTCTTGCAATTTCTTCTTTGTTGTTATCTTTATTGTCATCTTTAATGAGATGTGCAGAATGGAAAAGTACAGTCACTCTACTTAATACATTGGCAAAGGGATGTCTGTTCCATGCCTAACAAGCTGTGTTATTCCAGCAGCAGTAATCTTTTGCAGCTTTATATTACTTTGAGGAGAGATTTAGTTATCAGCAGCAAAAGAACCTTTTTTTTATTAATTTTTTAGTAGAAGAGAAACTGCAGCAAGAAGAGTTTAATCCACTTAGCTGAGATTTGAGGAAAATTAGAAATTAAATGAAAATATTTGTTTGTGGTCTTAAAACACTTAATACAGAACCCATCAAGGAACACTTAATCAAATTGTATCACTGGCAAATTTACTTGAAAGCAAACCACTAAACATTTCAGGGCAAACTTTAAAAGTCTGTGTAAGACAAAGCAGTTTGGCTGTGACTCTGTGCTCCGCTGCCTGATAAGCTTTTGCCTGCCCTGAATTCATGACAGAAACACAGTTATCTAAGATGCTACAGTTGACATTTGTCCCTTAAAAGCACAGTTATGTTTTGGCTCCCATACCTGTTCACGTTTGTCTTTCCTGGTAGTGCTGTCTCTCAGGCACACGAGCATGTGCCCATTGCAAACAGCCAAGCAGTCCCGTGGGAGTCAGGCACTGAAGAGTGGTGGAAAAGCTTAGTTTAGTCTCCATCCCACACAGGGAGCCATGCCCATGTGGAATTTCTTACAGGAGCAGATTGCTGTGGGTACACTGCGTGTTCCAGCTGGAGCTTCTCAGAATGATATGACAGAAATGACTTTTATCATGCACAAACTGCCCACAAGTACCCAGACAGCTCAGAAGCTGCTGGTTTTTCAAGTAGTTTCCTAGGAGGTATACTAATAAATTTATTAGATCTGCAACTGCATGCTTTCTTGCAGAATTGTTTCAGCCTTCCAGTCAGATAAAAATTCAGTGTTTCTGTGTATTTAAACTTCATGTAGGATTGTATGAATGATGGTGAATTAAGTTAATATCCCCAGTTTAAACAGACAGATTTTTTTCCTCTGATAAATTTAGCAGTATTTTGTCCTGCTACTGAGCAAATCTAATTTTGATACTGGAAAGGAGACATGAATGATATATCTCTGTAAAGCCAACTTAACTAAGAGTTAATGTATGCAAAGAAGATATCATCCAATATACAGAGCAGTAAGGATTAAAACAAAACTAACCTTTTTTCAGCAGATGAGTAGCAGGTACTGCAATTGAGATGTGCCTCAGTGAAGTGATCTGAATTGCTCTAACATGTTGCATTTTGTCTTCAAATGCCACACCCTCCTGTGGAAGTACGTTGCACTTTCATTTTGACTTGACAGTTTAAAAAAACTTTTGAAAAATTGTGCTTTCCTGGAGACTTTTCTTGTGTTGAACATGTGAACTTCCTACATTCCTTCCTGTTCCAACAAACTGTGACTGCTCTGTGGAAGGTCAGGACGCTCTTACTGCTTCTCTTTGTTGTTTGTGGTTTTATTCCTGTAAGTCCAAATGTTTAATACATCATCAAGAGGCTTTTGTCAAACAACACATTAAAAAGGTGAAAAGGATGGAAAGGACATGCATCTGGGGCTGAGTTACTGGCCCAGACACCACAAGGAGTCACTCCATTCTTTCCTCAGGGCAGTACTGTGCTTTTGATGGCTGATTGTGTAAGGTTTAAAGGGATCCTTACACCCCCTCCTTACATAAATTTTTAGGGGATACAATAGAAAGATGAGTTGGTTTTTGTGAGGTGGGGAAAGGGGTTCTTTCAGTGTGTGAAATCAGAAAGAGGGTAAGGAAAATATGTGAAGGCAAGTGGCAAATTGTCAACCAGAGTACAAGCAGATATTCCTGCATCCTGGGGGAGAGTTCTCAGGGGCTTGAATATTGCCAGCCAATCTCATAATCAAATTAGTGACCTGTTTGAATTATCCTGGATCAGAAAACAATCTAATGAGCTTCAGTAAATGCAATATTGAAGCCCAGCAACACAGAGAGATACTAAGGAGACCAGAGGTCAGATTTTGGGAGCTTATGGCACACTGGTGCACCTGCCATGACTGGATTAACCTTCTGTCTGTGCTTCAATTATTTTGAAATATGTGAAAGGAAAGATTCTTAAAAATGGGCAGCTAAGAATGTAATGGGCAAATGTTTTCCACATGCTATATTTTGTTTCAGAATGACAAAGTAAAATGGGCTAGGAGAGGAATTGCAGCCTAGAGAAAGAGTGCCACAATATTTGTGCATATTTCTCCAATGCTTTCATCTTGAGTTATCATAGTACTTCAGTGGTGCTCTTCACAGTGGCAGAGAAGATGCTTGGGCTCCTTCCCAGCCATCTCCTCACAGGTCATGTCATGGCTTTGAGGCCTGAGCTCTGTCTCTTTAAAAAACAAATGAGACTTTCAGTTCTGAATAGGCTTTTTCTCAATAGGGTCTCCAACAAGACTGAATAATCAGGCTGGAGCTGAGAATGCTCCCAGGGAATTGTGTGTTGCCTGTAGAAGTGCCCAAGAGGTTCTGTGGGCAGGCTGTAGAAAGGCAGTTCATGTGAATCCTGCCTTGCTTATTGCAGTTGCTCGGCTCCTTGAAACCTTTCAGGGGTTCAGAGAGGACAGATCCCTCCAGTCAGAGTAAAGAAGCAATATTATCATGTGTGTATTTCAGTAGGGTCAAAATTAACAAAAATTAGTAAGAAGAGTGAATACAAAACAGATCTTAAGTAAAAACACTTGTGGCTGTGTGGAAGTGGCATGAAGGCAAGGAAGAAAACCATTCCTAAGCTGAGCAGCTGCTCTCACTGGCACCACCAGAGCCCGTGAGCTCCAGCTGGGAATGACCAGCAGCACATTCAGTGGCAGGACTGCAAAGCCCTTGCAGCTGCACAGCCCCAGCATTGCCTGTTTGCTTGCAGCTGCAGCTGTAGTCCTTGCCCTCCATGAACCAGCTGCCTGCACTGTTTTCTGGAGAAGATGAGATAAAACTGTGGAATACAACATGCTAGTGGAGAGAAATTACTGCAGGCTCTTGGTGCGATTTGCCTGTGTGTGTCACTTTTCTCCATCAGGAGACTCCCACATTCCAACAATCAGTACCATGCTGCCATATGCATCCTTGTAGGACCAACACCCTTAGGATGTTAGTCCTACAAGACCAGTTTTTTCTTGTAGGAGAGTCCAGAGCTCTGGAAGAACACGGAGCTGTCAGGTCTGTAAGCCACCACAGACCCCTGACCTTTAGCAGAGAGAAGTAACCTGCTGGGCTGGGGTGCAGCAGCCAATGTGGCAAAAATCATAGGTGTTCACCATTCAGGCAGTAGTTCATCTGGGCTTAGGCATCTTAGACAGAAAATTGAAGACTGAACACTGAAAAATAAATAGATTGTAAGAATTAAGGTGCTGCTGGCTTCTGAAAGCATAAGGTAGAAAAAATTTACCTTATGGCAGATTTCTCAAGTACAGGTGGTACTCAAAGGTTGCCACATTTAGTAGTCTCTACACCAGACAGAACCTATATAAGTTGATGGTGTGAAGATCAGTAAACTTAAGCATGTTATACCCCTGATAGCAAAGATTAGGCTTCTAATGGGATTGTGATCAACACTCTAAGCACATTTTAAAATACTATCTTTGCCTCACTATGTGAGTGAGTGCCATGAAGAGTTCAAAAGTATAAGTTAGTTAAACCAAAGATGTTTGCCAGTGTAGCAGCATTGTGGTCTAAAAGTTTTGGTTTGTGTAGTCATATACATTGAAAACGTTATTGAAAGCTCATCAAAATGGAAATATGGTTAAAACTGACCACCTGAAACATCTAGTGTTTCTTCAATTGTGAGTTTTCTTGCAAAACTGCTTCTAACTCCTACCAAAATAACAGGCTTCTCTGACTCTTCCCCTCCATCCTCCAGCAACATCTTTGAATTCTTTAAGTGAGGTGAAAATGTCATTTACAAAAGAGATGTTTATTCCATCCAGGCTGTTTGCATTCCATCCAAAGCACTGGAGTTTTTCAGAGTCTTGCATTAGACCAGAACTTTTTTTCAGTGTTTTATGGATCGAAGTGACATAAAATTTATTTTAGTTTTTTAGGACTTAAGACTAAGGAGTGGAAGGGCCAGGAATCTGCTGTCCTTTGCTCTGCTTAGATAGGAACAAGCACGTTTGAGATTGGAGTATTCATTTGCCTTCCAGAAATGTGTACAAATTATTTAGAACATCTAACCAGATGTCTAGCTCTCAGTGAACTCCTCACTGAGTTCTTGAAAGCTTCTTCTCAGGTTTTGTGAGTTTTTTGGTTTTTTTTTTCATACAGTATGGTTAAATTTGCTTTTTGTTTTGAAGCAGGGATGTGACTTGAGGATTATTTACAAAACAGTTTTTCAGGCATTTCCAGAAGGTCAAAACATATTTTGTTGTAAACCTCACTTGAACATAGGTCTGTATTAGAAAATTGCACTTGTGCAATTCTTTACCTTTCGTGGAAAAGGAGAAGAGTCAAATACCCCTTGTGCAGGGGTGACATTTCCCTGTGCAGGGTAGTACCCTGCAAAGCATATGTTGGGTCATTTGGGGCTGATCAGCTACTTGTTGCAGTTGCCCAAATGAGCCAAGTGTTTGGGATCCAGTGTGGTAATTTTTTTTTACCAAATGGATTTATGCCCCTGGCCAAAGCTTTTCACTGGGATTTTTAGCTTGTTGGTGTTGTACAGGTTGTGGGCCACTGTCTAAGCCCTCTCTAGAAACAATGGCTGAATACAATATTGCAGAAGAGGAAAGTAAACATCTGGCAGTCTGGCCCTCCAAACAGGCAGTGTTTATCACAATTAAATAAATCTCTCTTCCACTTCCTGGCCATCACAGTGGCTGCTTGTTGGAGGAAGTGTCTCAGCTCAAAGCCAGGGGGTTGTATTGTCCAGACCAGAGTCTCCCAAGCCTTGTGAGAACAGCTGCTAGAGAAGACATAAAGTTGTATTTGCTTCTAACCTCAGAATAAAGCCAAGCTGCTATAGATCAAGCCTTGAATTAAATCTCTACAAAGCTTGTCATCTGCAATCAAAAATTACTGATTGCTACACCCATTGGCTATTTTCCCTAGCTTTATTGTTTGTGGGAGGCTTTGAAAGGAATGAGAGCAAGCTTTGGTACTAAGAAACCTTTAAAGAAAAAGAGAGGGAGGATTAAGGATCATAGAAATGCTGTTTTAATCAGTTGTAGAATCTTCTTCAGGACTAGTACATTAAAGTGCTTTCTTTATGCTACAAAGGCTTAATAAATATGTCCATAATAAGAAACATCTCAAGTAATTTTATCAATGGCTTGAAATGCTAACAGGCTATTTTCAGGTAACAATTTTCACTCAGATCTTTCTTCAAAGTGCAATTTAAAGTAATTTGTGTAAAGGGGGAGAAGTCCTGCATTCCAGAGAAGCTATGCTGAAGTAGTAGCAAAGTTATCACGGTAACTCTTTGATAGCCCTATCTGCATAATTTGGTTATAATGTGGTTGGTGTTTCATTCCCACATAGACCCTCCAGTCTTGATAGGTTGAAGAAGTTCTTTTGAAAGTTTTACTTTTGAAATGGCAGCATGTCACCTTGATAGATGTGCTGTTGTATCACACTTAATTGCTCAGCCGTAATGGAGACTGAATCAGATTCCAGTAATCAGATTCCATTACAAGTACCTTCTTGTTCACTTTTCATAGCAATAGGTGATGGACCTGGAGGGTTTGGATGTTTGGCTTTTCATGTTCCTCTTCCCACAAGTCAGCTCCCTTTTACACATTAAGAACTAATGTGTATTTTGTTCTGGTGTGCTATTCAGAATATAAACACAGGGGTAGATTGCATTTCCTGCCTCACAAAAGGAAGGCAGTAGGGTTTCTTGTTATGAAACTTAATTTGATTCTACATTGAGATTTTATACTAAAACCAGTTTTTGTGTTTGCCACTTTTTTAAGGTGCTGGGAACCCGAATTGCAAAGTTGCAATTGTAATGGGCAAAACCAAAAACTTATCAGCATCCAGGTAAGAATTCCTTGGAGACTCAGAATCCCCTATAATTTTTTCCATGGAGGAGTGCTGCTTGCAAAAACTTTAAGTGAAATGCCATTAGTTGCCTTGACCAGTTGGATGTGCTCCTAAATTAGAAGGATGTTTTAAACCTCAGCACCTGTCTCTTGTAGCCTGAGTTCCTGTTTTGCTGTCAGGTACTGTTGACTGAGTCCTCCCAACCTTTTCCACTGTTAGCATCTTTCATTGGCATGTTTCCCACCTCTCTCCATTGCACCAGCAATGCACCGGTGTTTGTGCAGCTGTGTGGTGAACTGGATTAGGAAATTTTGGGGGCTTCACTAGCTTTATCTGTGTCACATAAATTTTAGTCTGCATCAGTTGTTTAGTCTGCATCAACAACCAACAACTCTGGCTTACAATTTATTTTCTAAGTGTAATGTTAAAACAATTAACACCAGGAAGAATTAAATAATAATGCTTATATAATAAAACCAAAACTTCTCCGAGCTTTCCGGATCAGAATGGGTACAAGTGGCACATCAGAGACCTGAAGTTACTGATTAAGTTTTCCACAAAGTTATCTGTAGATACAGAAACTTAAATCTGAAACATGGGGTGTTGGTAAGGTGAAGGTGTGTAAGCAGAGAGCATTGCACATCTTAAATCACACCTACTCATTTTATTCCTAGATGTGTAAACATAATCCTTACCTCTTCTTCTTTGACACAAACATGTTCAACTTGTTACCAAACTAGAATTGCAAGCTTTTGCAAAAATTTATACAAGTAATGAATGAAATGCTCCATGTCTGGTGTATTAACATCACACAGCTTGTAATGCAAAAGAAATGTGACATTTATATCTAAGATGGATTTTAGCCCAAATTCCATGGATAATCTGAAGTTTTTAGGTTTGGCTAGGTTCCACCAAGAAGCAATCAGTAACTTGCACACAGCACCCAGGAGGGTTTGCCTGGAAGTTATACAGACAGTGGCATGTTAAGCTCTTAGAAGCTGAAAAGAATTTAATGGAGGGGATTATGTGACACTCCACTTGCTAGAACTGGAGACTGAATTTAGAGACCTGGGCATCACCTCCAGTTCTGTGTGACTAAAACCTAAATATTCTGAAGGAATGTAAACATGGGGATGGATTTCTCATTCCTAAGCTGTAGTCAAGCCAAGATGGTGATTCTGATAAACTGGTTTTGAGAACAAAACAGAAAGGTAGAGGGGGAGGAACTGATTGGGTGATACAGAACAGTGTGCACAGAAGTGACAGCAGCAGGAGTTTCTCAGTCATGGTGCCTTAGGTGCCACTAATACATTTTCACTTGTTGACTGGTGGGTCAAGAAGGGTTGAAGCCACACTGTGTGGGCAGGATGGTGCAGGTGGTACAGGTAAATCGCAGCACTGGCTTTATGTGAGTCCTAATTTAAGGATGGAAAATAAAAATGCAGAAGGGGCAGACAGAAGGGAGGCTCAGAGGTAACTGTGCTTTTTGTCTTGATCAGGTACAAGCAGCACAGTATGATTATTGTTCCCATGGACACCCCAGGGCTGAAGCTGATAAGACCTCTCTCAGTGTTTGGCTACATGGGTAGGTGATCATATTTATCAGTTTAATTTATTAGCAGGCTCAGAAGCTGCAGTTATACTAATAAATATTGTGTATTTAATAAATCAGTAAAATGGATATATAGAAGAAGGGTTAGGAACTGGAGGCCTGTATTTTTATCCTCTTTCATTTTACCCTGCTGTTTTGTTTTCTAACTTTGTAGATGAGATCCATGGAGGACATTTTGAGATACACTTCAATGATGTGCGAGTACCTGTCTCCAATATAATACTGGGTGAGTTTCAGCACCGATTTATTTTTAATACATACAACAATGAACCAAGCTTTATGAGGCAGTGGTTTGTGTCATGAATCACCATTAGTTATTTTAAACAGCTCTGGTCAGTTGAGGGAGCCCACTCTTCCTTTAGCAGCCTTCCTGCTGTTTGAATGTACCTTAGAGCAGAAGGAAGCAGGGCAGCTCTGGCTGTCATGCAAATATCATTCCCTTGAGGTAGAGCAAAGCAAAGTCTTTAAGTGCTGTTCTTCCCCCAAAACCAGCTCTTGCAGACTTTACAGACTTTTAGAAAGAATGTTGTGCTGCACTCCATGGCTGGTACTTGGCAGAACTGAAAAAGAAATAACAAGCAGGCCACCACTGTGGTCCCCTGCAGGGAGAACTCTGCTCTACTTCTCTCACTTAGTGGAGATCCTGGTTTCTTCTATTTCCCCTCTGCTTCTTTTATTTTGCTATGGGGTCACTTCTGCTTGGAGCCTTGGACCCTTCCAAGAGGGAGTTTGCAGAGCCTGTTTTTCTTTCCAACCAGGTGAGGGCAGGGGGTTTGAGATAGCCCAGGGCCGGCTGGGGCCGGGCCGGATCCATCACTGCATGCGGTCCCTGGGTGCGGCCGAGGCCGCTCTGGAGATCCTGTGCCAGCGCGCGGCTCAGCGCGAGACCTTTGGCAAGAAACTCTATCAGCACGTAAGCACCTTCCCTCTTTGGCCCTGTTCACAGACTCCACACACTGACCTTTGTTCTGCCCACACACAGCCTTGTGTGGCTCTGATAATGCACATGGCAGCAGCTGTGCCCTAACCTTGAATTCCTATTCATAAAGCTTTGGGTGGCAAAGGGAAAAAAAAACAAAGCATATTGCAAGGCTCTCATTTTTCACCATAATCTACAGTATCTTTTTCTTTTTTTTCCCCCTTTGCAATGTGCAATGAATTAGATATCTTTTGCTGGATTTGAATGTAGATTTTTTCACTGTGTGTTGTTCTCTGCTTTTCCTGATCAATTTGGACAGGTATTTTTTCAGGCATGCAGTTTATGCTTCTGTTACAATCTGAGTTCACCATTTTTGTGTATCCATTCTGTCACCTGGCTGTCTCCATTCAGAACCACTGGAGACATTTAGGGGTCTAAATTTCACTGAAAATGTTATTTCTTTGATCAAATATTTGTAGTTGCGTATGAAAGTACAGACCACATCAAGGGAAGATTGGAGATCGTTGCTCTTATCTTGCTCAGGATTGAAATACTGTTTCATGAGCAAGAGCTTGCTAAAATAATAAAAATATGACAGTCTGCTTTGTAGAAGAACTATCCGAGTTTGGTAGTTGGTCTGTCGTATTTCAAGTGTTCCTTAATTTTTCCCAACAGCTAGGATAGCTTTATTGGAAAAAACACAAGTAAAAGCAATGGAAAGAGGAAATTGAATTAGCATGTGGCACAGATTGTAGCAAATTGTTTGTGCAGATCCAGAGGGAGCAACTTTACACATCTGTATTTCCAGTCATATCATTTCCCAACTTCCCTTCACCACCATAACCTAGAATGAGTAAGAGGTGCATGAGGCACTCTGGCTCTCAGAAGCTTGTTGAAGTAACAGCGATGTTTGATGAAGCCACAGGCCTCGCCTGGAGGCAGCTGCAGAGCCCATGCAGGTGCTTCACAGTGAGGATGGCTAAGACAAGGTGAGGCTGGTGGCTTCCCTGAGTACCAGGGTGCCTGCCCCAACCCAGGCCATCATTTATGGCCCCAGAAGCTGCTGACTGAAGAGAATTGAACACCCCATCTAGGTTTGGATCACCTTTGCTGCAACCAGCCAAGCTGAGCTTCCAGATTGCACTGAAGCAAGTGCTGCACATTTACTTTTGTGTCCTACAAAATCCACAGCCCTAGAAATGGAGGCTGGGTGAGGCTCCAAACAGTTTTTGCACTGACAAGCATCACAAACATTTGTTTCTCCTGTGATATGTTGGCTGCAGGGGGAATTAGCTAAGAAGAGCAGGCAAGGGCTGCCAAGATCATAACTTCATTTTGGATCCAGACAGTTACTAATTTATCATCAGTCAGAGGCAGCAGGCACCACCCTGCAGCTGTTCGTCTCTGTGTCATGCACCACACAGCACCAGTTTAAGCAGAAACAGAAATTCCTCTCCCCTTTCACCCCCTTATTTCTATATACTGGGGCTTATCATATGGACAGAAGGCTGTTAAGGGTGGTAAGAGGTAAAGGAAAGCAGGAAGGAAAAAGCAGGCATGGAAGAGCTTCTGGAAAATGGCCAGCACACAGTGGGGGTCTGATCAGGTGCCAGAATCCACAGGTTTTCCCTTTTCTTGTTTCCTGGCAGAGCAATTCTTTTCCTATCTTTAATATTTCTGTTAATCAAGTGTTTTCTTTATTATGCCTCATCTTAGATATGCTTTAATTTGCACACAAGTGGCTGTAGGTTGGCTGAACGTGCACACGCTGAGGAAGAGGGGCAGCTCCATGTCTGCTCAGAGGCATTAACTGATGTTCTGATGTTGGCTTTGGGACCTGCAGGAAGTTGTTGCCCACTGGATTGCGGAGTGCCGTCTTAGCATAGAACAGGCTCGCCTGCTCACACTACAAACAGCCCGCAAGATCGACATGTTGGGCAACAAAAGAGCAAGGAGAGAGGTAAATTTTATTTTTTGGTAGCTAGGACTTGGTGGATGCAATGCCTGTGCATTCAGCTGGTTAAAAGACAAGGTAAAACATTATTAAACATTATTATTTTAAGTGTGGAGTATAAATCCATGTTGAAAAGAGCCTTAAGATATGCTTTTAATTTTCAGAAGATTGGGGAGTGATCTCAGTCAGAAGTGGAGATGAATCTGTTCAAGCATTGCTTGCTTGTCTCAACACAGTAAGATAGTTTTGAGTGACTGGAAAGTTTTACCATCCCCGGGAGCGGGAACAGCAGAGCTCTCATCCAACCCCAAGAGGAAGGAATGTACTGAGAGATACCAATATTCAATAAAAGTGTTGGGTAAATATTTTCACTTGGTTGTGAAACTATTACTGATAATGTGGTTCTTTAACCACAGGTAGCCATGACCAAAGTGGTTGTTCCACGAGCTGTACTTAAAGTGATTGACTGTGCAGTTCAAGTGTGTGGTGGAGCTGGAGTTTCTCAGGATTTTCCTTTGGCGTTCATGTAAGTAAAAGGAGATTTCCTGTAGATTTTAAGCATTTCTTTTATGATAATTTATAACACAGTTTCACCTCAGCATGAAATAATAGTGTATGTCTCTTTAAGCTATAAAATTTAAACCAATTGTTTTTATAGTGCAATTAGCCTTACAAAAAATAAAAGCTGGCACTGGGCCTAAAATAGTTCTTATCAGCAGTAAAGAGGATGTGCTTCTAAAACTTAATGTTATCTCTTATGGCCTTGGGGAGAAGCAAAACTTCTGAATTCCCAGCCCACCCATCTCAATCCTGCCAGGAAGATTTTGCTGCAGTATCTCTCATGTGACAGCACTTTTTCAAGCAAAGGCAGCAAAATCAGTGCTGAGAGCTCCTGTGTGGCTGCTGTGGCAGGTCAGGAGGCCAGGCCTAACTCAGCTCTCCCCCACAGGTTCGCATCCATACGCACCTTGCGCCTGGCAGACGGGCCCGATGAAGTTCATCTCTCAACAATTGCAAGGTGGGAACTCCTTGATCAGTCCAAGAAACTCACTGCAAAAATCTAATGTCAGCATAAAGCCTTCTCTAATGGAGGGAAGATTAAGGCAAAGTTTCAGTGTAATAATGGTATCTAAGATAAAACTGAATGAACACAAAAACTTGATTCTAACTGGAAGCAATTCTCTCACTATTTTCACTTATTACACTTAATAATTATGGGCTTGCTTTTAAGAATTTGCTAACACCATGCAATAACTTATCTGGGTTTCTTTATAATACTAAATAAAATCTATTTTTAAACAGGCCTAAAGTGCTTTCTTTGTTCTGAATCAAAGCATTTTATCCTTTTATTGTAGAAAAAGCAGTTTTGAGTAAGAAATCCCACACAATTTAATTTATTGCAAGCTAGGCTAAACTTTTTAATTTGTTAAATTGACAAACACTGGAGGTAGTACCTTGCTTTTTCTTTTCCAAAGCTCAGCTGCAGTCCAACCCTCTGCTCCCCAGTTCCTGCTCTCAGCTGCCTTCCTTGTCACTGAGACAACACTCAGTCCTGCCCCCAGCCCCACTCAAGTGAGGCTCAGGGCAGCACAGAAGGCTGGAGCCTGGAGTGATTCCTGGAGTTAGGATAATCACTTCTCAGCTTACACAGGGCTGGTAACTTAAGGGCAGTGAAGTTAAGGACACAAGGGTTTACTGTTTGCATGAACAAACAAACTCCCCCCTCCAAGCTCCTTCCTGTTGGAGCCTGGGGAGAACACCCTGAGCTTGGCTCAGTCTTCAGGATGAGGCTGTGCCAGTTCTGTCCTTGAGGCCAGAGCCGAGTGCTCGCCTCAGGGTGTCCAGCTACAGCTGCAGTGGTCACTCAGGGGGTACAGTGGCAGAGTACCTAGAACTAGAAGCATTCCACAAAGTATCCTTACCTCATGATGCTTAAAACCAAGATTATAACCTCTTTTGAGAAAGCAGTAATTCTCGTTTACATTTCCATCCACCTTAGTTTCCTCTTGCTTCCTGCCAAGAATGTTTTCCAGGAAGTTGAAAGTGTCAGCAGGTCAGTGGCTGAAATGCACTTCAACTACAAAACCACCTGCACTACTACATATGGTTCAGGAGTTCTGCTCTAGGCTGTCAAAACCTGCACAATGTGTTTTTTCAACCAAGAATGCCCAGGATCATATTTAGCCACGTTCCAGTTAGGGTCTTGGACTACCCTCATTTCTCTCACTTTCAATGAACAGCTAGACAAGAATACCACTTTTATCTCATTAACAAGGCTCTTAATTCCCTTTATTTTAAAATTCTATGTACATATGAATGATCTGTATAATGTACACTCAATATAGAAAGTTTTTATATACTGGATAATGTATAGAACATTTCACAATTACACTAATTTCTTACATAACATGTCAACTTTTTAAGGTTTTTTTGCTGAAGCTTTGTCAATTTGGTCAAGCCAGTTATACATACAAATGTCTAATGCTGTTTGATCCAAGGAAGAAGATAATGTTAATGATTAAGGACATGAGTGAACTGGTGCAGGAACAAACCCTTTCAGGTCATGTTCAATGGAAGTGATCACATCAGACTGAGAAATGAAGGGATGCCCTTTTAGTGGGGTCAGTGAGGTCAAAGTTATTTTAGCCCAATTCCTCTAGACTGTAGCTCAACTCCAGTCATGCTAATTCGTAAAATATAAAAACTAGGAAAGTTTGATTCACAGTCTTGTAAACAAATATAAAGGAACAAAATGTGCTTATGTACAACAAGAAAAAATTCTTGTGTACCCATTTCAGCTGATCCACAGAGTGCTTTCTTGTGTTACAGTGTGGAAGTTAGAATCACTGACTTTTCCTAGAAAAAAAAGTCATAGAAAAAAGGAATAACACTGTCATAAACACCTGGCAAGGCAGTAAGTTCACTTCAATGTATTGGAGGAAAGTGCTGTTCCTCATCACTGGCCAGTCTGCCTTTGTCTCTTCCACAAGGATTTCCAGTCCTTAGCTGACATCTCCCACTTCGTTGTCTACCGGGGGTGGTACGTTGGGCATTACGGATGACGTCGTCCCTGCAGTGAGGTAACCAGCAACTCCAGGGCCTTTCAGGAGGAAAACAAATACTGGGGATTAGTTCTCCCTCAACTGGGTGACTGAACAGCTTTATTCCCTCTGGTAACACTCAGATACATCATCTAAGTCAACCAGACACCTTACACAAGAACATTTAAGAGTTTTTCTTTAGATTCTCTAAAATCTAGGAACACTAGAAACTAAGACTTCTTAGTCTACCAAGTGGAATAGCTTGTGGGGACCATTTTTGGGCTTGCTCAGTTTTTTTTTTATTCTGATATGCCAAATAAGAGAACAAGAACCCCAATCACCTGCATTACCCATCTCACCTTCCATCATGGAAGCAACAGTAAAGCAGGGATGGCATTCCTTTGCTAAAGAAAGGCCCTGCCATGGAATTAAAGTGAGTTCAGGCATGTGTTCCACTACGGGGCTCCTTGTGTATCTTTTCAGTGTTTTAAAGGTTTTTCCCAGCTGCATAGTTCCAGGAAGCCCAATGGGCTGGCCCATGAAGAAACAGAACTGCCTAAAGCTTGTCTAGCCAGCATTTTGTGCCTTCAGTTGGAATAAAGTGACAGCATTCTTGGGATACAGAAATTCTATACTGGAGATCCAGGACTCACACCATTACTAAGTTTCTATGTTGATTATAATAGGGGCAAACAGTTTTGCCCTGCAGGCAAAGCCCCTCTCCCTGGAATTGAAGCCTGGAATTAAAAATTTAGTCATATTGAAACTTTCAACAAATGCAATAAAAATGTAGGTTGCAGCATGAAGTGTTTTAACAGTAATTTTTATCATATTAGTGACTAGAAAACTGATCACACCAATACAGCAATCAACTTGGTCTTAGACCTCCAGCCTACACTGCCAATATTCAACATACTAAATTCTGCTGGGTCCTGTACTCTTCCCCTTTAAGCCATCCTCACTGAGTTCTCCCAAATTTACTATTCCTTCCAGCCCCACCCTCCTTTCTCACACTTCAGCCAAAACATCAGAGCGTGGTTGGTCTCCCTGTAAACAGTCCCACACTACTACTGCGAGGCAGAGAGCAAAACAAGCAGTGCCTCTGGCCATAAAAAGCTCTCTGGCTGCTGGAGGGGACCTCTCCTTGCCAGCCCATCAGTGGAACCTGCCAAGTGTCACACCCACTGCTACCCATCCTAGTGCAAAAATTCCCCATAGTTATCTTGTGCCTCAAGCTTTTCCATTCCCAACATAATTCCAAAGCTGAATTCCTGTGTAGTACCAGCCAGTAACAGCCAGTGCAGGTGTCAGTGTAGTGTGTCGGTGTTGGGCAGTTTGGGACCAGGCATTTGTACAGCTCTAGGACATGCATCTGTTACTCGGAATGCAGCGAGCGCAGCGTGCGTTCTGCGAGGTGGTATCTACCTGCTTTAGAGAGCTACACAGAAGTTAGCAAGCTGCCTGACACAGCAGATCTAAAGCCCACTTCTCAGGTGAAGGGGACTGCTGCCAGTTAGAAGGGAAGGAGAAGAGACACCTGAGGGAAGAGAAATAAGCAAGGGAAGTTTCAAGGGAAGTGCAAATAGCAAAGCAATTTGAAGCAAGACATAAGGCAGAATACAAGATAAAAGAGGTTAAAAATAAAGCTTGGTTTCCATCTACACTTTGCATTTCTACAGCACCTTCATTCTACATTGGCAAGCACTTAAACATTAGGCAATTTAAAAGCAGCAAATGGCCTTAAGGCAATTGGAAAACTGTATTGCCCCCAGTCTCAAGGCTAACCACATCTGATATAGTTTCAGTTCTTGGCCAATAATCAATCAGCATTTTCTTCCTATTCCTAAATCTTTAATATTTATGAAATGCAGTACAAACTGAATCAGTTCCAGTGTTTTTTGTCAAACTGGCATTAAACAATACAAAACCAGAAAACCCCTGTTCAGCGCTAAAGCGCAGAGTCCTGTGTGAAAAAAATACATCAAGTGTTCCAATACCTACTCTCAAAATACAAGCAACTACTTCTAGAAGTTGTAGTTCCTGACTTGAAAGGTTCTTGCTTCATTTTCTCAAAATACATGCTAGTATCTTGCAGGAAAAACTCTGACCATCTGATTTATACCCCATTAATTCAGTTATGCTCAAAAGCTTTACCAAGATTCCTAAATTGGGTTAGATGAGAAAGTTCCATGTGGCACATGGCTGTGTCCACACTGGCTTGTCACAAAGGACTTTCAAACCTCACCTGTCAGGCAAAGCTTTTAAGACCAAGCATTTGTTCAGCTGATGGCTACTGAGGAGCCAGAAGTTTGCAGACAGTTTGCTGCAATGCCATTATTTGCTACATATGAAAACATTTTATATGATAGTGATGTTTTGGACTGTGATACTGTGCCTGTCAAGTGCTGCTCAAGTGAAGGAAGAACAGGAGTTGATTTACAGTGACATAACTGATCTGGGATTATGTCTGCACCATGCAAGGAAGGTTCCCTCAGATGCCAACCTTACTGTGCACACAATGCACAGCACACACAGCTAAAATGCTCTTCATTACCAGTGGGGCTGGGGTGCATCTGAAGTGCCATTTCAATCTTGGTGGCACCAGCAGGGGAGCCACCCAAGGTGCACCATGGCAGCAGTGAAGCAAATGCTGCAAGCTCCACATACAGGCATGAGGCCACCCTGGCAGGGCACTGATTCTGGCTGGAACATAGCCTCATACTCCAACCTATTAGTATTCCAACTTTTCCAACAGTACAACTACCTGGCTAACCCAAAAGTCGTGTTAATTCACACAGCCAACTGATATAGACAGGTTCTAGAACTGAAGTAGACTGATCCTGAGAAAGCATAGAAAGCTATTGTCATTCATCAGTTTCAATTACATCTTTGCTCTATCACTAAAGAGTACTTGCAAGTCTTGCCAGTACCCAGATCCTGTTGCTAAGTATGTACAGTAAAGACTATGCAGAGAAATACATTCTCAACTAGCAAGAAGTTTACCTTTTAGTAAGTGTTTCAAGAACTTACTGTATTTTTACAGCACTGACTGTTCAGACCATGTGATGGTACTAGATCCTGGGGATAAACAGTAACTCCAGAGTCCAGTGTGACAATTAAGTAACAGTTCAGTATCATTCAGGACATAAACAGGAAAGAGTTGCTAACCTGTGAGGTATCCTGATGTTTGTGTATCAGAAATGAACAAATCGTGTTTCTGATCCTTGAAGGCACTCCAAACAGAAGAACGGGACAGAATTTCATTTACCTGCAGTATTTGAAGAGATAACACTGTGAGCAAGTGCCATTTGTCATGTTCTAGGAAAACAAATCCATTTTCTATTGCCAAACCATTCAGAAGAGATTACATCAAAGAATGTGGCAGTAGTACGGGCTGCAATATGGAATTTGTGCACATTTCCAAGGAGACTTTTCCATGTGAATTGTGCAGTTGAACACAATGCTCAAAAGAAGTTATTCAGTACCTCCACTTTATCCTTTGTTCCCCAGAAAGGTGACAAGGAAAAGCAACCCTAGAAGCAGCCCTTGCCACTCACTGACAGCTGAGGGAGAATAGGACTTTTCCTGTACTAGAGCAAGATAGGGACTACTTGGAAGAAAGACTATTCCAAGTTTCCACCCCTTGAGAAAGCTTTCAACAAAAGCATAAGAAGAAGGCATTAAGAACTAGCACAGTTACTGGGACAAATTTACTTAGATGTACATCCATAATGCTGCTGCACTTATGTATTTATTTAGAAAACAGAAGAGAAATTTACATTTATAACACAAGTTCTGAAGAGTTGTCAGTTAAAGATAACCAGTTCATAGAACATTTCTGCACTTGGGATTTGTCTTTTATTAGTGGTCTTCACATGCATTGAACCAACGACTTCTCCACAAGCAAGAGGTGAAGAAATTCCAAACCATAATCATTTTGAAGTTGCAGTGTGTTAACACTTTAGGTGAAATGATGCAAATGACAGCCAGAAGATTAAACAAGGGATGTTCAGAATTTGGTACACACCTACCAAGTGTCAAAGCCCAGATAAGGACTTGTGAGTACTCACCTGTTCCCCATACTGCAGGCTACGAGACATGGATTTCAGAGTCTTAACAATCTGAGCTTTTGTTGCAGATGGGCTCTCCAGGGTCTCAAGACCAACACCTTCAAGCAGCTTCAGAAGATAAGGGACCAAATCTGCTTTCAAAGCCTGCAAACATACCCAAATGAGTTGTCTTAACATGGACAGGAAGTTCCAAACAGAATTTTTATATCACTAGCATTAGTGTGAACCAGAAGTGCCAACAGCTATTACTATAAATGCCAAGATGAGTCCATTTTTCCTGAGCTGTAGGAATACAAACAAGAGAAAGCAAAGATACTGTCCAGCAATTCTGCTCTATCTAGGTGTAAACTCAGTTGAATTAGTTGGCATTCCACTACACTTTTTTAGATGACACAACACTCCCCTGTGCATTAAGCTTCAATGCTCAAGTAACATCCTTGAACAGGTCTGCATTTTAGATAAAAAACTTTTCCAACAAGAAAAGCACATTAGTTAAGTGTCCAGGAGGCTCCCCAGATGCCATTTAAGTTAACAGTTTAAATATACCACATTTCTACAGTCTGAGATTGTACTACTTACTTGGGCTACTAAGTCAGTTTGCTCCTTCTGAAACATTCGATTTAGTGTTTCACAGGCTATCCCAACTACATCCGATCTCTTCTTCATTCCATTCATCAGAGGGCCAATGGTCTCCAGCGATGCCATCGCTCTAACACAAAGCTGTAGAGAGATAAACATCCTGAGGACTTAATTTTATCCCAAAATTAATGGTTATTGCAGGTATGGTCAGCCAACACCATACGTCTCTCGGTGTTTAATCAAGCAATTCTCCATTATTAGCTATAGGTCCCTGCTCACTTGCTACACAGTATTTACAGTTAGAACAGTCCTTTTAGGAACACTACTAAACAATACAAGTAACTCCAGCTATGCTTTTCTCCCCTCAAGCACTTAAATGATTCAGTACCTCATTGTCTGACAATATGTGCATGACACGAATGGCACTTTTAGGAATGGCATTGTTCTTGTGATTCATAGCCTGGATTATCTTGTGAAGATGACCAAGAGGAGGAACTTGATCAGCTAGCTGAGGCTGGGCACTGAACAGGCACACAGTTGCTGTGGTAATGGTTTCTAAAGTTTCCCCCTGCAGAAAATTGAAAATCAATAGAAAGTGTAACTCAGTAAAGTATCATCACAATAACAACATTTCTCACTTGCTTTGCATTATAAATTCTTTTCCCTAATGCTTTTATATCACTTTGTTCTCAATCTGTTAAAGCAACAAGTGAAGAACATGATTATCAGCTCAAATAGTGGCAAACATTCACTAGTTCCACAAAGACAGATCACACAGGAATTCCTAACCACTATTTCTAGCATACTGAGAATCCAGTGTATCTGGCTAAGTTGCTTGGTGGAAGCACTGATAGCATGGATGTTTGGCTGACCACCTGAATTCCTAAAGGATTCTGCAGTCTGTGCAGAAGCACTCGTCATGCCCTGTGTATTCTGCATGCCTCTACAATCTGCTGTCACATCTTTGTAATAAAGGTGCCTGTTTTATTCAACATGCTAGTTAGATTCCATCCTGCAAGTCTAACACAGAATCTGTCTGAACACTGTTTAAAAATTAATT
The DNA here is from genome assembly GCF_012460135.2 of Molothrus ater. Taxonomy (NCBI): domain Eukaryota; kingdom Metazoa; phylum Chordata; class Aves; order Passeriformes; family Icteridae; genus Molothrus; species Molothrus ater. Next base: position 44,117,976 of record NC_050478.2, on the reverse strand, counting down.
TTTAAACTGTAACACATTTCCTGTGCTCATTACACTAACTAAGGTGGCAGCCTTAGTCACATAATTTATACCAGAGTGGGAACTTAGTGTTGCAGAAGGACAACAGAAGTCTCAAGAACAGAAAATTTTTAGGTGGCGTAGAACAAGGCCATTTTTTTAGGTTGGTCAGTCATGGAATAATTAAAAGAGACACCTCATTTGTTAAGCCTCATCTCTAGCACAAAATAAGTCTCTAAGACTTAACTGAAGCTAATTCTATGGCTTCAGGAACTTTAAAGACCTTGATTCATGTTCAAAAGTTGCCTAAACATATCAACACACTTTTACAGAGAGTCAGAAAGCAGACAGAAAACCCCATTTATGATGGGAATAAAATGTGAGAATCTAAGCTAATCAGAAACTAAAAGACTAAAAACTTTAAGAATGCTAAACAAATTCAAAGCATAGAATCAGAAAAAAAAATCATCTTACATGGGGGTTATTTTTCTCCAGTAGTTCAGTAAACTTTTCCAACAGTGCAATGAGAAATTCTCTTGGTTTCCGTAAAACCCAGGCCGGCTGGGCAATAAAAATCCTCAGGAAGACTCCCCCCACTGAAAGTTCACCCTCTGCTTCACCATACACCACAGCAAAGTCTTCAGGCAGCTGTTGAATTGCAAAGTAGAAGTTATTGACAAGGGTATTTGAGAGACCTAAAACTGTTTCTCTAAGTGGTCATGGTCACTAACTGTATTCTCTGAAACAGAGCTGTGCAAGGCCAATAAACCCTTCATCTTGAAAGAACATGAGGTAAGAAGTGACAGCAGAAAGAACAGTGCAGTGCAGGCAGTACCACTACAGTGAACTTTTCTTTCAAAGAACACAAATAACTGAACCTACAACTGCAACCAGTGCCTGCAACTAGACCCTAGTTCAAGAGAAGCACCAGCAACGAGGCTGATGATACAACAGCCCTTTCCTTCCTTGCACACTTCAGGGAAAGGTTTCTCACCATCGCTCCAGGAAGTTTCCAGTTTTCATCTGGATCAAAATAGACATTATGATGTGTTCAGAAACTGGTTTAATGTTGAACTAGAGGACTGTTGGAAGGAAGTCATGTCTAGCTTTTCACAGATACTGGGAATCAATACATGCTGAAACACCTCATTGATGGGACTGATGCGAGGGAATGGCTTAAGGACTCGAATATTTTTTGAGACCCAGTGACTTACTAAAGTTACTTCACATTTACCAAGAGCAGGTTTACTATGGCTGTGTAGTGACAGGACTTTTTCCAGCAAGCCAGTGATGTCTCAATATTCTCCTTTGTTGCTGACTTTTGATGAGTTTTAGAAACACCTAAACTATCAAAATGTTCAGAGTATGCTGACAGTGGTTTTACCTATGTCTCATTTCAAGCTGCAAGCTAGTAACAATAGCATCAATTCAACATTAAACCAGTTATGTTTTCAGTTATGAACAGTTATGTTTACAGCACAGCAGTGAACTTCTGTTAGTACTTTAAGAGAAAAGCCTGTTAAGAGTCCAATACAAGCATCTATTATCATGTGGCTTACAGCCTCCATGGACACACCCAAAGCAGAAACAGGATAGTTTTACCTTCCAGTTAGTGTCAGGGTTGTCCCTCTGAAGTTTAAAGTGCCTTTAAAAAGAAAGTAAGTTTTAATGAGCAGTAAAAGAAGCAGTTGTCTTCTCTACTTGACACCTTAGTCTCCCTCCATCATTGTGCAGCAGCTCCAGTTTCTAAGCTCCATTCTACCCCCATTGTATCCCTCCAAATCCTACAGCAAGTGAGCAAGTACCTGGACTGTGCACAAACTGCACCTGCATCACTGACTTACTGGTACAGTACACAAACAGTGAACAAGTTTATTTCACTGAAGTCTGGCTTGTAAGAATTCTACTTTATACAGGCAAAGCTCTGTCTCACAGTTCTTTTACAGCAACTCTGGTTCACTGCCAGAGAGTGTCTCAGTTAAAGATAACTGAGTCAGAAGGTTTCCACATACTCAAGCATCATTTCTCGAACTGTTGTTGATACTTTCTCTCTGGAGCTGTCATTCCAAATTAATTCTGGATTTTCATGGGTTCCCTCAAAGATATGAACAGCAGCTTCAGGGTTGTCTCTCATGGCATCCATGAAGACTCCAGGTAAAAATTTCATTAGTGTGATTCTGACCTAGAAGGGATGAACATAAATGACACTTAGTCTATCATATGACAAACTAACTGACAGGACAAGCTCACAGAAATAGAAAACTCCACAATGTCCAACTGTCTTTAATGCAAGAATTGTCAAGTGCTAGACTACAACACCACAAAATAAAACGGTGCCATCATTTCAAATAGCAATACCCAGTGACACTGAAATCTAGGTCTCTACTGTAAAGTCATTACAAACGGAAACCAAACTGCTTATACAAGTTACTGTACATACAACAGTTTCTAGAAGTCTGCTCACTTTAACTTCAGATTAGAAGTTAAATTTTGAAAAAGCCTGATTGCTCCTTACATGAGTATTTCAGACACAGAAGAGGATTTTTTTGCTCACCTTTAGAGAGATGCAGGTAATATCAAGAAAGAGTTCCAACATGAGCCGTTAAGATTCTTACCTTTGGACCCACCAGCTTATCTGCAGTCATTTTAGCAAAAAGCTCTGCCGTTTGGGCTCGGACCTGGGGATGAGTTGAGTTGCAAAACATATCTAATAAGTAGATCAAAGCACCTGTAAAAAAGAGATAGGGAGCATCCAACTTAGTATATTTTTCTGGTCACAAATAGTAGAAAATCTCCAATTCCACACTGATTATTTTAAAGGGAAGAAAGTGGCCACTCCATGCACTTTAGGCCCATTGTTGCAGACACATTTGCCTTCAGTGTAGTACTGTACCTTTTGCCATGGCCTCTTTAATTATTTTTGTGCTAGATGTCAGAGCGTACAAAGTTTCAAGGACAAGCTGCCGACCTGTCAAAATAAAGAGCATTTAAGAACTTTGTGTCACAGAGAATGAATAAGGGAAGATAAATGTAACTGATCTCAACAGAAAACAGTATCAAAATGCAATAAAGCTTCGGACAATTACAAACTTAGGGATTTCTGCCTACACTACATTAGTTAAGGAATGTCAAATCAATCCCACATTCTAATACAGCATAACTTCTTAATTAGATTCTAATTAGCTAAATTCCCAGAAATAATTTGTCAATGGAACACTACACAATTCAGAAGTGATCAGAATACCTGCATTTCCTATGTTTCAGGTCACACATTTAAGACAAAAAACTGGTCACACACATTTACAACATTTTTGTAAACCATCCTTGTTAGCTTTGGATATGATAGTCACTAATGTTTAAATCAGCTGACAGAAGTGACTTAGCAGCATATCATAGGGCCTGTGTGATGACAGAGATGGTCTAAATGTAACATTTGTTTAAAAAACTATTTCTATTCCTGCTTCTTGTCATCTTTAAAAAAATGGCAATTCGTGTTTGATAGCTCTGCTTTTCTTATCTAGAAGAGGACAACCGATAGCTGAAGAATGTTGTTAGGACTAGGCATAGAAATGCTTCACTGAGGATGTATTGCAGTACTGTCTTTACTGCCCTCATTAACAGCTGAGCAACTGGAATGGAGCACAGCAACATTTGGGAAGCCTGAGGAAAGCTTAGTTTCAATGTATAGGTGTTCTTACTGTAGCTTCTATTCATAACCCAGCTCTCTATCTTATAAAGCTAACAAGACCATTGTAACCTAAAACTCAGAGCTGATTTCAGTCAGCTGCATTCTTATAAATTCCTGAGTTGGAAGCCCTTTCCCTTGCAAGATGGAGAATCCTATGGTACCTACTTGAAGGTAAGGAATGCAGGAGTGCCAGTAAGTTGGCAAGGACCATTGCCTCAGCAATGTTGTTAACACATTCTTGATTACTTGTTACTATGTTCACTACCTGCAAAAGATCAGAAACAGCACTTGATTATACTTCAGCTATTCAGACACTTCAGAAAACCCAGTGTATGAAGTCAGCCAATTCACTGGCCAACAGAACGGACATTTACAACGCTTGTTCCTGCCACCAAATTGTTTTGTCTCTTCAGGCAAAAAGGATGCAAAGGCACATGCATGGCACATGTTCCTCCAAGGAGGAACTGACACCTTGGAACCCCAATCTTAGCATTTTTAGATGCTACCCTAACAGCTATACAATCAGGTTTGTTTATGGTGACTACATAAAGCATCCAGACAGGGAGGCTGGGAGTTTGTGGGGGTAGGTTTGTTTTTTGGTTGGTTTGGTTTTTACCTCCAGAGCCAACTGCTGCACCAGGCCAGCTCCATGAACACGCAGAAGGGAGAATATCAACTTAAAGTGCCCTATGCATTCACATTCAGAACCTGCAAGAGACCAAATAAGTTACTCTCCATGCTAGCCAAAGCATTCACTGAGGGCCAATTCCCATGCCCATATTTCACTACACAGAGAGGTGTTAAAGACTACTCAGCTGCATGTAGTCAGCCACAGAAGTTTCAATAGCTCATAGAGGACAGCACCTGCTACAGAGTTAGAAGATTATGGACTCCTCTCCATTAATCTACCTTCCACAGAATTTCAGGTCAACAATACTTCAAAAACAAGAGGGTAACTCCCCACTCCAAGGAAAGTAAGTGATGTAATTCTTGGACTACCTAGTTACTTGCATTCTTATAAAACAACTAAACAAATTCTGTAATTTTATTTATCATTGACCATCAAAACCTATTGTCTTCAAAGACACTTGCCCTTTCAGAATGTCCCAGCTCAGAGCAGGCTTGCTGTCTCCAGCAGGAGCAGCTGCCTTCAGGTTTATAATTGCAAGCCTGGAGAACATCCCAACAAGTTATTATTAGATGCCACAATAGTAACATGATTTGTTTTCAGAAGTAGCATATAATACAGTAGGAAAACATCCTAATCATTTATGTCAGGCTTTTCCAGTCTGTACATTGATGTTTGCTCACTAAACTTTGCTGCCCACTCTCAAGAGCATCTTCTCCTCTTGCTTTACTACAGCCCTAACACAGGTGACATTTAGGTGTTTACTAGCACAAAGTACTCAGTTCAAGGAAGATTTTATGATGCAAGGAAGTTTAAAAAACAGCTGAAGATTCTTTCAAGGATTACAGAAAGTTTCTTTCAAGAAGTTTAAGTGATCCTAGCAACAGCAGGATTGAATTACATTTAAAACCTAATGATTCAGACATGAAAACAGATAAGGCTTGAATTTAACCCAAAATTTTGCTACATTTACCGACACTGTTTTCCAGGTAAGGTAAAAAACCAGCAAGCTTATATGGCTTACCAACAATGTTAAAGTCTGTCAGCAAGCAAAAAAAGCTCCTTTCTCACTGGAAGATGCAGACTACAGAGGTTCAGAGTTTTTAAGGCTGTCCACAGAAGAGTATACTGGGGAAGTTCAGTTTTAAGCCTACCTGGGTTGTGTTTTATGACGTTTCTCAGAGCCTCCAGGGCCATTTCAACTCTCCTTAAGCGATCTCCGTGTTGATTGGACTCCACTTTCCCAGTCTGAGTTATCGCCATGAGCGTATGAAGGTACTGTGCTTGTGAGCCTACGTAATCCAAGAGGCTTGCAGCAAATGCTTTAGGGAGCTTTGAAGTAGAGATGACAGCATTTTTAGTTGTGTGGTGGAACAGTACCCACAGTAGAAGAAAATGTATACAAATAACTTCTAGATTTCACATATTCCTTTCTTCCAGGCAGGCAGATCTTCTCTATGATCACTTTAACATCTGGGTCACATTAAACCCTATTTCTATCTAATCATACACTTTAAAAGCTGCACTACTCCAACAGGTGTGTGTTTGCCCATACATAGAGATTGACTGTAAAGCCAATAGGCACATCCTGGAATTACTGAATCCACCCAAGTGTCTGCATCACAAGCTTGGAGAGAGAAGTCATTAAGACATCTGAAAAGCACATCATTATGACAGACTTGGTCTTTTAATTTATTCTGCACCAGTATAGAGCTTTCTCATAACATGCTGATCTTGAAGGAAATTTCCATAACATTTTGTATTTCCTCCATTCTGTTTGCACTGACAGATAAACAGGAAAAAGGAGCATTCCAAACGCTAGTTTCAAGAGAAATTTTTTAGCTACATCTCACCTCTAGTTGGAAAGTAGGGACCTCATTGTAGACTCTAACAAAAACCTCTCCCACAATAAGTTCCTTTGCATGGTCACTGAAGACAAAGTCAGATCCATAGCTCTTGTCACAATCACCCTTTAAGCAGAGATAAGCAGCACAAGCTCAGACAGAAAATCTTGTAGGAACTGTAAAGCTATAATTCCATCATGAAATAGGCAATACTTGAAAACTTAATGCTTCAGCAAGTCAGAAGCTCAGACTGAAACATAACACGAAATGAACAAGCAAAATCTTAGGGTTTCTTGTTTTCTTTTAAAAACTACGGAATGAAGAAAGTGACTTTGGGGTAGACAACAATGGATACTTGTATTAACCATACACTTGCATCCCTAGAGTATCTAGGAAAACAAAACAGTTTTTTTAAAAAATAGTACTGAGATTTAAAGTAAAGAATATCTTACTCTCTTAATCATGCTTTCTTGCTGAGATTCCAAAAACTCAAGTAATTCAGCTCGTGTCCCATTGTTCCAGATCAAGTAGGGGTTCTCTGTGTTACTGTTAAGCATCTTCAGAGTCTAAGAAAAGGAATTTACACGATGTAACACATTTACACCAGTTTTGGATCGTTATGCACGGTAATCAGCATGTTTCATGGTAATCCCATTAACAGCTAGACTAATTACGCAAGCAAGTTTAAAAGCAGGAAACTTCCCATATTGGAAAAACATACAGGGAAAACAGTATGTGCAAGTTATGTGGTAAAGTACAATCTAAATTTTAGTTTTCTGTTTGTTCTGCTCTGAGACACACTTACTTCAGATTCCCCGTCCATTTTTGACAGTGAGCAGCAACTACCTGCAGTATCTCTTTACAGATGACTTCCTTGGCACCACTTTTTAAAAGTTAAACTTAACCTTTGCTCTCCATCATCATTATGTCCTTAAGCCTTGAACAATTAACTCCACATTTTTGTTCCTGTACTTGTTTTGCAAATATTAGTCTATAAAGCACTGTTCCTGTCCATAGTGTTTGAGGCTGAACCAGTTTATTTTCTCTGCAGTTACCTCAACTGCAAATAAAAATCACACTGCTGTTCTCAGTATCAAGTTGGTCTAAGAGAGTTCAGTGTTTTAGAAGTGAGCAGCTACTCCTTTTATAAATCACTAGAGAAAGTTTTGGCCAACAGATGCTTACCTCAGTAGGACTGACCACAGCAAGTTTTCTTGCAATGTAGGGTGTCAACATTCCAGCCAAGCTTTTCCTGATTGCTGGGTTTTCAGGAGTAGCTTGTTCATCAGAAAGATACCCTCCAAGGCGACTCAGGGCCAGGAGACTGAGCTTAGCAAGGCTATTTGCTACCTCCTGAAAAATATGGAGACAGACTGAGAAAACCTAGAGCTTTCTTCTGATAGCAAAAATTTACTTTTATACTGTTTGATGTAGATTAAAAGTGTCTTGCATGAAGTCCATTAGAAATCATGGGCTTTGGCAGCTTTAACAGTTGAATGCTTCAAAAAACAAAAAAAAAATCTCAAAGAGTATTCATCACTATACAAAAATTCCCTTCCAAAACTCTCTGTTGATGTTACTCTTCATGCTATTCAATGATTCTAACAAATATTTGCATACACTTGGACTCTTAGTAAGAGATGGCAAACAACAGCCGCTGATTGTTGACAGCACCTCAGCAACATTACCTGGTGGTTTGAATCTTCACTTTTCTGAATCCCGCTCTCCTCCAGTGTATAGTCATAGTTGAAGAGGTAACCCAGTAAGTACCACAGAACTCCAGCTTGGAACAAATGTGTTTGTAGCCAGTAATCTAAGGCAAAGGAGCTAACACACTCTACTCCTAAAGCAGCTACTCGTGGTATGGTCTGGGGGGAGAAAAAAGAAGTTTGCCTTAAAGCCTGTAACCAAAGAATGCCAACTGGTTTCTGTACATAAGATTTAAAAGCCCAAACTTGCTAATTCTGCAGTACTATCTAAGCAACCCAGAGACAAAACTGAAGTAGACATAATTTCTGCACCTGTAGTATTGATAACCAACAACATGGCTAATTAGTCAGCATCTTTCAAAGGGAAGAGTACTTGAATAGTTATTTCATATGATTAGAAAGAAGCATTGATGAACTGCTGGAAAAGCAACTCAGAACTGCAGCAGAGATTGCCAGGAGACTTTTTTATGGCAATACATTTGTCCTGCAGGGACTAAAGAACACACAAGCATATACAGTCAATTACTAGAATCTGGTTTTAGTCTTCTGTTTTCACACACCCCACATGAAGAGTTAAAGACAAGCTTTCCTGTCTTAATTCAAACAAAATTAATCATTTTTATAACACGAGGCAAGTTCAAAAGAGCTAAATGGCAAGAAAACTTCCTAAATATTGTTCCCAGAGTTTATGCTGACTTTAGAGTCTATCTGCTTATACAAGGCTTAGTTGTAGTACATTTATTTGCTAATTAAGTACAGTAAGCCAAGCTGCCTGATGCGTCAGTTAAAAGGCAAAAGTAGCTGAATCTTTAGAGTGGCTGCAGTTTAAATCTACAGATTAAATGGATTCAAATACAAGTGTTGAAACAAGGTAGTTGAGTTCTGTATCTCATGATTTGCTGGGATCTTACAGTAGGGTTTGACCAGGCAATGCAACTATGAGGAAAGGCCGAGAGAACCGAGTTTGTTTACCCTGGAAAAGAGAAGGCTTCAAGGTGACCTAATTGGGCCCTCAAGTACCTGAAGGGAGCATGCACAAAAGGAGGAGAGGGACTATTTACAGCTGTATGGAGTGACATGACAAGGAGAAAAGGCTTCAAACAGAGAGAGTAGGTTTAGATCAGATATTAGGAAGTATTCTTTACTGTGAGGGTGGTGAGCCACTGGAACAGGTTGCCCAGAGAAACTGTGGATGCCCCATCCCTGGCAGTGTTCAAGGCCAGGTTGGATGCAGCTCTAGGCAACTTGGTCTAGTGAAAGGTGTCCCTGCCCATGGCAGGGGAATTGGAATTAAAAGAACTTAACGTCTCTTCCAACACAAACCATTCTATGATTCCATGACTGTCTTATCTGCCCAAAAACCACAATATTCCCCTAAACATTTAACAGTTAAACACCCATTTGGACAAAGGAAAGGAGCACTCACCTTGCCATAATACAGTAGTCTACAGAGGTCCTTAATTATGTTGGGCATTTCTGTAATCTTCTCTCTGCATTCCTCAAACTGAGCTGCAACACTATAACACTTACTAATGTATCCACATACCTACAAAACACAATATTTTATTAGTTCCAGGAGGAGGAAAATGCATATTTACAATTCTATTTTTCATATGTACAATACTAGATCAATTTTTTTTATTGACTTATACTTGGTTTTATTATCATATTATACATATATACACAATGCAATCTTCTGAGAAGACCATACATTCATTTAAAGCTGCTGCTTTAAACTCACCTGTACAGACATATCATCTGGCTTGCTAGATCGAGTCAAGACTGCTACACAACGATTAAATGCTTCTTGCAATACCTGTGAGGATTGAATGATGCACACATTCAGTCACAACAAAAAGATGTAAAAGCCAGCAAAACCAAAACATTAGCTGGTAAAGTCATTTTTAATGGCTGAAAGGAAACATTTAACAAAAATCTGCTGCTTGCATAAGTGGTTTGTAGTGCAAAATTCCTTGCAAGTACTAGTAATAACCTTTGATGCTTTAAGAGTTGACAGTCTTCTCACACGTGAGCTAATACTTCAGTCAGTGCACACATGACTAAGCTGTGTGGGAGTGTGGATCTCCTGGAGGGCAGGAAGGCTCTACAGAGGGATCTGGAGAGGCTGGACCAATGGACCAAGGCCAGCTGTGTGAGGTTCAACAAGGTGAAGTGCTGGGTCACAACAACCCCATGCAGTACTACAGGCTGGGGGCAGAGTGGCTGGAAAGCTGCCCAGCAGAAGAGGACCTGGGGGTGCTGCTCAACAGCCACTGAACATGAGCCAGGGTGTGCCCAGGAGGCCAAGGCAGCCAAGGGCATCCTGGCCTGGATCAGCAACAGCTGTGGCCAGCAGGAGCAGCACAGTGATTGTCTCCATGTACTCAGCACTGGTGAGACTGCAACCTTGAATGCTGTGGTTATTTTTGGGCCCCTCTCTACAATAAAGAGATTGAGGTGCTGGAGCATGTCCAGAGAAGGGCAACAGAGCTGGGGAAGGTTCTGGAGTACAAATCTGGTAAGGAGGAGCTGAGGCAGTAGGGGTTGTTTAGTCTTGACGAAAGAAGGCTAAGGAGAGACCTTATCACTCTCTACAAGCACCTGAAAGGAGGCTGCAGCAAGGTGGGGATTGGTCTCTTTTCCCAAGAAACAAAAAGACAGGACAAGGGGGAATGGCCTCATGCTGTGCCAGAGAAGGTTTAGATTGGATATTAGAAGAAATTTCTCCACTGAAAAGGTGGTCAAACACTGGAACAGGCTGCCAAGGGAAGTGGCTGAGTTGCCATCCCTGAAGGTAATTAAAAAGGTATGAGGATATCATTTAGTGAGACTTGTCAGTGTTGGAATTAACAGTTATACTCAATGATCTTCAGCATCTTTGCCAGCCTATATGGTTCTAATATTGTAATATGTGCAATGAAAAGGCCTTCTGCTCAAGTGACTTGTTCACATTTATCTCTTCTTTCACATAAAAAATGCAGCAGTTCTGTAAAGGAGTAGAGAAACTTCGTATGTAGCTTGTTTATCCACAGTTCAATAGACTAGCCTAGGTCTAGAAAAGGGTATACTCTGCAAGATGTTTCTCCTACTGTATCCAGAATATCTGAGATGTTAAGAACAGGTGTCTCAGGATCAAATGTGATTCTCAATTACATCTGATTTCCCAGGCATTGAGGAGCTAAGATTTCTAGCTATGGAAAAGTTAGACTAAAAGCATGCATTTCAACACATTTCTTTACATATACCTCAATTCCACTTTCTCTTCTCAATTCTTCTGCATTTAATGCTGAACAACTGACAGTATGAAAAGCAAGTTCTGTAGCAGCAGGCAACAGTGGAGATTCTTTGGAAAACAGAAGGTCATCTGATGTTTCAATGGTAATGGTCTTAATCAACATAGGATAGCCTGCATACTTGTAAGGTTTCAAATCTGAAAGAGGGAAAAAAAGTCCAAGTTTATGTATATGCACAGTCTAAGCAATTTAAGCCACCAAAAAATTATTGGTGGAAGATACAGAAGATATATAAGGACTAGGAAAGGAAGCCAAACACCCAGGAAATCTGGAACAAGACTGAGCAGTCCACACAATCTAACTCCTCATCACATAGAACTGTTCATGCTAGAACCTAACAGAGCTTCACAGGAAGAACTCATTTAAGATCAAAAAGGCTTATCTCCAGCTCAGTAAGCCCCCAAGCTCAAAGCTTTCCCAATGATACTTGTCTCGCTCCAGAGAAACTCAAGTATAGCTTAGTCTCTGTCTTGGGCTAGGATTGACTAACAATAAGCCTGTAAGGACATTATCCAGTTTGTCCTGTAAGACATATTTTAAGTTTTAAATTGCATTTTTCATTCATGTGAAATTCAGCAGTGCTAAAGCATGATTTCATTTTTCATATGGAGCCAACTGCAAGCCAACACGTTTAAGTCTAGCTCTACATAACTGACAGGACTGTGGTTGCACTTGAGGTTCTTAGTTCACCATTATAATGTAACACTTAAACAGCAAAATACTGTTGGCTCTGCAGGACTTGGACATGGCAGCAGCTACCAGCCTGGGACTGTAGCTGGAGCCAAGTGTTAGGGTGCTCTAGCTATCCCTCTTTCCCAACTGAGCTATGAGATGGGTTGTGTTGCAGCACACTCACCCAAGGACTCTAACACTGGTCAGAATTTCTGCAAGAATGGCTCATTGTTAATAGCCAGATGATGTAATCTCATGTATAACCAGCATCTGGGTGACTGAGTACTAGCGAGGATTTTTCTGCACAGACAGAATTCTCCATACAGAGGAAGATTCAAATTGCTTAGTATTGGAGCAGAGCACTTCAAAGAGCTATTCATGCTGTTATGAATTAAGTTTTACTGCAGATTAGTTTATTTCCTAGAAGAAAAAGTCCTAATTTGAAGCCCTATACCATGGCTACATAATGCTGTGGCAAGCCAGAAACCAGATCAACAGAGCACACACTGAAGAAGAGAGGAGATTAAAGCTGACTGAAATGACAACTAAATAAATGAACATAAAACACTGAGGCAGCATGCTTACCTTCCTTATGCCTGTTGAAGAGGATGCTTTGAGTTTTCAAGATCAAAATTATGTTTTCTGGATCTGGCCCATCTATCACCTTGGCAGACTTTGTGCAGAGAAACTCATATGCTTTATTAACTTTTTCAAACATATCCTGCCAATAAGAGACCAATAAGGAGAAACAGCCATAAGTGTTGTTAAGAACACTCTAAATTACTGGAGCATAGTTTAAGTGTAAGTAAAATAAAACATTTCAGGTTACTAGCAACAGCACTAGCTTTGCTGCCTCACTGCACTCAAGGAAATACTGCAAACACTGGTTGATAGATTAGTTTTCTTTTGTCTCCTGAACTCTGCCCTAGGCAAGAGACTTTAAGTCAATCATACTATGACAAAAGCAGTAAGTACAGCTGGATTGTGAGGATGGTCAGAGGATGCAGTCAGTCTCTGAAAGGGAACAAATAGCTTGTTTAGGTCCTCTGTAACTCTCTAAACAAGACCATTTCTGAGATATGAGTCTGATCTGACTACACCAGTTTACTGTAGAAATACTAAATCCTTGAATGGTATTAGTTAAATTATTAATCTGTAGCATTAATCTGTCTTTTATCATTCACCTAGAGCACAGTTTTTGAAGGGAAGAAAGACAATTTAAGTGTGCATTTCAAAATTCTTAATATACGTAAGAGCTGAATATGTTCCCATTTTATTAACACCATAGATTTGTGCTGTACATACCCTGCCTTCTGGATTCTTGTCGGGTGGTATTTTTGAGCCAGCCTGAAATAAGCTTTCCTGATCTTACTTTCATCATTCCTGCAATAAAACAAGTTTCATCAATTACACTTAACAACAAAAAAACCTAAAACAACCACAGCAAAACAAGCCTGGGGCTCTGAAAAGAGTACTAACAATAAGTGCAATTGAGTGAAAACTACAAAGCTCTCCTATTTCCTTTTTAAAACTCTGCTTCATCATCTTACACTGAATGGGGGCTAATTGCGTGGTCACAATAGGAAGAAATTTTAAAGACTGAATGTATTTTAATACTTTCAAGGTGCTCAAAGTCCCTCAATATTTTAAATGAAGTATCCAAATGAGCTACAAGTGTTGAAAGTTAGTATTTCACCATTTGCATTAAGTGCATTGGTCTTGAAGGATAAACACAAACTGCTGTTGGTTCACTTGCAGAGACCTGAAGTCAGAAACCAGTGGCAAGACAGGACACAAAAAACCTTAAGGATATAATCACCAAGAAAAAAGGCAATATGGGGGAGGGAGAAGGATGATTCCAGAAAAAAAGCTCCTTTGAACATATTCAAGTTCTGCTATAGTCTTTGCTCACTATGCTTAAAGGTTGCCCTTTAAAAGAGCAAAGCTCAGAGCATTCCTTTCCCCATTTTCAGCTTATCTAAACACTTAAACAATTGTTTTCTCAAACATTGGAATTGTACTTCCAAGCTTTGCTTCTTTTTAGCAAAGCAATCCTCCACTGTGAAAGAAGCAGGTGCTACATGTGACTGAGCTGGTACTAACTCATTCCATGTACCAAGATTAGAAACTTCAGTTTGTTCAGTGCATGGAGTTTATATGAAGTACCTATACAACTTTAAATCCTGAAGACAACTTACTGGCCTTGTCCTCTGGGTAGGTTAAGAACTTCATAGGCATCATCTATGGACATGGTGGGTGGCTTCTTCTCCACCTCCTTCTTCCAAGCTTCTAGGGTATCTTTCAACAGTTTAACCTCAAGAAATACAGTTTATTAGTGTTTCATTTATGCTGACACCAGTATACATAATTTTTAATAAAATGCTGTTTTACTAATGAATCTTGTATTTTATTCAAGATAAAAGCACCTTGAAACTAAAATGACTATATAAGAGTCAAATTAGAAGATGGAGAATCACTTAAATAAGACACAGCTCAAATCATGATACTACAGAAACTGAAAAGCTGCATGAATAAATAAAGCTGCTTAGACAGATCTAATCCATAGACTTGTACCAAAAAGATCTCTTCAGTTAATGTACTGACATGTTAGCTTGGTTTCTCTTGCAGCATAGATAAATAAGAACCCCAGAGTCATGATTTCCATTCCCTCTCCCCACCCCCAAAAAAGTATCACTGAAACATTCTCTGAAGTTTCTTGGATGCTTGATTTTGCTATTTAAGTAGTCACCACAAGAAGGATACACTTATGAGATTGCTATGTGGAAAGAACACTATGCTGCTTCAAGATAAAGTAGGGTTTAATGTATTTACTTGTGGACTAAAATTCACGATAAAGGAGTTACTTGCAACAAACCTAGCTATTTTGTTAATATTTTAGAGCTTGTCATTAACTTTCAGGACTAAAAGATCAAGAACTAAATGAATCCTAAAATACTTCTTACTTACTGGATCTTTAATTGGCCAGTCTGGAAATCTGAGTGTATCACAAAGATGCTTGAGGTAATAAATGTTACAGAACAGCTCATTTTCCAGTTGGGGATAGTTGATAACAGGGATGGGACAATATTGGTAGAGGGCTCTTGTATTGCTTTGAAGACGAGGAGTGAAGTCAGCAAGATGAGCAGCAATCTTCTCGATCATTAGACGCCTAAAAGTGACAAAGTTTAGTTTAACACTTGCCCAGCAGTCCTTAATCCTCTCTCACTGTACAAGTATGTTCAATGATTTCTTCTGAAAAGGTTTTCCTTAGAAGTTTCCCATATTTCAGTAAGGATTTAGAATAGGACTCTGTCCTATTCTATTAGGGAGCTATTTAAACACCATGAAAATTAGTGTATTAAATCAATCAAAAGTGATATTTTCCTTTTCTCAACACCTCTTTTCTTTCTGGAAGACCCTAATATGTACTGGAATATTAGAGGTATATCACACAGATAGGAGCTGGTAATAAAAAAGTACATCTAAATGAGTAAGTATAAAGCACTTCACATACACAGTCAAGTCTCCATTCACATAACTAACTCACTCAAGACATTGAGGGAAATATTCCCCTTCCCACTGCCAATTCTGCTCTCCCCTGCTCTAGTTATTTTTGGTTGAAGCAGAGCACAATGCAGACCATTGCCCTTGCAGAAGACAAACAAGAGGAAGCCATGGAATCCAGGTATTTGCAGCTTTCCTTAAGAATGTCAAGTACCTCTCAAGATAACCTGTAGTTCAGATTTATTTGTCCCTCTGACAGAAAACAGTTACCTCATTTCATTGCTCCAAATTGCTTCCGGAGTGTCAAATTCTCCAAGGAATATCTCAGAAAATTTTTCTGGTTCATAGTTTTCTAAATAACACACCATTGCTTCAGGAAGAATATGTCCAAGTATACTTCTTTGAACTATATCTTGACTTTTTGTCTACAGAAGAGATCACATGGTCATCTCAAAGGTAATTGAATTCTGCCTTGCTAAATAATTGGAGACCTAAAAACTCTCCCCCTTTTCCCTTACAGTAGATAAATTCTAGTTAAAACATCTACAGGTAGTCTGCAAAACTATTTGGAAACAGAGGTAGTTACTGTTGCAATCTACTCACTTCTTCAGACTTGAAAGCTTGTTTTGTATGTGTGTATTTCAAAAACCTAGAAAAGAAACAGCAGTTATCTTCTTTTTGTTTGATACTTAGGTACTCTTGAATAGTAGCAGACCGACACAGTTCAGCTGGCAGGTAGTACACATTTACTTTGAGATAAAAGAGTAACTGAAACAGTTGTATGAATTTATGTACTCAGTTCATTAAATCCTTGGGAACTCCACCAAGCTAAGCACTTCTGTGTTATAAATCTTGCCTCATGTTCATCATTTCAATTTGAAAGTCTTACTCCTGAAAGCTGGTTTTCCACACACACAAGAAAAGATGCTGATAGAGACACAGACAACCTCTGCTCTGTTAGATCATCGCTGCAGGGATGACACAGGATTATTTTAGACTAAGTGCTGACAGTTCTATTACACCAGAGTCAACATGGAAGCATGCAATCATTGCCCAATGCACTTCACTGTCCAAGAGACTTAACTAGAATTGTAGGACAGCTTTTTATGAACTATTGCATTTAGAAGAAAAGTACTGACAAGAATGGCAGTAGCTACCTAAATATGCAGTGCATATTAGACTGATTTAGCTGTTTTAGGCTTTAATATTGAAAGAGGCTGTTAGATTTTTTAAACTCTTTCAATAGCTGCCTACTATCAAAAGCTACATCAGCATATATGTAGCCTGTGTTACTGCTTTTTAGTGCTTGTAAATGGCTTATTCTACAGTAAGGCATGCCTAGTTGTACTATTACAACTGTGTCATCAGACACATTCTCATTCCCTCTCTGGAAGGATAAGAAATTCACTTTTTAGTGACTGATTAGATCATGTGGAAGCAATTCTTCTAGAGGAATTTCATGTTGGTTCTAGCAAGCCACATTCCCCAGTGCATGTAGAGATGTAGGGCAGCAGTCCTGAGCATGACTGGTCAAGAGGTGCTTTTGGCTGTTCTTTTTCCTCACCTTGCAATAGGAAGTACATTGGAACCTGTGTACATCATGATGAAGAAGAATACTCCACTCAGATAAAAACGAGGTAACTGAGGGTTGTCTTGCATGACATGAGAGAGCAATACAGCAACTTTTTCCACCAGGATAGGATCAAAAGTCAGTAATAGCTGAAACCAAACACAAGCATTTATATTAGCTGCAAGTACTCTAACCAAAATTGAAGTTTTAACAAATTGTTGGGACAACCCAGAAATTTACAGGTATTACAGTTAAAGAATACTTCAGCTTAAAAACAACAAGTGTCAATCAAAAAACATTTAAAGTTGAAAGGGACCTCTGGAGATCATCTTGTCAAACCCCTCTGCTAAAAGTGTGATCTTCTAGACCTGGTTGATAAAGATCATGTCCAGGTGGCTTTTCAGTTTCTCCAAGATGGAAATATTTCCTTAAGAGATATTGGCTGAAAAGCATCAAATTTGCAACAACACCCTATGAAATTAACAGCTGCTTGATCAGGAACCTGCACAATGCTACAATTGTTCTTTGATGCATTTACCCCACCTAAAGTATTCACACCAGGAAGACAGAGCAAGTGAAACTTTCACTCATTCAGGCACATTTTTGAAGAGTTACTTACCTGAGTAATATGAGGAAGGCAAGTACTATCTGACAACAGCCTTTTCACTCTAGGCAGAGGTCTTATAATAGCATTATCTTGATCCCTAAAAAAATCAAGTAGTACAGCAGTAAGCACACATGTGCTTTTTCTCTTTCAAGAACAAACAATTTTATTAAGCATAAATATTAGACTATTGAAGCCATATTCTTTGTCTTTTTTGTTAACTTCAAAGTTTGTTGTTAGACTTGGTAAGTGTGGTTTAGTGTCCTGCATCAAAGCAGTTTTGTTTAAGTTAAACAAGAGCCTGTCTATAGCATTAGAAATGCACATAGCTTGTGCATTCATTCTTGCAGTTCCTTTCACAATATTAGTATTGTCTCATTTACAAACTCTCTATTTGCCCACAGAATTAATTACTACCATGTAAAAGGCTCTTTAATAGAGCTCCTTAATGTACTACTTTCTAAGAAAAGCTTTAAGACAGGATTTACAATTCATGCATCTGCTAGATAAAGTTAACCCCTTCTCCTGAAAATCACCATTTACCTGCTGGGAAAATATCCACACATGGTGATGAGCATGTTGAGGACAAGTGTGGCAAGGTCAGTCTCATTCAACACAGGCTGCCCGCTGGCAAGCAAGCACCACTTCAGCTGAGGGATGACCTGTAAAGGTCTCCAGCCATCCATACCCTGAGCCCAGCAACGAGTTTTTGAAGTCACCTTCCCATCGTTCCATAGTTCCTGCATCTATTGCAAGATTAAAGATGAATTTAGTTCATTCAGCATCCAGAGCCACCTTTGCTCCTAAACACTCACACTCATGACAAGCTTTTAACTGCTATATGGCAGACTACTATAGTTGCATGAAATTTCAATGTGTTTATAACTCTGTCATAGAATCACGAAGAAGAAAGTGTTGATTATGTTGAAACCAACTGAGGCATGGAGGGGTAGGCAGTCTTATCAAAAAGCCTGCAGTTCTTGGCACTACATCAAGTCTCTTATCTAGCTTTAATCCTTATTTAAAGAGTTACTTGGAGGACATTCTTTAGCATTGTTTATGGTCCCTCTCACTGTTTGAAACACACCCAGTCACCAGGACAGAAATAATTTGTCAAGTTGTGAGTCTGAAGCTGACAGGTACCTCTTGAAAGCTGTAAGGACCACTCCTTTCTTTGTCAGCATTGCCAAAGTACCATTCTTTCTCGCTCTCCCTCTTCGCATCAGGTGCTGCCTCAATCACGTTGCTCTAAAAGTTGATGTTTACAAGAACAGCTTTAGCTTCACAGTGCAAATATCACATTTCTACAGGAAATGTGAAAAGTACATTGATTTTTTTAAAGAATTGTCCCTTTCACAGAGCAATATATGAGTAGTAAGAAACAAAGGCCCTGTACCTGCAAAGGGACCGTAGCTCTGCTCGTGTGAAGATGTGCCAGAGTAAGAAGATCTACAAGGATTCTGATACCGTTTGAATCCATAAGGTCCTTCACATTTCTCTGTTAACAAATGAACTGAGTTACCAAAAGCATTTTCTAGATAAGCATTGCTGCAATTAAGCATTGCAGAGTTTTATTCAAAAAAGAAGTGACCACAAAAAAAGTCAAATCATTCTCTAAAGCGACTGGATTTGGTGCAATCACCACAATATCTACACATTTCCTTCAGCCTTCTCACTGGTAAATAACAGCAATCACATTCCAGAAAGCTGTAGCAAACATTGTTCTAAAACTTCCTCAATACTTGAATTTTGGTTCAAGTTAACCCTGAAAGACTACTTCAGACTATTTTATACACTCAAGACTGATGAATCCACTGTTAAGTGTACTTGTCCACCTTACCTTATTGAGGATCAGCTTGTTGAGGAACAGGATCAATCTGTCCCGCTCAAGCCTGTCAGTGCACTGTTTTAGTAGAAAAAAACAACTTAGTATTTCATAGCACATACTGGAAGTTCCCTTCAAAAGTCAACATAGTTGCAGCTGCAAAGCCCCATATTGTTTCTTCATGCCCAGAAAAACTGATGACTATTAAATGTTAAGTTTCATGCACAGCTAATAAAGGTAGTTTTCTGCCACTGAGGAGCAAAGGCCTTGCTGCCCTCCAACACTGATGTTGCCCTGGATCAAATCCACTATTCTGCCAAGTCCACTGTTCTATCAGGACCATGTTTGGATTCCCAGTGAACCAGTTAAAACAAGCACAAGAAAAAAAGAGAATGCTTTTAGCCAGCAGACAGAGAGGGTCTTTGATATTTCATCCCTGGTGAGATTATCAAGGCTCAAGGCAAAATAACAAGGGACTACCCTGGCTCAGTTTCACTTACAACAGCCACAACTCATGCTGATGCAAGGAAAGAACTCCTCCTTCAGACTGCATGGAAATTTATTTTTGC
Source organism: Molothrus ater (assembly GCF_012460135.2). Taxonomy (NCBI): domain Eukaryota; kingdom Metazoa; phylum Chordata; class Aves; order Passeriformes; family Icteridae; genus Molothrus; species Molothrus ater. The sequence continues at coordinate 44,098,073 of NC_050478.2, read as the reverse complement.
AATCTGAATCAGTTGTCAGACATAAATTAACAGACACTTAATAGGCAAAGCAGCTACTACTACAAATCTAATCCACCACATGTGCTCATCTAAAGCTATTATTTCATTAGGTCTGGGGCTATGACTCAAAGTCAGTACTTTGAAATAATGTGATATGGAACAAGATTCTCCTCTCACAAAGCTTCTGCATTTTTCAAAAGCAAGCTGAAGTTACATCTGCATTTTGTTGGCCTTAAAGAGACTAGTTTGAAACATCTCTAGGATCAGCAGGTTTTTTAGTTAAACTTTAATGAAACTGAAACAAAGGGAGATTCTAAGAACAGCTGTTGGCAGCATGGAAAAAAGTATTCACAAGCTGTAAACCCAAAACCTGAGTTTCACAGTAACTGAAGGATCTGAATGTACGTTGGACTAGCAGTATGCTAACTACTATATCCAGTAATTTAACATAATTCTTACCCTTTCTAACATTCCAACAATGTACTTAGTATCAGAAAATGGTCCTATTTCTTCATGACACCTTCCATAAACAATGGCCAATGCTTGCAGACATAAGCATTTCATATTCACTTTTGGGGTAAGCAAGAAGCGATGGTAGAGTTCATTGAAGAATTCATATCTAAAAAAGAAAAGAGATTTTAGAAAAGAAAACAAACACAGACCTTAGGAATGAGATAAGGTTTTAATAATGTCTCACGATCTTTTGATTGCTCCACTCTCTTCAGTTTCATCTTCTTCCAGCAGCAATCTGAGATAATAATCCCCTATTTTTATTTCCTCAGAAAGGCACTCATATTTTACCTGTAACACAGAACACCTTACTTAACAATTTATATTGTTTCTCCTTCTGTAAGTTTTTGTTCACATAACAATACTGAGCTCAATCGCATCTAAAAACTCAACAAGGTCAGCAACCTCTCCTAAGCTGTAAGTAAACTGAAATCTGCGAGTTTTCTGTTAAAGAAACATACATCCACAGAATAAAAGTCACTGGCTATTGCTGCTCCCCTGAATAAATGAAACTTCTCATCATACTAAAATCTCCATTTCCAGCTTTAACTAACTTGTTTCTAATACCAGTTGGTTTTATTAACTAAACTTGGATAACACATGATGCATTCAGTGACTCAAGTTTAATAAGTACTTATTCCACTGCAAGGTATTTCACTTAATGTTACTGCAAGTATGAAATACAAGCATGACCCCAATTACTAGTTATACTTGCTATTGTGCTGGATAATAAAAGCCTAGAGGCACAAAACAAGAAGCTGAAGTAAAATTGCACAATAAAAGCCATCATTAACTTCAGAGCAACTACATGAAATTTAACAAATGCCTCAATGTTCAGTGGTAACAAGAATTTGGAAGCACTTCAATTAGAGGTACTTCTAACATACAACAAAAGCCACTCTTCAGTGGTTTTTCTTATCTATAGTTTGCAGATTACTGTCATGAGGCCACAAAGTTATCTACAGATTTGATCACATCATTACATACAATGATATCCCACTAACTGGTATGCTTTCAGAGAAGTATCAAGCCACCATCCTCCTTGGCAAAGTGACAGGTTTCACAGTTGATAGAAAAGCCTTTGTCACCACTATCTAGTTCAAATACTTACAGCATAGTCCAATAACATCTTCACTACTATTTAAAAGCAAATCTGTGAGACAGCAGCTGTTCAATCCAGTCCCAAAGTATCCTGGCTTGTGGCTGCAAGAATGCTACTGCTACATTCCAGCAGCATGAAGCCGCACAGGAGCATAGGGTACATGGGGGAAATCTGTATTACTAAGCTTCAAACCTGTACTTCTGATTCTGTCCCAGTTTGCAGCACTAAAAAGTTGGGATAGCAGACACTGACACCCAGAAGTCCTGACCTATATCTGAAGGAAGCTTTGAAACACAAATGACAGCACAAGAAACATTAATCTAAACCCAGTCTTAGCTATTTCCTGTATCAATGTAAGAAGCAACCTGTAGTTGTGTGATAGGGATAAATTGCATACATAAAACTGCTCTCTCATTAAACATTAGCCTGGTGTCTTGCAGTTCTTCCTATTTGCAGAGTAGCCAGCTGAGAAATTCACCAAACCAAGTTTGTTCTCATTTCACCAACAGTTCTCAGCTCAAATGTCACTAGCAAGCCATACTCTAACAAGGATGGCAATGGGAATATCTAAGGAATATCTTGCAGTTGAATTTAAGGGTAGCCTTGCTTTGCTTAAGTGTTACACATTAACTAAAACCACATTGTTGTGTGGAACCACAACAATACTAGAGATAAGAGAACAGTACAGGAAGTGTTTATTAGCACATTACTTGAAAACATCTTGCAAGATGTTTTGAGAAAGCCAATCAGGACCATACTGCTATAATTTACAATGCAACATGTTTTAGTCCCATAACCTATTCATGATTTGGCAAGCCAGTATTTAACAGATACAGGATTACTGAAACATGAAGGAAATAAAGACAAACTTGTTATCAGGAAGAAGTGACTTCTGAAACTACCCAAAACAATTCTGATAGAACACACTCAAAAACAAGTTTGACTTATCTGGACAACAGTGCAAGGACTAACTCTTGTCTTAATGCAAGAATACACCACAGGTTCTGATAAATGTTTAATCTCTACAGCATCATTTGTTGGGTTAAAGAAGCTTCTGTTTTGCCCAGTGACACTGGAGAGTAGTACCTGTTCACTGATTCAAGCCTTAGCAGTTGATTCCATAACCCCTAAAAAAAAACTAGCTTGCAGTCAGAGATCATCAACACAAAATTCACTTGCAGAATAAGAGACAGAAGTGACATTTCAAGTGATACTTTACAGATGCAGGTTGTCTTATCATAGGTCATTTACCTCAAACTCCTGGTGGTTCCATGAGATAACATTAGCACTACCAAGTTCTCTGTCAATATTAAATGCTCTCATCTCAGACTCAAGAGTATCTCTCAGTTCTTCCCGTGTTTTGAAGTTCCAAATCAAGTTTGATCTAGCATGATCCTGAACAAATCTAAGAAAGAAGTTACATAGTTTAAACCCCTCAAAACATTATCTGAAAAGCAGACAAGATTCAGTTGGCAAACTAGGAGAGATCGTTAGCATTAATGGACCTTAATTAGAAGGCAGAGAGCAGTGGTCTCCAGGTTGTTACAGTAATTACAGTTGTTCACTTGTATACTGTTTTGATAGCCATGGAGGCCAGCCTAGACTAAAGCAGCCTGTGTCATCCCTTAGGGCTCAGTTTGCCATCTGCATGTAGCTGATGACCAGGAGACATGCAAGCAATTCACTGTAAGCCAGTAAGGGCTACAGGTAAACAATCCAGAGCAGCAGACATGCACATACCAGCTGTGTTTTAAACCAATAACACAAAAAAGTAGCTTATGCAGTAAAATAGAAGTTGATGTCTTAAATGTCACAAAACAGTCAGTGGACATTCTTAGGAGTAGTTACCAACACAGCCTTTGGATCCAAAGACTGAGAATGGACTTTAATACCAAAGGTTTAGGAGCACACAGATCTTCCTTTCATGAAACTGTATTTGACATTTAGAAACATGAAGAAGTTAGGTTTATGGAATTTCCCCCAGCTTGCTTACATCGTTTGTTAGTCAAGCCAAGCTTTATTAGTCTAACACAATGGCTCTAGCCAAAGTGATGCATTTTTTTCAGATGGAAGCCTCTCCCTTGTAAACTTTGACAGCTGTAAGAACTTAAGGTAAGCAAGCTGCATTTAGGACCTGTGGCACTATTTGAAATCCAGTATCCATGTGCTTTCTCTTGCTCTGCTTTAAGCTCAGAACTCAAGTTACAAAATCTTGAGTAGCTTACAGGTACCATCAAACTACAATACCTTCCAGTGCTACTTCACTTGGCCTTCAGTACCACACAGATTTGCACCTGCAGTTTGTTATTTACTCTTCCTTTTGGTTAAAGGGAAAAAATTATGTAGTTTGATGATATTTCAGAAGCTTTCTAAATTCCTCCTTTGCCTAAACACAAGCAAAATCCTTAAGTATAGCTTAGGGGGTTTTTGGTAAGTACCTGTTACAAAACACTTGCACTGTTTCAAGGCAGGCAGAAATTCAAAGTCACAGAAACTCAGAAGATATTAACAAAAATACCCAGTCAGATAAGAACCTGTATTAACTTTAGTATTTTCACCTGTAATAAAAGAGATCCCAGTTTGCTTCTATTTTTATCCTTTGGCGCCGTTTCCTTAGTATCACTGGTTTTTGAATCATGTTCTGCAAAATAACCAAATTTCATAAGTCAGTAGAGGCAGATATCTCCCATTTTTCCCTTTTAAAATAAAAGGCTATATTTTTTACACTCCTTCAAAAATCATACTAAGTTAAGCCTCATTAATAATGTCTCCTTTTCTGGTGAGTAGCAGCAACAGACTTTCACAAGTGTTATTTGCACCAAGTTAAATCATGCCAGAGAAACTTTCAGCTGTTTGACACATCATTTGTTTAGAAGCAAGTTATCCCTGAGAAAAGCTTAATTCCCACCACCATAGGAATTCATCAGCTCCAAAGATGATGGAGATGAAAACTCATGATGAAAAATGTTTTGCCCTTGAAAGGAAAGAACTAGAGGAACTCACAAAAATAAAAGCAAGCCTGACTTGGTCACTGAAAGATTCCCTATTTTGATGAAGCATGAAATCACTGTTATCATCTACATGAGGTATCACATGCAAGCAGAAGTCTGAGCAACAGAGTCCACACAAGTGACAAGAGATATACAGACTCACCATATTGTTTCTGTCCTGATTATGAAGGAAAATTGGAAGAAAAAGAAAAATACATTTAACACCCCAGAGTCACTGAAGTAATTTAAAGCCAATTTAACACCAAACTTGCTACTACATCTTCCAAGCTACACTTGCACACATTTGCTGTGAAATGATACAGCTCAGAATTCTACACAGAAAAATGACTCTTTAAACTCAGTATCTAGACAAGTTGTTTAAAGTGCAATTTGGCCTTCCACTGTTTTTCACATTTATTCATTTCTCCAGTTTTGAACCTAATTCACCATTATTTCACAAATATTACTGTCAAACTTCTGCATTACATTCTTCATCAAACCTGAGTTAGATTTTTGTAAATTAAAGCTTATTACTACATCAGAACAAGTACAAAGGCATTTTCAATACTCTGCATTGTGCTTTTCATCCTTTCTTGCATGCACAACAGATTGTTTCACTGAAAAACAAGCTTAGTCAATATAGTAAAGAAATTTAAGGGAAACACCTCATAATTGAAAGAGTTTGTCATTTTGAACATGGCAATTAAACTAAAAGAAAAAGGAGACCAAAAGACTCAAGCAATGCTTAAGCTCTCCTCTCACAGTATCAGACCAAAACAGTCATTTAGGACTTCAGACTCAATCATGACCTTAGGTACAGTCTTGTGTTGCCCTTCAAGCACTGAGATACCTATATGCAACTGAATCCTAAGGTGGTGTCCATGGCAGGGGAAATAGAACTTGATGATGTTTAAGGTCCCTTCCAACCCAGGTTATTCTATGATTCTTCAAGAAGGTTCCATAGCTAAATTATCACTGATGTAAAGTATATAATTTTGAATGCAAAGAATATTCCATTTCTTTTAAATATACCTCAAAAACTGGTTTTGCCACATTTCAAGGAATTTTCTCCTCTATAATCATCTTACAAGAAATGCATATAAGCTGCACTGCAGTTTGATACAGTTGGCTAAAGCCTAATACATATGCTGAAGGAATTCATTTGCCTGATTTACATTCTCCCTGGATCCTATTTCTAACCCAAGAATAGTAAGCACTAGAGAGTTTCCTAAAAGGAAGGAGAACTCTCAAATCAAAACACTTCTTTACTATTTCAGTGTGTGTTCTGACACTCAACGGTGACTTAGTCAAGTTACTCTAACAAGGACTTTCAAATACTTTTACCTCTTTTTGAGCTATGCCCATTCGATCTCTCCAGTGCATCAAGACAAGATCCACCTTCTCTTTGGCAAATTTTTCAACTTCTTTTGCAGCTTTTCCAGCCAGTCTCTGCCACTCTGGCACTTTATTGAACTTGCCATACTGATCCTGCAGAATAAAACCAATTACTTAGTTGTGGGTTATCTTTGCTGCAGGTCAATGCAGCAGTCAAGTGTCTGTATTACAAAAGTCACTAAGACAATATATCTATATAATGGAATAGGAAAGACAACTACAATTACTTACAGTTGCAATTTTTAAGTTATCTCTAACATGCATTCTATCAGCATCTTTTTCAGGAACAGGATCAGCACTGTCAAGGTATGCCAGCAAACCTGGTGGCTAAAAACATTTAAAACCAGTGTAAACACACATGTGGCTAATTAACAGAAACCAACACTTTAGGTAATAACACAATTTCTTTAAATCAGGGATTTCAATTTATATTCTACTCTAAAGCAGGTATGTAAAGCTCCAGCATTTTTTTTTTGCTGTGAGTAGTAAAATGCCACCATCCTCAATAGAATTGCTTAACAGAGACATATTATTGGCTTCAGTGCAGCAGAACTCTTGGCTATACCCCATTTCTTAAAGCAGCACTTAATGCACCTAAAGAATGCAGGAAGAAAAGAGTTGATCCCAGGGCAATACTGAGAGAGATGAATAATACTAGAATCCATCCATATCCTCTGATATGGACTAAATGTTACATGTGACATTAGAGATGAGACAGTCTTTTTTGACTAAGCTTTCCATAAGATAGTGTTCAAAATCAGGACAGTTTGCTCTGCCAAAAATGAAGGAACTGCTATTTTTAAATTAAAAGCTAGTAATTTAACAGATAGTTCAATAAATAGTGTTGTAAGAAATTATCCTAACTTCACTGAAGTAACTTAAGCAAGAAGCATTCAGGAGGCTGTAAGGGTGAAAGAACATATGAACAATCAGCATATGAACTAACAACATATAGATTTAACCAAGTTACAAGCAAACAAAGTTGGACAAGCAAGGCATGAAAGCATGGACAGAACTCCTGATATCTTAATTTCTTATCAGCACAAGAAAGCATTAGAGACATGCCTACAATGTGTCCCCCTTTTAATCAAGAAAAAGAAGTCAAGACACCTTATTTTTAAGTTTTGTGTCAAAGTATCTTAAAAAGTGTCAGGAAAGTGACAAAATTTTTAGAGTATGAGATGCTTTGAACCTCATCAATATCCTTTAATTAGCAGATGCCAGACTGCTGATCTCCCAGGCAAGACCTTCCCCTTGAAGGAAAAAGGGAATATGTTTACTATCTAGACTGTCCCAACTTTGATACTGCAAGCTTTCATATTTTATTTTTTTGCTACTCCATATTTTGTTTTTACTTACCAAAATACGTTTCAACAAATTCATAGCAGTTTTGTTCTCAGCTGTCCAGAGGCCAACCAAATGTCTACTTAACTGCCTGAAAAAGCCATTGAAATTAACAAACTGCAAGTTAGTACTTTAAACAGATTTTTAAACCACTAAACTGTCACCCTTACCATGCTGATGAAATGAAGATGATCAAGAGCTTCGCACTCTTGAGTGAGTAAGAGCACAAAGCATTACATTGTTCAAGGATATGCTTAGCATGCTTTAAAGTGTTGCCTCTGAGAAGTTCCAGTGAAGTTAGTGGAACAGCAGCAGCACATGCTTTTTGATCTAGACCTAAAAGAACACTTGAGCAATAGAGCAGAAACATCTAATAACCAAGTGTAAGTTTATCCAGCCAACTTTAACTTACAGCTAAAGTTAAGAGGCTAGAAGCCATCAAGAACTGCTACATGCTCTACTTGAAGTTCTTAATACCAGTTATTGACTAGAAAATCCTTTCTAGGAGCCTGCCTTCTATGCCAACTGATGCTTTCTGCCAACACTTGTCACTAGGATTCTACTGCACTGAACTGAAGCATTGCTACAAGCACACTGTACATAGTAGCACCAAACAGAACTAGCATGACAGATGGTTTCATACCTGCTCTCTCCTGGATGACACACAGTGGCAACAAGCTCCACTTGTCCCTACATTCCTTAGCAACTCTAAGCACTTCAGGAATTCACAGCTAAAGCTTCTATAGTCTTGTATTTGGGTGGAATTAATTGAATCATCACTCATCCTCCACAGCATACTCTCAGAGATCACAAGTTCTACTGACTGTTGATTCAGGGAATACCTTCTGTGAGGAAACTTCTCTCTCAGATAGGATGGGTGATCCTAACTGCATGCAAGATGTCTGAGATGTGCACACCCATTTTTATACAGTTGTACAGTACAAGTTGAAACTTTTTACAAGTTCCAAACGTTCTACTTGCCTTTTCTTTCCATTAATTAAAAGAAATAAAAATCAAAACTTAAGCCATTAACCAGTAACCAACCCAAGCCCACCTTAACAACAAAAAAAAAAAAAAAATCAAGGGTTTATTAAGTTGCTGCAGTTTCAGCTGAAGCTTGTCCTACTAAAATATACCAGCTGCTAAAGAAAATATTCTCCTGAAGAACTGCAACTTTTCTTCCTTGACCTCCCAATGTATGCTAGGCCATTACTTAGATTTTTTTTTAAACATGATATATCAAGTGAGATGGACATACCTATTTGTAAGCATCCTCTGATCTGTGCTTATTGTAAACATAGCAGTGTGCAAGTGACGAGGTAAGGCACCTTCACTGAGGGCAAGATCTTGCATTTTGGTAGCAATCTCTTTGTCTCCTTCCTTTGGAAATAGGGCAAGATGATTACTAAGGAAAGAATCTTAATTAAGCTGCTTTTATCTCAGTCTAAAGTTCCAAGGCCTTCTTGACCATCAATTATACCAACTAATATTCAAAACCAGAAGCTTGAGTATGACAGGTTTTAAGTGAAAGTTCTCAACAGAAACTGCTCAATGCTGTAGTAAAGCCATGGACCAGATAACTGGTAGTTGCATCTATGAGGACAGTAACTGAAGAGGGCAGGATGCCTGTGTCCCATCATACATCAGGAGGCTGTAGTAGCAGTACCATTTTCACACTGCAATTATAAATTAGGATTAAAGAGAGAATGGCAGCCACACATAATTGCCCGTTGCTTGGCTTTTGCCGGCAGTAACCACTTAAGATTAATGGCTGCTGTTCAGTTTAGACAGCCACATGGGTAAGACTGCCACTCACTCAAGACACATTAGTTGCAATGAATAAGAAAAAGCTTTTGCAGCACTTTTACTCATCTAAATTACAGGACTTTTAATAAACAACATAGTAACTTTCAGCTAACATTATCAGGTACATAGATGGAAATGTGAAGATTTGGAATACCTCTATTTCAAGTGTTCATTCACTTCCATTCCAAAAAAGCACTAGATGCATTTCAGGTGCATAAGCCATTGTTTTACAATGAGGCACTAACTTAAGCCCTGAATTTCAACCCAGGAAATGTCAAGAGTCAGTTAGCAAGGTCATCCTGCAACAGTCATGAGGAACTCTTGAAAAGTATGGACTTGGCCCATACATTATGTGGTATGGAAACTTAAAGCCAAAGCAAGAACAGAGGCTGACATCACTAGTCTGCTCTGGGACACTACTGCCTACAAATCCCAGTCCCATTCCATCTGGCAATGCATCCCAGGAAATATGACCTTTCCTCCTAGAAGTACCCTCCAACATGCAGAAGTCTGGTGGCTCTGAGGTATGTGGCTGAGCTACGTACAACATTTACAGCCAAACCTTGACTGCAGTATGAAGACATGCAAGGCACTACCTAATGTCCCAACTGACATGCTTTCCAAACCCCCAAGTGTAAGACAAAGCAAGTTGCTATATTAAACCACTCACAATTAAGCAGGTGCTCTGTTCCTCACTTCCAACTTCCCCCTCCCCACTCCCCACTTTGAGAAGCTAATACAACAAACTTCTCTTGGTAAGCAATTGCACTTCCAAAATAGACAATCCATATTTTGCATGCTATCCCAGCTAACATTGATAAAATCTCACCTCTATTATTGCCTTCATCACCAAACCTGCTCCTTTCACAATTGCCATGGAAGGGTGCTAGAACAGAATGTTAACAAAGAAATTATCCAAGTGCAAAAACTGAAGATTAGATCATCTGTGATTCAGTTTCCTTAACTAATATACATGGCTGTTCTACCTCCAATTCAGTTTGGTGAAAGCTAGCCTTAAGAAGAGTTCCTACCCTGTATCTTTGAACAAGCATCTCTCATGCAACTCCCAGACACAGTTCCTGGTACTGAGCAGCAGTATATATCAGAGAAGCTGAAATAATGCTGAGGAAAGCGGCTGACACAAGCTGACACTAATCAAAAGCAGAAGAAAAAACTATTTTTACAGTAAGAAGGCATTAGCATTTTAGCTAAAAATGCTACAATCCTTATAGGTTTACTACTGAAGAGGATGTTACTCTCCTTTTCTGACTCTTAACTCTCATTTACGGAGAAAGAAACAAAAAGGCAGAAAACTTGCCAATCAGAGGAAGACCTGTGCATCTCTTGAATCTATCCTAAAGTCCAAGTGGTATTTTACTGTGTTTCTGGAAACAGGTCCTAGGCAGTCTAGTCTACAATGATTTGGCATATCATTCACCATAGAATAATCACCTCAATCTGATATCTGAAGGCAAAATAATAGGCCACTAAAACATTCACCGAGATAGAAAAGATTTAGGCACATTAACCAACTGAAGCCAAATCCATCTTTCAGTAAAATATGAAAAATTTCCTGTTCACTGATTACCTGAAGCCTCTAATAATAGTGAAAAGTAAATCTTACCTGAAAGAGCTTAAATAGTGTTCTTCCATTAGATGCCACCATTTCTAACAACATGTCAAACTGCTGCCCCTCAGTAGTCTCACTATATGGAGCACATAGGGCAAATGTCAGGAAGTCCAGAAGTGAACTAATTACTAGGGCACCTGTCCCGTGATCCTGAAATTAGGAAAAAGGGTATGTAACTCAGATACAGCAGTCCAAGAGTACTCATGATGCTGAAGGTGCTCTTCCCTATTATAGCATTAAAATAGTCTGTAAACAAAAACTATGGGTTTAGAAAATTCTATTACTCTGAGTATGGCACTACCCTGATAAATAATTGGTTCCTAAAGCATATTAGAGACTCAAAATACTTTTATCTAGTTTAATTCCACAAATTTGAGTTTACACTGTTATTTTACTTAGAAGAAACATCCAGTTTCCATATTAAACATGCAAACATTTGTTGCAGGTCACTCAAAATCTGTGGTATTGACAGCTATTTCCTAACCTGTCAAGATCCAATCTTAATTAGAACAAACTTCAGTGCCAGACAGAGCTGTATTTTCAATTGTAGGTGCAAACACATTCAAAGATACATCTCAGCACGATAAAAGCATTTTCATCGCAATTAGGAAAGGCACCTAAAGAAGCTTAAATCTGTTTCCAAAATTTGACTTACCACATGGGAATTGAATTTCTCTAGTAGATTTTCTAGAAACTTCTTTGAAGAAAGAAGGGAAGCTTTGTTCAGCTGCTCCTGCCTCAGGTCATAGTCATCATGCATGGGCTATAAAAAAAACAAGTATTCACTACACAGGAACATTTCAACCCTCAGTTCTTAACAGCTGTAATCCAAAAGCCACTCTCTCTACACACAAAAAGTTCAGTTCAGTTCAAGTTCAGCAAGAAATCACTGTATAACAAGTTATTCCATGTCTGAACACATTGCAAGTTGAATGGCAGTCCCTATTTCTACATCTTTCAGTAGCCTGAAGTTCACATATTCCAAAGTGAAAGAAACTGGAATTTAATACTTACACACATAAGAGCACACAGCATGTCAATAGAGGCATGGGTTACTCCATCATTGTTCCTTTTGAGGGCTTTCACAACCTTCACTCCTAATCGTTCTCGAAATCTTTTGAAAGGGAAGCAAAACCACCAAGATCAGAGAAGAAACTAAAATCTTAATTTTAAGATGAAATCTAATCAGTGGCCAAGAGGGGTCTGCTCCCATTGCATTTAGCAAGCCAGTACCTTGATATTTTCATAAATTTGAGATTCCTGGTAGGAAAATATTGACTTTACTGTTAACATGCCAAGCACATTCATCAAAATAAAGATGTATCTGTGTAGTTACAGGATACTATTTATAGAGAAACTGAAATTTATAAAGGTCTCAGACAAAGTGCTTTTGTTACTCTTCCTGTCATTCTCAATATTATAGTTCCTCTATATTTCCTAGTCAGAAATGTTTCAAAGACTCTTTCATTTTCAGAATAGACAGTTTTTCTGCTTCCTTATATTTTTTAAGACAAACTCCAAGCACTCTGTACATACTACAGAAGTACAACCTCCTAACACCATTTTATCTTGTGTTGAACTGAAGATAGCAATGACATCAGCATACTTTGAAACTGAAGAACTGCCTACTTCAAGGACAGATGAAGGTACATGTTAAAAATTTTTCCACTAGGAAAATCATTAAACCGTATTTGCTTCAAGACAAAGTATTTAGCACAGGAAGAATCAGCTTTCCTTGCAAATGATTACCTGGGATTCTCAATTTGCATGAAAGCCTGGTGGCAGCCTCATACTACTGAAAACCATCATGTAGAGAGTCTTACAGTCCTCTTCAGAAGGGAATTCCATTTCTCACTTTTAAGTTACTAACAGAAGTTCAAGGCCTATTTTCATCTACTACTTCCAAGCTCAAAGAGACTTTGCACTTACTTTGGAAGCTGAGTAAAGGCAAGGAAGCCTGCTTTTGAGGCCACTAGTCGTCTTACTGCTTGGAATTGGCTTTCAAGCTCTGCATTAGATGCTGCAACATCTCCCTCTTGGGAGAGCAATGCTGTTATGGCATTATTAATGAGCTTCTCCTTGTTTTCTGAGAAGAGACCCTGGTTAAAAAATAACAATCATTAATTTCTTTATGCATTAGCAACATCTTAAAAGGATGGGTAAAGGCTCTATTCTTACATCTTGTGTAACTGCATGTAGGACTCCACTGTAGGAAATGTTAGCATTGAACCTGAACACAGCATCGGCAAAGTTACCATCTGGAAAAAGACATATCAAAAGTTAAGTGTACAGTACCTGACTCAATATCTGGATGCTTTAAAGAGCACTATAAACCCACATAAGAAGCATTAGCTTACTTGGAGGAGCAGCCAAAAACTTCAGATGAAGGCTCTCTACTTCTTCATCTACAGGCATACTGAGTAATCCCCAACGCTGGCCTTTGTGGGTGGAGGTCATTTTCACACAGACATCTCTATTACCAGAGGCTCTCACTCCATCCAACAAGCTAGCCAGGAGAGAATCTCTGGGGTGGGACAATGACACACAAATACAATTAATATCAGAGAAGTGGTGCCAAAGAAACAAATTATAAGAGAAACAGGGGGGAAAAATTCACATCACCTGGAATCTCTTACTAATGCTACTGCCAACAGCTACACCTCTGGAAGAAACCACTAACTTTCAGTGTTCCTTTATGCACTGTAGGGAGAGAGCTGACTTACACCCAGTATAGCCAGCTGCAGCCATTCACTAATGGGATCAGTTCTAGATTATCTGTTAATGAGTGACACATGTGTTAGCCAATTCATCCCTGTGCTTTCTACAAAACCTCATTTAGCAGGATTAGACTGTATTACAACTGCAAGTGCACTCAGGGACTGTTCTGTTGGTTGTTTTAAATAGAATCAACTAAGACTGTCTCAAGCAGAGAACTCAAAGGGTTCCCAGCCTTCACATTTCCATATTACTTAGACTGTGCTTTCTTCCCTTGTTTCAGATATACTACTTAACCAAATACAGCATACACAGAACTATATTGCTTAGGAGAAACAGGCTGTATCTAACTGTCCAACACCCTTTCATGTTCATCAGAAAACTTCTGGAGAGATTTGTTTAAAGTTGGAATGAAGGTAAATGGGAGAGATTTAGTTCCTGTAACAAACCTTGATTTGTAAGTGGCAGACTGCTAGAACAGCAAGGCTTTGAGTTAACCTCTCCCAAGGGTCAGAAGCTGAGGAACTAGAAGTGCTACAGTAGTAACTTTCATTTGAATCTGTAATGCACAGAAGCTCCAGTTACCTTTCTGTTGAAGAGTATTTTCGAATTTGTCCTTTGATGAATTCAATGGTGAAAAGCTGGGGGTTTTCACAGTCACACACTATTGCAAATACCTGAAAATAAGGACAAGGATCACATTCATGAAGTAGTGCTATTTAGCTACTCTACAAATTAAGGCTTACATATACTTTCAATTCCTCTCTTTTAGAGCCTTTATTTGAATAAGTGGTAGTGAGAAAGAATGCCCCTTACCTCGCCTAAAGGTTTCAAAGTTGCAATGTTGTAGGTAGCTGGATCCCTCTCAACTAAGCAAGCTTCTGTAAGAGCTAGTATTCTTTTCACAGGTTCCTTGTAAAACAAGAGAGAGGCATGCTAGGAAAGAGAACACTTACTACTTAATAGGAACCAAGTATGTTCAGTCTAACAACCTTACCAAGTGCCTAGGTGTTATTTTTTGAACAACAAACTCTGCTAAAGATGTTATAGATTCATCATTGCTGTACTTCCCAAAGCGAAGGTTCAAGTATTGCTCAAATTCTAGGGATTCTTTCCTTATCCGCAGAGAGATGCCTATGAAGTTGCCAGCATGGTCTATTGCACTCTTGATAATTTCCTCCCTCTGCTCAGAGGCAAACAGGTGCTGCAAATTTTGTCAGGAAAAACAATTAACAGGTGAAAAATATGGCACAGCCAAAGAAAATCACAGTTCTAGAAATAATGGTCCACTATATACCTAACAGTAGGGAATATTCACAGCAGCTGGACTGGCCTTTGCTAAGTGCATGGTATAGACAGGTATTTATTACACAGGAGATCCACTACTAACTTTACATTTGCCTTTAAAAAGAAAATCTATAGCAGCTATTCCTAAAGGATATCCCGCTACACATTAGTGTGCCATTAAAGTTATGGTCTGCATGACCTGCCTGTCCACCCTTGGCAACAGACCCTGACAGCCTGGCAGGAGTGAGGACCCAGAGAAAGCAACTGGGGCTACCACTGGTGATCTTCAAGGTTAGGGCAGCTCTAGAGGATCAATTATACATCGCTAATTTTATACCAAAGAAAAGCATGCTGCAATACAAAAGACATGGAAACCCTCATCCAGTTCTATTTTAGAGACTGAGGTAGCCATACCTAGGAATTAATTTATGGTTAATAATGTAAACATCCTTTTCAGCTGTTTGAAGTACAGTACTCAGAAACCCTGTCATGACTTTAGAACCAACGTTACACTGCAATATTTCCCAAGCAAAGCTGCTAAGTAATCAGATCACAGGTCTTAAGAGGCAATGGCATCACTGATCAATCTATTTCTGAATTGAATCCCTACATCAGTTAGGGATTAGTAACACACTAATGTAAATTTGAGAAATGACAGGAAATTCCACATTACATTCATATTGACTACCTAAAAAAACTAGATATCTCACCCCTTTCAAGTTCTTAAACATGCAATACACACACACACAAAACTCCCCACACCAAAAACCATAACCAAACCCATATCAACATCCTCTCAAATATTTTAACTAATTTCCTATCCTTTTAGGATCTGTCCCTAAGCCATGAGGCCCCACAACTGGGTCCCAAAGATGCACATACTTGTATGCTCCAACTGTGTTGAAGCTTCATTATTAAATATGCAGCTATAAATATCCTAAGACCCATACCAAGATATTTTGATTTAATACTCACCAATCTACTAAACCCTCCATAGAGGATACAGAAGCCTCCCTGATAGCCAGTAATATCAACAAAGCCTTCAATATTTCTGTAGTCATAGGAGCACAGGACCTTATTTGTTGCAGGATCAATTTGGTCAATACCTCCAGGAGTCACTTCCAGAATCACAGGTTTCCTCGTATCACTCCAGTGATGCTTATAGCAATTATACCTCTGCAGGGAGAGCTACTTTTAGGCATCAATGCACACTCCTTTACTACACAGCAGTAGTTCTCTACTTAGCTAGTAAGTTCAAAAAATCATATAATTTCCCTTAATGCTGTTGTCTATATTAAGAACACTATGAAGTAGCTGTAGCTGACAATTGACAAAGAGGTCACAGCTTAAAAAATGCATGTTGAAGCAAGAACATAATCCCAAAAGAGCCACTCCCAAAGGAAGTAAGTTCTCTTGTTGCAGAAGTTGGTCTACTCACAGACTTCTGAACATTGTGGTTCAATGAGGAAATAGCATTTACACCAAATGCTGTTATTCAGCTAATTAAATCAAGTTAAGGTAAGTTTGTCACTGTAGTGAATATTTTTCATCTCCTGTAGTCACATTCCATTACAAATACAAACTTACTTCAGCCAGTAAAGTTAGAGGTCTGTTCTAAGCTACAATAAGACAAAGGGGATCCCCATATTCCATCAGTGTTACTATGCTCATGACTGAAGATTTATTCTATGAAACACTTTAAATTACTTAAAGTAACTATAAGCACTTGAAGTGCTGCTATCTTCTATGACCAAAAGACAAATATAAAGTCCAGCTCTGGAGACTGCATTGCTTATTGCTGTATTACCACGAATTCAGTGAATGCCAATCTTGTCTGTAAGATCAGAACCTACAGAATCTTGTCTGGTCAGACCCTACAGAAATCCTTTTAGGAAGCATCAAATGTTCAGGATATTATGCAGAAAATATTTAATTAGTAAGTAAAGCAAACATTGACTAACATGAATCAATGTTTTTCTCCTCTCCAGATAAGATCTCCACATAGCTCAGCCCTGTGTTTCAACAGTAACATTCATAGTCCATGTACAAGCACAAGGCTCAGGCCAATCAAAGTGAGCTCAAATATTCTACTGGTAAAGAGGTTCCCATTGCTTTTGAACAAACTCCATTTTCTCTTCTCAATGACTTCACATCCAAATTCACAAAAGCTATTTTAGGTAGCACATATAGCACAAGCATAAAATACATGAACAAAGCAGAAATCTGAGTCTTTAGATCATTTCTTAATGGCACATGATGCAGGTAAGCCAGACACTTACCCGTCCTGTGATTTTTCCTTCTGAGAAGTCTGTCCTGAATCTCTGTATTTAAAAAAGTTAACAGTGAATGAACGCAAATATGACAACCTATCTATCCAGAAAGTCTACATTTAAGGTGACTTTGTTTTATGAGACTCGTATTAAGCCTCCTCAGAAGGCTCATCATTCCACTGCAGTTAATATATTCAGTATTTGTAGCTTTACTCACTCTTTACAGTACTTGCTCCAACTGACACTAGATCAAGAGCATTAAGATAACAGCTCAAAAACTTGCCTTCCTACTTTTTATGCAGGGAAAGAAAATATAATACACTACCACAAATGGTAACTGAGTACTTACTGCTTGCTTGAAGAAAATAAAAATAAAAATCTTACCAGTGCCTCTGTAAGGAGTTCTGTTCTGTGCTCTGTGGAAAACTTAAGTGTCTCGGATTTTTTTCCACTCCCTTTGCGAAAAGTGAGATTAAATTCTGTTCCTTGTCCTTTTCCAACAGGAGAAATACCACAGATATCTCCATAAGGCCACTAGACAATTGAAAGTAATTAGGTTATACTGTCAGTAATTTTAAAGCTACATCTCCCCCTTCAAAACCCCTTAGAACCTATAATAACCCTGTAACAAGGTGCCAGCTAGCATGCTACCTGACAGCATAAGCTTGAGCTTCCTCTTTGATACTGTGCAAAGTAACTAAGTGTCCTGACTCCCTTCAGGGACACAGCTCAGCAGTGATCAAACTTACCCTGGTTCCTTCAGAACAGCACAGCCAAAGGCAAAGTACTACTTGTTGGCCAATAAAGAGAAATTGCCTAAAAGTACAAAACCCTACTGGGTATTTGTAGAGTTAGTGGAGGCAACACAGACCTTCTGTTATGTGTACTTTTGTACACAGCTGCCACACCTTCTGGCTTTTCTGAGATCTTGTCAGACTAGATGGTTTCTTAAGCTTGAATGCCACTATTCACTCTGGATAATGGACATAAGTCAAAAATCAACTTCAAAAATGACAGTTACCTGATTTGTAACTTCCAGTGTGTTGGGGTTGTATGTGGTGATGGCATGTGTTCCAACTGAAAAGACTCGCTTATACCTAGAATACAAAATAATGTTAAGTTTCTCCAGAAGTCACAGGAAAACCCATACTGAACTGCAAAAATGATGTTAAGATATACACAGGTTTTTGTTAGGAAATGGATATGGAATTTTCTACGTTGTTACTTACAGTTTACCCTTATATGTTAAGCTCTTCTGTTCTATATATCCATAAAGGGGACGTACAAGTTAAATACTACTAAATAGATTTACTTATGCATACCTTTTCCTAAGTTACTGGCTAAGGCAAGATCAAAGACTCATGGACTTGCACTGAAAGGTACCACCAGACCAGAATAAACTTTAAGAAGGCTACACAGGTAGGGAAAAAAAAAACCAAAAACCCAACCATTCCTGCAATAGTCTAAAAGCATCCACCTGAAGCTGTCTCAGCCAACAGTTTTAACACAAAATCCAACTTACACAACTGTTCACAATACTGTACCAAGTCAAAGTACTACTATGGCCAAGTCTAATTTTCTTCATCTTGAGTGAAACCAAAGCTACCAAACTCTAGAAAGACTTATATCACCAAAGCTGCAGTCATTGTACATTGACATCACAGGTATGTTAACTGTCACAGGGCTTAAAGAATAGCAAGGTAGTTGTTCGTGTTTCAAGTGTATCAGACACAAGCAGCAGTGAGCTAAAGCTACAGAATTTTGATGCATCAAGTGCAAAATCAAAGCCTTACCATGGCTTCATTTCCTAGATAATCTCCAAAATGTACCCTGAACAAACAGAGACTCTTTACATATTTCTGAATCTGAAAGTTTTGAAACATAACTAAGCACAGTTTGAAACAGTAGATTATTAATAATAGCTTATTACTTGCACAAGCCATGTTCTAGGGTGCTTCCATCTGGAAGCCATCCGGCCCAAAAAGTAAAGCCAAAGCTGAACCAGAGCCAGTACTAGTAAGTATTCTCTGACTAAAGCAATAGCATCTGAACATGGATGCCTTTCTTGAACTTGAACCAAATAAAAATACTTTGGCTAGCTGTCCACATTAAAACTGATTCAGTGTAGGAATTTAAGTTTCAGTTCTGGGTAAACGGTGGGTTTGCTTGGAAAAGATATTAGCAACCAGATGCCTAATTAATCTGAACCTGTGCCATGTTAGACTGCATCAAGAACCAGCAGATCATTTCTTCCATCCTTCTCTGCATTCTTGTGCTGCAGTACTTTCTCCTCTCTCACTTGACAGGTCTGCAGCACAAGCCATCATTTCTGCATAAAGTCAAACTTTGCATGGGCATCAAATATATTCAGAGCAGCTCTCACATATCCCTTATAACAAGAAGGTCAAGAGCATGTATCTGACAGTCAGGCAATCTCACAAACTTAATACCCATCCAATTTCCATTATTATTAAAACAGTGCAAGTTGAAGCCTTTACTGACCCAGAGTTTACTTAGGAGTTAAAACAAGTGCTTATTTTCTTCAAAGCTTAGGAACATTTGTATTGAACTGATTGGGCCCCTTAAGGATGTTTAACATATTTACAAAACCTATTTGTTTTTCTACATAGTTGAAATTTCCTTATTTAAGATGCAGCTCAAGGAAGTAATGAAGTAATGAAGCAGAATGTTTGAAGCTACTCTAGCTGCTAATAATTCCACTATATTCAGCCTGTCAAAGAATGCTCCAGTCCTTAGTGCATAAGAAGAAACACACTGTTCCCTCTACTCTTGTTGCACAATTTATATAGGTTTTCTGTCTTTTATATGACTTATAAATGAGGTTCGTTTAAGTTCTTTAGAACAGCATATCACAAGTAAAAAAGCTCTTTATTACTTGCTCAAGGTTTTGTTTACTTACTGAGCCTACAGTGAGTTGCACAGCGCTTTGTGGCAGAGTAAGGATTTGCAACCATTACACGTAACTGAAGATCAGCTTCCAAACATCATAGCCCCTTCCTTTTCTCCCCTTATGCTCAAGCCCACATTTCAAGATCCAGGAAGCATTTATTATCCAGGATTCTTAATATGTGATGGGACAAGGAACACAAGACAGAACAGCAGTTTTGCTGAGTTGCCATTTCCCTTGTTTCCTCTCCCTAGGTAAATTCAGAAGAACCAAGTCTTGTTTCATGGACAGGGGAGATTCAGAAGTCAGCTCTCACATGTGGCCTACTCTTGTTCATAACTTCACCTATAAATATTTAAGAAAGGTATTCATACCTCCAGGACTTGAAGAGTTTACTATTAATTATCTCTCAAACTACTCTGCAGTACTGTCTAATCCCAGGCTGTTTTGCGAAGAGTTGAAGCAAATGTCCTCTTCCCCAAGAAAAGACTATGGCCTGTTCACTAATTATTTCAAAGCACTGGAGAAATCTTTTTAATCACAATGAACCTGGCAGATAAATTTCATACCACCACACCCAACAAAAAAAAAAATCTTCATTAATTTTACAGATCTACAGAACACTGGAGCATCATCATGTGCACTACTGGAAAATACTTTATGGACACACAGAGCCCATATTCAAAATGACTAATTCCATGAGTAGTCAAAATGATTCAGGCTCATATAGCACCACAGATTAAATTACTGTTTTTTTAATGTTATACATAGATTATACTGAGAACATATAACTATGAACTGAGTGGACTCAAGAATTCAAATAGAAAATTACTAAAACCCAAATAAGCTTCTGTTGCAACAAACAAGAGGCAACTACTTAGTAAATACTTCTTTCCCCTTCACTACAAAAGAATTAACACACCACTGAATTTTTAAACTGAATCTGTTCTAGACTTTAGACTTAGCCTGAAGTTCTGTAAGAATTCTATAAATGCACCAGAACATTACCATCAAGGTTCAAGATCATAACTTCAAGAGCTTGCCTCAGGCTTTTTAATGAGAGGAATTCTCCTTTCCTTCTCAGTATTCCCAGTCTTTGATAGGATGAAGTCAGACAAAAAAATCAACCAGTTTCAATTTACTGGTCAAACAACAGATTTGGACAATACCTCTTCATAAAACCATTAGAATCAAGCGGTTCTCCTGTTCCCAAGGTGCAGATAACCCACTCTCTTTGTTATGTTGATGTTTGGATAGCAAGGAAAAACTCATTCTACAGAGATACTATGCATGTGAAAAGGAACAGTGGGTGAACGTACCAAATCAAGCCCTGTAACAGCTGACTTCAGACACAGCATAACAGATACCAGTTATGATAACTTAGTGGATAATTTCATTAGACATTCCCAAGCTTTTGCAGACAGGAGCATCACCAAAAATTCATTTTTAGATCCAAGACCTCCATTAAAATCCAGTTAATTTCTATTAGCAGAATTCTTCAAATTATCTCAGTTAGTAGTTTAACAGATAATCTGTTACACAACTTAAGTGTATATGTGGACTAGTAATCCTCATTAATTAAAGTACATAAAACTACTCCTCCATCAAACTGCTCTGAGAAGAAACATTTCCATCTTAAATTTAGTGGTTTATATAGTTAGTTCAAGAGGCTCAGAACCTGACGAGGTCGGGTGGTCCATTTCAGAGCTACACTGCACTGTGGGAACATAAGCAGAGGAAAGCTAAACCACAATGTTACAAATCCAATCTGATTCTAGTGAAGATACATTTAGTTCAGACACTGAGCAGCAGGAGCCTTTAGTTCAATTTTCATTCACCAGTTGGATGAAGTTAAAACTATGCACTTAAATCCAGTAACAGAGAGGAAAAATGTCGCACAAAACTTTAAAAACAAAAAGCCAAAATTAACAAACTTCAAATCACTTACTTTCCCCTCCATGAATGTTTTGTTGTGTAGAAACAAGCAAGATCTCTGTTTTCTCTAATTATATTCATTCTGCGCCAAGACCTGAAAACAAAGGAGACGTCCTGTTAGCACTCAGTATTCTTATTTAAAACCAAAGTTCGCCAATCATTGATATGCTTTTACAAAAAGACTTCGTTTTTAAACTTATTTATCAAACAATACGTGGACCAAGTTGTACAAGAATTATCAGTTTCTCCAATGCATTTGTTACACTAGCTATTCCTTAACAGCAGCAGGTTCCAGTAAGTTATGTCACATTTGCCATATTACAATCACTCTACTTTCACTGCACTTTTGAACATTCAAATTCAAATATATTTTTATGTCATCTCCAAAATGCTTTACTCTCAAAAATCGTATTATATAAAATTATTTGAGTAACCTCTACCTGTAACTCTAGCTAAACCAAAGTTCTACTGCAATTCTGAAATAAACAGTAAGGAGGTATCTGGATACACAGAACTGTTTGTTTTCCAGTCTGAATCAGAACCTGAGGTTGAGAAACTTACTAGCTAAGCATTATGATTGAAGAGCTGACTAAGTACCATTCCTATGCTGTAAAAGTTTAAGCAATCTCACCACTAACATCATGACATGCTTATTTCACACAGAGGGAATATCTATTCCCTAAACACACACACTGAGGACTTAAGTGAAAATTCCCCATAATTGCTTAAGTAGATCATTGCTTTAGGAGTTGCTAAGTTCTAAGGAATGCTCTAAACACTACTATTTTCAATGCCTGAAACAAATGCATGTTGAGTAGTTAGGAAATTAATCTCCCTTTTATTTCACTATGTTGTTACTGCATATACAAGGAACTTAAGCAGACATTCTCTGATTAAGTACAAAAGTGAAGTTTTCACTCTCCATTTACTGCTACAGCATTAGCTATATTTTCAAATGTGTTAAATCAGCCTTCCCTGTAACTGATTGAACTGATTGGTACTACCCTCAGGTTATCACCAATAACACAGTGGCATCCCCAAAATACCACACACTAATGCTGGTCTGCAAGAACACAGCTTGCCGGAAGCAACTCTCAAGCAACCCAATCCCAGTCAGTACCCCACTCAAAGTTAAATAACATCCCATTATCTTTTTACATTCAGCTAACTCTGCTTGACTGGGCAAAGGAAGATGTTTTATTTTGAGATGGACAACCTGCAACATTAGCTCATTGCTAATTTCTACCCTCTATGACTTCAGGTTATTTTCTTTCTGAGCAAACTCTATAGCAGTTATGGAGTCATAAGCATGAAGAATGGATAACCTGCTCAAAATGAACTCTAGAATTCCTTCCCTCAGGTGAAGAGCCAGCACAATCATCACTACTTACTGAAGGAAACTTGAAGTACTGCCTCTGGGAAGAGAGAAGAGCAGTATTTATGTCTTTCAATGACTCAGTCTTCGAGTCAAATTTTCAGAGTTAATATTCCAATGACTCGTGGTAAGTTAAATTCTCTAAAGCCAGTTTTTGGAAACAAAGTATTATGAGGGGCAGGATATTCAACAGCATTATTGCTCCTGACCGCTGACATCATCTTACCTGGACCTGTGCATACCACACTGTCCCGCCTGACATCCTTGCCCCTAAACTGAAATAACACAGATTTGACAGATGGACCACTCATTGGACAGGGAATTGTCCAGAGGGCTGCACTCAAGCAGTTGCAGTCAATAGCTCAATGTTAAAGTGAAGATAGTGACAAGTGGCATTCCTCAGGGGTCAAGACTGCGACTGGAACTGTGTTAACACCTTTGTCAGGGATATGGACAGTGGACTCTGCAAGTTTGCTGATAACACCAAGCGCTGTGGTGCAATCGACAGGCATGAGGGAAGGGGTGACATTAAAGGGACTCTGACAGGTGGGAGAGGTGGGTCTGCGCCAACCTCACAAAGTTCAACAAGGCCACATGCAAGTCTCTGCAGCTGGGCTGGGCCATCCCAAGCACAAATACAAGCTCGGTGGAGAATGGCTTGAAAGCAGTCCTTGAAAGTGACTTGAAAGTGTTGGTTGATGAGAAATTTGACACAACCCAGCAATGTGTGCTCACAGCCCAGAAGCACATTCTGAGATGCATCAAATTAAAACTGGCCAGCAGGCTGTGTGAGACAATTCTTCTGCTCTGCTCCACTCTTGTGAGACCCCACCTGCAGTACTGTGTCCAGCTCTGGGGCTCCCAACATAAGAAGGACCTGGTCCATACCTTTCAGAGTGAATCTAGAGAAGAGCCACAAAGATGGCCAGGGAGGGAGCTGGAGCACCTCTTCTATGGAGACAGGCTAAGACCTGGGGTTTTGCAGCCTGGAGAAAAAGCAGCTCCAAGGAGAACTTAGAGCAGCCTTTCAATACCTAATGGGACCTACAAGAAAGCCAGAGAGGGGCACTGGGCATGTAGTGACAGGACAGAGCGACAGATTTAAACCTTTAAACTGAAAGATGGGAGGCTTAGGTTAGATGTTAGAATTAAATTCTTTATTGTGAGGCACCAGAACAGGCCCAGAGAAGTTCTGGATACTCCATTACACCAGCCCTGGAAGTGCTCCAGGCCAGGCTGGATGGGGCTTTGAGCTATTTGGTCAAGGGAAAAGTGTTCCTGCCCATGGCAGTGAGGTTGGAACTAGATCAGCTTTAAGATCCTTTTCAACCCAAAGCATTCTATGATTACTCCTGAAGTTCTCCATTTTGCTTGGATTAAGAACTGTTATTATTATTACCATAGATAAGAATCAAAACAGTACACTCTATCAAAACTACACAGATCTTACTATACAGTAGCACACTTTAGATCTGGTAATTTTGTTTCAAACTTATCTTTCAGAATATGCCATATACTCAATCTTCATGCCCCTCTTTCAAAGCCATTTTCTTGACATTGACTAAAGTATTAGTAAAAATAAAATAAGAGGCTTATAACAAGACTAGCTTTACTAAGTACAGGATTAAAAGATCTATTTATCTGTAATTCCAGTTTCACCAATACCAGACTCCTCTGACCAGCTCTATTAGGTCTCCCAGACCTGAACTCCACTTGCTCTAGAGTATTTAAAGCAAGATGTTCTCAAGGTTGCAAATATCTACTCCTAATAATACAGAACCAAGAAATATTCATTTACGAGCTACCAGCAGCTTCCAGAAATTTTAACACCAGCATCTAACTAGAATCAGGATACTGATGCATTAAGTATTGTACCTGAAGTGCAATAACAAATTCACCAGACTGCTTTTTTGTTTAGATGAAAACTACCAAAATCATTAAGCTTTCATGCTTTATTCACTGTGCTTCTGGACAGTGATTGCAACCATCCCTCTCACTGAGAAGACTACCACAGGGGCAATATATGCTCAAGTCTAGCAACAATTAATTCTTGTACACATTTTCCAGCAGTTTAACAGACAGAAAAGGCTAACAATAGCCTAGTGTTCTGAGCTGCTGTGGTAAAGCCCAGCAATTATTTACTGGTTGTCTTTGATTTCACAGTAAGAACAAGATTTAAAAAAAAATAGTTCATATCAAAGGCAACAGTATTTTAGAAGAAACCAATAAATTCCTCTTCCTTCACTCATTCCAGCAGAACCAGTGTGGCACCTCTCTTGTACTATCCACAGTGTCATACACTGTAATTTTAGCACCTAAGATAGTTGACTCTGCAGAACACATCAGGCTTTACCATTAATCAAGTTTAGCCATATTGTCAGTGTAAGCTATAGTGGCCTGCTTAGTTATATATTAATTTCCTAAAATAAGACAACATTCTTGTTACCTTTACCTTTTCTTCCTGCATTCAACAGACCTTTAAAAAGTTGCCTGACTTAACACAAAAATGGAGTGAAATTTGTTTTCTCACTCATAAGAGTGAGAGCACCCAGGACAATAAGGCACTAACTTGAGCAATCGTCTTAATGTTCTGGAGTACCTAGAAGTAGAGAAGTCACAACTTGAATACTTTGAATTATTTTGAATTTTTTTGAAGCACAGCTATTGCTTATCCCATACTGATGGCTTTTAAAAGTTTGATACTAGATAAACACCCAGTTGTTCTATTTCCATTGGAGCAGAGGCAAAAACTACTTTGAAAGTAGCAGTTTGTAAACATGATTTTCTTGGTTGAGAGCAGGCATGCTGAATACAGACTGTAGTCAAACAATCCAAGGATTCTGCAGGCAAAGTATTGTCTACAACTTGCAACTTCTTTTGGGAGCCTAACCTAACAAAAGCTCTCCAAAATATCCCCTGGATATTTCAATCAGCTTTTTCACAGGACTGAAGTTCAACAATACTTTCCTATTTGGTTCCTGTAGTACTGTAAATAGCAGTGAAACAGCTTTAGGGGAAGAGCTGAAACCACACTTTTGAGTGCCTCATGTACCAGAAATAGCAACTCTTTAACTAAGGGGCCTGAACTGCTTCCAGGAGCCCCCCTGCCTCAGAGTTTAAGCTACACAGAATCATAGAATAGTTTGAGTTGAAAGGGACCTTTTACACAATCTATATTCAACTTGCATGCACTTTCCACTTTTCCAGGATTTCACATTCTTTAGACAAAACTACCATCTGGGAAAACAATCTATTTCAGGAAACTGAGACAAGTCAGTCTCAAACCAGCACTTGTGGAGTCAGAAGAAAAGCTGTGACCTTGCAGACATCAAAGCAATAGGCACAGCTGTAATTACACATAAGTTTCCTTCAATTTATTAAATCAAGTCAGAAGTTTGGACATGGGTTCAAAGTTTAGTGCAGAATTCAGATTGAGTTTTTTCCTGATTATATTATCTCTCAATTATTACAAAGCCTCAATATCTTTCTTAAACAAAGGTTTAACAAGGTAGGATTCACAGCCCCACACAGGATTATTATTCTTTTCTACTGCAGGGAGGAGTGAAATAAATGCTGATAAGAAAATGAAGCTTCTTGGGCAAAAGAGGAAGAGAAATGCAGACAAGAAACTGTGATTTTGTTTTAAAAATTTATTCCAGCATGGCTGAACACTAGTAAGAGTTCCTGGAAAGTCTTTACTACACAGGGACAGATAGTCACAGCAAGCTCAAGTGTGACTTTTCTGAGTGAGAGAAGACATACTATGAGCATAAAAACAGGAGCCAACTGGAAAGCAATGAGAGCAAAGCACTAAAAAACCCCTAAGGTTCTGTTATTCTGTTATTCACACCTGCCTGCTAGCTTAAAGGTCTGGAGCCTGATTTCCAGTCATCCACACCTCTGTAGCTTTAAAGCCATTATTTAAATAAGTGAGTTTTCCTGCACTGAAATGTTTTAGCTGCCTACATTTCAGCCTCCTCTTTCATTGCTGTGGTCACTAAGTGGCAGAGTTTTGCCTTCAGACAGATTATTTCTAACAAGCATTAATTTTTCTTCTTCCTTGAACAGTACTCTTCTCCTAAAGTACTACAGCCTAATTAGCTGTGGAAACAGATTTCATCTGTAGTGTAGGAACTCCCAGTCCTTTTTGTAAGAGGGGAAAGAGAGAAGATCCACCGGATCCTTAGAAGAAGCTACATGCAACCTGCCTCAGTGATAGCAGTAATCCCACCCTCAGTGCCCCAGGACAGAAAGAGGCTGAGCATTCCAGCTTTACTACTACCATAAATGATGATGACAACATCAGAGTCCATCCTCCAGGTGACCCATTTCCTCACTGAGGATCAGTGTTAAGGATAAGAAAAAGTGTGGAAGATTCTGGTTTTCTTTTATATTTATATTAGCATTCTGCTTCACCAGTAAACCAATCTGATTCACCAGCTGGGCAGGTGAGTATCAGATCAAAAGTATATACTCACTAAGGGAAGGAAGAAAAAAAAATAGTGTTCCTTTCAGTCATAGTTTAGCAATCCTGTCATATTTCTTCAGAATAACGTTCTGTTTTATTAGTGAGGCAAGGGAGTTGTTAATTTTTTTGACACAAGAATAGTTTTTTGGAAGCAAATCAGGAAGCTAAGCAGTTGAAGGTTAACACTTCAAGATATGGTTGAACGCCAGCAGAAGAATTATTAAGTCAGTAAGTTTCACTTACTGAGCTTCAAACAAGTCAAAAGCAAAGTCACCTCCACACTATAAAAAACAAATCTGGCTTTAAAGACCAAGCCTCAGCATACCACTTAAAATCTGGAAATACAAAGTGATTCAGTCCCTCAGGACAAGTATGTGTTTGGAAACTATGAAAAATGCCACATGACACCCAGAGGAGCAAGCAATACATACAAAATAAATCTTCAAAAAATGTGTTTCAACAAGGCTAAAATACAAGGTTAAAGTTCCTGGGAAGTCTATACCACACAGGGACAGAAATGCAACTTTGTCTCCAAACACTCAGATATTTGCAGCAAGTGGAAAAAAAACTATCAGTAATAATAGAAAGGTGCCAGTAACTTCTAGTCAAGTGTTCTGGCACTTGGCTGCCTATAGTAGGCAAGAATTAGACCAAGCTGCACATCTATGAATTGAAGCAGGCTGGAGCCAAGCATAATTTTCACATCTGTAACACTGGTCCTGTTATTTTCATTTTATTCATCAGGTCACTAGTAGTCCCTTCAACAGCCTCCTCCTTTTCAACAGATCTCACTACATGCAAGTAGCCTATGCAGACAAATCTAATATCAACAAAAAAAGTCTTCAGCTTCAGAGAACTTGAATTCTAAAACCAGGAATATTTTCTGAAATGCAGTATTATCTAATCAGTGCTAAGTAACATGAAACAAAGCAGTCATCTACTGAATTTCGTCTACTCCAACCATCACACATCTTATTCATGAAACAGCACAGGAGAAAAAGAGAAAACAAATTTCAGATTGCATTAACTTCAAAAGCAGCCACACTGCAGAGATTGAGTGGATGCACAGGAAGTCTCTGAATAAACTTCTAGGCCTATGTTTTCCCCCAAGCAGAATGCTCAAACAGGTCCCTCAGCACCAAGCCGAAAAGAGAAAAAAGACCTCTCCTTCCCAAACTGAAGTGCTAAGATAACATTTTTATAGCCCAGAAGTAGAGGTACAGTGATTAAGGCACAGGCTTCACACCACTCTACAGGAAAATCTATCCCAAAGACTGCTGGCAGCTCCCCGCAGACAGAAAACCATCCAATATGACTGCTCGTTTTGACTTTCAGAAAACAAAAAGCAAGCTAAAAGCATGCATGGAAGGAAATCAAATGCTCGTGGAAAAATAAGAGCATTAAGGGTAGATTTTCTGAAAAGTGCATCTAGTTCTGCTCATGCTCTTCAGGCTAGCACTCTACTAGCACTCAAAAAAGAAATAAAATCTCATCTCTGTGAGAACATATCTCCACCACATCTCTCCCACCCTTCATAAATTATTTCCCAAAGCATCTCCTCACAGCTATATTTTGATCTGAAGGCAGGAGAAGGAAAATAACGTGTCTTTTCTTAATGGACACGTCAATACTCTTCTAAGAAAAAAGACAAATTCTGCCCGGAGGCTACAGAAGCCGCATCAGGTGCGGGGCACGCCGAGCGAAGCGCCGGGCGGGCAGAGGCTGGAAAACAACCCAGCCCTCTCCTCTGCCCGGATACAGGAAGCGAAGGGAGGGCTGGAGCGGCTGCTGACAGGTACCGCGCTGGGCACGGGGGACGCCGGCTCACAGCCCCAGGCCCCCACGGCTGGGGCGGGAGCGGGGCTGTGCCGGCGGCAGCATCAGCCCCCGGGCGGCAGAGCCAGCGCTGCCCCAGCCCCGACCCCGCTCCCCGCACAGCGCGGCGGGGCCGGGTGCGCCCCCTGCCCGCCCACCCGGCCCCGAGCAGCACCCGGGATCGTGGAAGGAGGCGGGAGCTGCTGCCGCCGCCCCCTCACCTCCCCCGCCGCTGGGATTTACCTGGTCGGGGAGCCCGCGCTGCCCGGACCTGCCCCCACCAGCAATGCGCTTTCCCGGCGATAAGGGTGAAGGGGCACGGAGCGGAGCTCTCACCCCTCACCCTCCGGGCGGCCGGGCGGGCGGCAGCCGCTACACCGCTCCCGCTGCCTCAGAGCCTGGCGCTGGAGGCCGCCATCTTAGCTCAGGCAGCGAGACCGCCCCCTCGGCGCAGCCGCCGTGCGGCCCGGGGCCGTCATGGGACGCGGTCACCTGATGTGTTCCGCGCTGCCTGCCCCTTCCCGCCGCACTGACTCCCCTCCTTCCTTCCTTCCCACCCTCGCCCCTTGCCCTGCCCTGCCCTGCCTTGTTCTGCCGGGAACCGGCATGGCTCCGTGCGCAGGCGCCGCGCCGCCGGGGTGCCAAGTGCCTGTCGCGCTCCCCTTGCGCGTCGCCTCAGGGGTGTCAGTGACCGGTGCCGTCCTGCCCGAGCGTCTCCAGGCCGTGGAAGGCGCGTGGAACAGTTAAAAAGCCGGAGCACGCTGCTTAATGATGCACATTACTTACGTGTCTGTAAAAGCCATGTTAAAATGCCACATTGAGGCTGCGGAGACTGAATCACTGATTTATGTGGTTGGCTAACCACCCTTCAGATTTGTTACGGGACTCTTAAGCTCCACGTCAACTTCCCCATATTCTGCACCAGATGCAAAGGTTCCCAAAAATGTAAACTACGGACGCCAGCATTGTAACACGAGCTCCTTAAAATGGCTACTGATTGACATAAATATTTTGAATATTTTAAAATATGACTTGCATTAGAATACCATGGCCTTTCCCTTTCATTAAAGTCTGCAGATGAAGAGAGAAATGAGGAAAAAACTGTAAGTGGAACTAAGTATTTTGGTGAAAAATACCAAAACCACAGGTGTTAAGTTTTTTTAATATCCTTTTCGCCCTCATATCTACTCTTAAGAAACAGCATGTAGCTGAGTCAGGGCAGGTTCAGGATGGGTATCAGGAGAAAGATTTTCACCCAGAGGGTGGCTGGGCACTGAACAGGCTCCCCAGGGAAGTGGTCACGGCACCAGCCTGGCAGAGCTCAAGAAGCTTTTGGACAATGCTCCTGAGGACAGAGTGCGACTCTTGAGGTGTCCCAGCAGGGCTGGGAGGTGGAGTTGATGATCCTTGTGGTTCCCTTCCAGCTCTGGATATTCTGTGATAAACTGTCTTGTATTTTGCTTAAGATATTTAAATACTAGTCAGACATTCTTCTGTTAAATCTAGTCCTCTGAATCTGGGGCACTGTGATAAAATAGCACTGATGGGAAAATAACATATTACTTCGGGGAAGCTGATAAATTGGCTTTTGGTTACAGAACTTCAAGGGACATAAAAAAAAAAGATTTAATGTTTTATTAACGTACTAGGAATTGTAAGAATCTAATTTCAGAGGGAGGTCATATGATTTGGAAGAGTTTCTTTGAGTGCATGGAAGAGTTTTTGGACAGGTTTGGAGTGGTTTCTGGTTTTGTTAATTAGTTGGCTCAGAGCGGTTTTTTGATTCAGGGGGTGTTGATTTTTTCTCAGTACTTATTTTGCATTGTTAATATAGGTAAGTAAAATATGTCAAGTAAAGCAAGAGCTTGTTAGCTGTTTATTACTAGGGAACAAAGAATGACACTTGAATAATGAAATTGATGTAACAAAGTAGTAATCAATGGATTTTAATTAATCAATGGATTTTAATTAATTAATGGATGGATTTTAATCAGACAGCACAGATTATATTTCAGTATATTTATTCAGCTCAAACTAGTATTTCAGTAACTGTGTTTTCCTCTATTTTTGGACATGCTTTTGCCTAAGTAGTGGCATTAACTTTGGATCTAATGCAAACAACTGATAAAAGGAGGGCACAGATTAAGATAAAGAAAATTTGAGAGATAGTGAAATAATAATTTTGAAATTATTCAGAGAAAGAGCAAACAAGGAAGGTGTGTTTAACAGCTCTGACAGAAAGTTATGGAAATGATATTTTACAACATGGTACAACATCTCTCAGAAATTAAAGTAGACCAGGATTTCATTACTGTCTAACTGTAAAGTATGTGTGACGTTACCTTGTGTGCAGAAAAAAGTATTCTGGTTTGGTCTTTTTTTCTAGTGAGATGACACTACTGGATATTTTTAGAGATAGGATCTCATTTTTCTGTTTAACCAAAGGTTTGTGAAAATGCTGGAATACAAAAATTCTATTTTTAACACCTCAAATTTAAAAGTTTCTTGTTTTAGTTTAAAAAGAAAGTGAACAAAATCCTCACTCCATTAATGTCAATGACAGTTTTGTTATTACCTGTGTCTGACACAGGTAGTGCTTTATTTTTCCCAGTCACAGAGTCAGAAATCGTATCAGAGCCATTCTCATTATAATAACATTAATAAAAATATTATCTCAAAATAACATTAGTAAAACACAAGTTTGATGCCTTCTTGAAAGATAAAATGTTAAATTGCTTCAATCCAGTTTGGAGAAGCAAACCCAAGTTCAGTTCTTCCAGATCTTTCATGTGAAGTACTGCAAATGTCAATATGACCTTGTCCATTTAAATACTTCCATTTGCAAAAGAGTTCAGGCCATCTCCAATCTAGAGAGCAAGGTCTCTCCTTACCATCCAATTATTGAAATCTGGAAGGAATGAAGAGTTCTAGTCCACCACTAAATAATTAATAATCCACTGGCTATTTCTGTGATCAGCACCTGTTCTGAAAGACTGTGGTTTAGGATGGCTGAATTCTTCAAGGAAGCTACAATACAGGTACTGTAGAGCCAATGCTAAGATTCTCTGCATAAATATTACGATTGTAAATACAGCCTATAATAGTAGAGATCCTATTCCCTTTAAGACAGATATATTGTGGTTTATAGCAATAAAAAGAACAGGTTTCTACCTAGCCTGCATGCAGGAAACAATGGACAAATTAACTTCCCTTCCTAGTACTGTCTCTAATAATAGGGCAGAATTTTGGGTCATCTGTTTCGACAAATTAGAGATTTTCCATCCTTCCTTGTCTTAGAAGAAAATAAGTTCCTGCTAGAACTGGGAATAGTTACTTTACTCTCTTACTTAACCTGCAGTTAGGGCACAGGAGGGCGCAGGACCATCCACTCTAAAGTCAACTACTGTTTTTCTGTCATGAAGTAATGTGGATCTATCTAGTCATCTTAAAGACTGGATCTAAAAGGTACAACACAGCTTAGTATGAATTTAGGATAACTAACAGAAAATATGCTTAATAATTGTAATTTTAAATGACCAAATAACAAGAACAGTAATCCCTTGATGACTAATTATAGTACTTGACTGAGAAGGGATAACAGAAAGATTTTGAAAGGGGGGAAGTAAATGTCAAAGTCCCATATAAATCTAATTAAGAAAAATGCCTTTGGAAACCTCTGTCCTGGATCTTGTCTCTTTTACTGCAAAATTGTTGTAAATGGCAAAATTCAGGTTACACTGAGGGCCTTCTGGAAATCAGACCCACATTCCTACATCAGTCTTTGTTCTATTCCTTGTTATCCCAAAGATGCATTAAGACTATGCTGACAATCTGTCAGCTGTTCAAAGCTCACATCAAATTTTTATGTATCTTGACATATTTTGTCTAAAAATAAATGCAGATAATAACGATAATTTATCTTCTCTGTGACATTTATTAACAGGTAGCTTTTGGGTGCTCCCCGTTAATAATCCTATATTTCCCGATAGACTTGTTAAATGATTACTTGTTTGTTATCTTAGCTAGTGGCTTAATAATAACTGTAGCCTAAGCTAATTAACTTTGTGATAAATTTTGGTAAATAATTAATATGTATCTTCAATACAGTGATGCATGCCAATCTGTATTCATATTTGTAGCATTCCTCCAATAACTCTTCTGTTTGGATAATCCTTTCCTTTTGCCATCGGCCTATGTGCAGTAAACATTCTCATATTAACTTTTGAGCTCTTGACCCATCTATACCTTTGTATAACCGGTCTTTTTGGTGTGTCTTTTGAAGATAATCTACAAATTGTCTTTATCTTTTAACTCTTTTACCTTCCAATAGGTAAGTTCCAATCTGAGTTGCAATCCAGTCTTAGCAGTTTATGTGGGTACATCTGGTGTAAGAAAAGTGGATACATCAGATTTGCTTAAAACCTCAGATGTCATTCCTAGTAGAAAGAATCTTATCATGGAACTAAATAGCAATGCACAGTGATGTAACAGTTCCTAATGAAATTACACCATCTAAAAAATGTGGGGTTATATTTTTTCAAAGGAAAATGTAAAGGAGAAATGTATTGTTTATTGCATGTAAAACAAAATAGCAACCAATTTATAGAGTAAGTCTTAACTACCTTCTCTTTTGACTACATTTATTCAGTTTGTTGAAAAACAATCTGTACGCATATGTTCAGTTGAAACCTCAACAAAATGACAATGAAAATTCCCATATACTTATTTCATCTTGGGAATGCTTCACCTTAGCATTGCAAGGCTTCTTAAGGTAAACTGTTCTTTGAAATAATCTGACTCCTAGGGACCATTTTGTGATAAAAGATACTGTGGATGTCCCAGTAACACTTGTTCTCACTGTTGACACACAGCACCTGCAGGGAAGTGCCCTGAAACACAAAGAGGCATTGCAGAAGGAGCCGACTCTGAGAAAAGTGAGGGCCTGTGCAAAGAAGAAATTGGAGTTCTGGAAGAGCAGAATGGGCCAGAGTGGTAGGAGTGGGTTTTGCACATGGGTCTCATAGGATGGATAAGTATCTTCAACTACTGAGAAGGAGAGTAATCAGTCAGCTTCTACTGTGAGGCTGTGAGGCTTTGATGTTTGAAAATTTTACTGTGAACAGGAGAAGTGCTTATGTAGGGAGAAGAGGACTTTTTCTCAAGAAAACTGATACAGCCAATTCACAGAAGAGGGAAACCAAAAGGAGAATATATACTTAGATCTGGCCCAGCAAAACACTGTTAATGATACAAATAGCTGAGAATAAAGCCTGGGAATGTCTGGGAAGGAGACAGGGATTGATCTGAAGAAAAGAATAGGATGATAGGAAGACTCAAATGGAGAAGCAAGGAGTGTGAGGAAGGGCTTAGCAGAGCAACAGGGTGCAAAAGACAGGACAAAAGAGGCAGTACCCACAACAGTCTGCTAAACTAGAAACCACAGTTTTTGCAGGATAATTCAGTCTGCTAAACTAGAAACCACAGTTTTTTGCAGGATAACTCAGGCTGAAATACCTAATGCTCATTTGTTCTGAAATCCTCTCTAGAGGATCTCAACTTAGTTCTGTTGTTAGTTATTCTTAATACCAACCAGAGATCTGTGTTGCTGATCTAGATGTGGTATATGATATAATCCCACATCATAGCTATGTGGGTTTTTAAAATGAACCTAGAGAATTATGCATTTACATACATAAATAACTATGCAGTATTGACATTGTAAAACCAAAAGGTCTTTTAGATTAAAAAATTCCAGAAGATTAGGATTGCCTTTGCAAATAATTGCATGCTTGTGTATAATTTTTATCCATGGGAACTTTGCCTTATTCACTCCACAAGATGAAGGGACTCATTGAATCCACATGGATGCTGTGCTGTGTTCTATTCACATTGCTCAGTTTGCTGGCCCAAGATTTATTTAGTGTGCTCTATACCAGCTCTATTATTCAAGCTTCAGAATATTCAAGCTTACTAATTTCCATATTGGCATTTCTGTGACATTGTTCAGTACACTGAGTGCTCCAGAAACATGAGTTAATTTATTTTCTCAGCATCCTTCTGCTTCTAATATTTGACTAGTTGAAAGTACATTAATGTTTCTTTTTCTGTGTATTCCTGTGTATAATTTTCAAGTATCCTAACACAACCTTTAAGGATCACATGTTTTTTAGCAAAAGCACACTTATCCTATTAAAAAAATAAAATTGCTATTTGATCTCTCCCTGTCTCTTTTTGTAGACATGAGAACAAAA
This sequence comes from Molothrus ater, assembly GCF_012460135.2. Classification (NCBI taxonomy): domain Eukaryota; kingdom Metazoa; phylum Chordata; class Aves; order Passeriformes; family Icteridae; genus Molothrus; species Molothrus ater. The sequence goes on along the minus strand of NC_050478.2, from coordinate 44,062,272 downwards.
ACTGATGACAGTGTACCTTGCAGGCTTATTCAATTTATTGATCTATGTGACATGCCAACTTTTACATGTCTTATGTATTTTAGAACATGCTCCTGTCTTAGAAAATTCTCCTACTAAAGATATTGCATTGCCAATTTCATTGTCAGTTTATTTATTGAAAGTTGATTTTTGTGGAAAGTTAAATTTAAATGCTAGTGCAGGAATGGGAATGCTATTAATTTGAGGAACTGGATATTGACAGAGTGGCTGAAATTTATATTCAGCAATTAGGGTAACCAAAAATAAAATAAAATAAATAAAATAAAATAAAATAGTTAAGAAAATTTATTTTGAACACTGAACTATCTCAGGAGCACAGTGCATTAGTGGGACAGTAGGAAAATTTGGTCATTGGAATTTTACCAATTTTTTGGTAAACCAATTCTACTAATTTTTTGGTGGAATTATTCAGAATCACAGGGAGATTCCTGCAGTGCAGGTGTTTAAATTTGGTCATCCAAAACAAAAGGGCCTTTGAAAACCAAGCAACAGGTTCCTGTTGCTTACACAATACATTTTTCATCAGCAAGAGTTATGAAGTTATACTTGATTCATCACTGCAGCCTGTAGAGCAATAGGGGAAAAGTAAGTACTAATTCTCTGATTCTTTAGTCTGGGGTCAAATCCCAGAAGCAGAAATAAGTGAGATTATAATGCCCAATGGAAATAATTGTGGACAAAACAACAAATAGGAATTATTACCCTTGCCCAGTGTCTCAGATGATCCTAAAAGTCTTACTATTTCCAGAGGGCAAGAATGTTCTTGAGCATATCCAGTTTAATCAAAATTTGTTCATGAAGCACAAAGAAGAACAGAGGAAATTATGATCTCATAACTTTCAGGCCAAGCCATTGAAATTATAGCCTTGTGAGAAAGAATGTAAATCAAAAAGAATATTTAATTTTTCCTTCTTTGGTTTTTTTTTAAGCTTCTCATTGCCCAGTAGTATGCTCTTTACCATTTAGAATGACTGCTAGCTGAGAAACTAACCATTTATGAATGATACAGCTGCAAGGTGTTATCACAAAAAAAAAGAACATTTTATTGCCTAATAACCAATAGCAGCAGCAGCAGCAATTGAAAGGCTTCTGGCTGAAAGACCTAAGTTGCATAATATGTGAAAGCTGTGTTGCTTTTATAACAATTTAATCTCAAGCATTATCTGTATACCCTGTATTATCTGTTAGAGACCCCCCACCCCAATAATAGCTCACCCTATATGTGTGATCCACAACTGGAACATATTTTCATGGTGGATTTTACAAAAATGTGTTTTAGTTTCATAAACATCCTAAAGTAAAACAGAATGCAATTATCTGATTGCTGGAAGGCAAAAAATTCCATGTTAGTTCAGGCACTGTTTTATTGAGCTGTGTTCAATTTCTCAAAGCATTCAGAAATTTCATTATGAGATTACACCAGGCACCCCTGGCTCCAGCACCATAGCAGAGAAAATGGGATGCCCAACACCTGCTGCTTCCCACATTTTGGATGCTATCCAAATCACTATCCAATCACTATCTAATCCTGCTCTCCAAAGAAACCCTTTACAACAATTTCAAAAGTTAGTCTATCTCTCTCTGTGCCGGTTTGTAGTATTCACATCTTACTAGGCTACTTAAGCTGCTCTCTCCCCATCTCCTGTCCCTTTTGTGCTATGAAAAACTGGAAATTAACTATAGTGACTTTGCTTTCAGCTCATTTCAGTCAGAATGCCTGTAAGTCATCAGTGATGGTATTTCAGGCTACACTCCTATGTATAGCTTTACATCTTGGTGTAACTTCCCTCAGCAAAGTGTGGCACACAAAGCCACCCTGTCCCTGCATGGCAGAGCTGCCATGTCACACACTGATGGCACATGATGCATCCGATTTAACTGACATTTGAACCTGAAACTCCTGATGGAGCCAGGAAAACCTTGATTCTGGGAGCTGTGCCTCCTCCTCCTCAATGCAGACAGATCTCAGATTTGAGAGGTCACATGCAGTTATCCTGGAGTCCTTGACTCTGAATCTCCAAATAACGTTGTGGAACTTGTGAAGAAAAATAAAGTGATTGAACCCACAGAGGTGGGTGGTATTCCCTGTAGGCATATTCTCACCTTTATTGTTCACAGGCAAGAGGTCTCATCATTTATGTGAGAAATGTTTTAAGCTCTCTGTACAACATCAGTGATCGCTAGTGCTGGTCTGAAGGAGGGTGGGGAATATTCCTAGGCAACACACCCTCTCCTTGGAAGAAGGCTCAGAAGAGATGGGTACAGGTGTTTATAAAGCTCGTGTTATGAGCTATTTAGAGTGATAATCAGATTATATCCACATTAACAGCAGAAGGAGGGTGTAGCATAATCTGCAGTAATGCTAAACTACATTGCAAGCCATGGACATAGAGAAGCTGATACTTTGCCTTTCCCCCTGTTATTGAATGACAGCTACAATGTAAGATTGCTGGACACAGTGAGTCATAAAAAGAGCATCAGTCAGCATGATTTTCAGCTCTTTCCCATTTCCTGTAATAAGCAGAAGCAGTTCTTTGGAAATTTCTGTTTTCTTTTGAGTTGGTAGATATTTTTTTCTTAGATTGTTACAGTTTCACCTTCATTTCCCTCATGCTGTTGCTGGTTTCGTTTTTCTCATTCTGACAAATCATTGAGTCCCTTACCAATTTCTCAGTCTTGCGGGGATACTGGTATTTTAGATTCTGGTGATGAAAAAGTATTACCTTTAATATCCAGATCACTGGGTCATTTGGCTGAATTAATGGAAACAGAAGTAGATGAATGTGAGAAAGCACAAGCAGCAGGGCAGAAAGTTAACAGCAGTAAGTTAACACCCCTTCTAGCATCCATTTCAGGCAGTATGTTATCCATATTATCTTCCCACTCTTTTTGCTTTGCTTTGACACAGATCGTGACCATCAAGTGGTATATAAGGCATATGCTGCTGTTTTTAAGCATAAGCATATGGACAGTTATGCAATCTTATTTAGTGCTAGTTTGTTTTTTTGGCCAAATTCCTCTGAACTTCTGCTGTCCTATTTTTAGTGTATGGCGGAGAGGCATGTAACAAAAGAAGCTCAAATATATTCTTATTTATACATCTTAATTTGTGGAAAATACAAATTATTATTGTACTATACTAGTAACCAGTTTTGGATTATATGAATTATTCAGCTTTTTGATAAATTACTTAACAGTGAGGTGAAATTAGCTGGTGTGCTTATTGAATTAGTTGATCAGCAAGTAAGTGCTATCCACTCAAGAGGAGGATAGACTGAGTTTAAAAATGCTTGAATTGTTCTTCAGTAGGGGTGATGTTATACCAGCCATGAAAAGGACCATGTTCTCTATTATAAAATCACAGAATTCTTTTGTTTCTGCTTCTAGTTCAAGTTGCATTTTAAGAGGAGAAATATCTTCCACTATAGGAAAGTCAAGAATAACATTCATGAATATATAAGCCAATTTTATAATTGCTCAAGCTTTTTACTGATGGTTTTTACCCACAATCTGCAAAGCAAGTGGCTTCTTAGCAAAAAAGGCGCTGAGCCTTTTTTTTTTTACTACTGATCATGTTCAAACTGAGTCTCTTTATGAGGAGTCTTTTCATAACACCAGATATGCCGATTAATTATTTCAGTGTGAGTCTTATCATCTGAAGTGACCTGACCCTTACAAGAAAATTTTCTTTGCACAAATAAGAATTGCAATCAAGTAAGGTATAGAATACTCTATACAGAAATGTACTAAAACTGAATCGTTAGTTTATTGTATTTGAATAAACTAATATTTTGGTAGTCATTAAGAGAAAATGAAGCATTTAATTAATTTATTTGCTGTTATTTTCTTATGTAAAAGTGACTAGCAGTTATGTCTTTGAATAAAATTTGGTTTTCTCTCTGACCAGTGCTTAGAAAGCTGGTGCACCCAGTTTTTTAGGAAAAGTAATGTAGCTTTTGACAGAAGCACAAAGTGATGACTTGGCACATGGCAGACAAAGGACAAACCGTTCACTTGTGGCCCTAAATTTATTTCAGTGTAACCAGTAAACAGGGGCACAGCATGGACTTTGCTGATTAAAAGCAGAATTAAAAAGCCTGAAGCTGCATTTGACAGTGTTCCAAGTTGTTACCAGCTCAACACATGGGATTCTGTTTCCTTTTACTTTGTGGCTTCTGGCATTCCCCTGCAGAATATTACTGTTTCATTGTGGGTTTGTGTATTTTCTTCACTCTAGGAGAATTTATTTATTCCTCTCGATTTCCTAGAGAGACTTAATACCCCCTGCCCAAAATCTGAGATATTTTCAGCTTACCCTATTGTTCCTTGTTTCACTGCTCCTGCCTTTACCATCTAGCAGGGCCTACCTCTTCCAGCCTTCCTTAGGTGAGTGCTGTCAGTGTGAGGGATCAGAGTCAGTGCATGTGCATGTGTGCATGTGTGATACTCATCCCACAGGTGAGGATTTCCAGGAGATGGCTTCAAGTCAAGTGTTGTGCATATCTTCACATTTCCTTTGCTATTTTAATCTCACACATACTCTTGTGTGTCCCTTCTTCATGTCTTGTCTGAATGGGCTTCAAGCAGCATTGCTCTGTACTGCAGGAGGCAACACAAAGTTAATAATTAATTTCTGATCATTAACTTCATCTACCTCAAGAAGTACCTTTTTAAAATGTGAATGCTACTATTAAAAGCAATATAAATCTGTTACAACAATAAATTTGCTTACAGTGTATCACTATTTTTTTTACTTACATTAGTACAAGGTCTTGAAGGAGAATTTGGAAGTGGGAATTTCCTTGCCATTAATTATTTCTCAAATTACTACAGTCTTAGCCATTAATAGCTAAGGGTTTTAAAATTTTTATGTTGTAGATTTTCCCAGAATTAAAAATATACAAAGTTTCAATCTTGCTAGGCCTTGAACATCTGTTTCTAGAACAAATATGTCTTTTGTTGTTTTCGATAGAAAGCTTGTATCTGCATGTGGCAACAGTATAGGACTTCAGATAACAAAGTGTTGAAAAATCCCCAGCTGAAATTCCCAGTGTTAGACCAAGTGTCCAAATACAATGGGTTGGATTCATCACTGTAATCAACAAGAGGTAAGAAAATGCTGGTGGAAAGTCTGTAGTCAGCATGGAAATTTAATATAGTACAGCTAAGCCTGTAATCAACAGCAAAGTGATCAAAGATATTTTTCTTCTGTTCTTCCATTTAAGGTGTCTGTTATATTAGCTGGCTATGGGAATTAGCACAGATCAATATGAACACAGGCTAACAGAGGTCAGAAAAACAATCATCTTCTGAAGTTTTGCCATTCAATATGACTGAGTAGAAGTTCTTGTCCGTGAAAAAGAAGACCATGCGTTAATCCCTGACCCAAGTGTAGTGGTGAAGTTTGGTATTTTCTGAGGCAGAAAGATCTATTCATTTCACACTAACTTACCTATCAACTTTCTGCATATTATCTAGAAGAAAATTGTTAATCTCTTTCCTAATCCTTTAAAACAAAAGTTAGTTCTGGAAGGGCAGAATTGACCTTTACCATCCAAGATGTTTTTAGCTTCAGATTCAGAAGACTCAGAGTGGGCTAGATCCCTTTTAAAACAAACTTTCTTATGATTTCTTACGATTATGGAAACAGGATTTCTTACAATAAGTGGGAAGCTGCAAACACCAAGATCTTGTCTAAGCAGTAGGTGGCAGACTGCTCCCAGTAATCCTTAGGAAGTTGTGACAGCCCTTCTTACTGCCTACGGGGCTGTAGCTAAAGGTGATGAGAAGAGAGCTGTAAAGGTGGGGAGATTCCTAGGGTTCAAGCAGTCTGCCTAATTTCCCAGAGCATGCCAGGGATACTCGAGGCAGGCCTTGCCAGGCGAGGGGATGTTGCTCCTAGAGTTGCCCTGTGTTATCAGTTCCTAGAGTAACTGTGGCTGTTACCCTGCCCTGCAGCAGCTGGGTGACCTCGATCTTGTTTTGGAGGATTTGCCACTGTTGAGGGAAAGCCAGCGCTGTCATGGCCTTGACACCTCTACACTACAGTATGCCTGTAGTTTTGCCACCATTTGGAAATCCCTTTTCCAAAAAATCTCTCCAGAAACCCCAAAGAGTTTTTTAACCAAAATAGAGTTTAACACATGGAATTATGTCTGAGGATGTCTGTGGGTACACCAGAGCCTCTACTGATCTCTATATACACAAAGTAGTTTCTGAACAGTACCCAAAAAGCTGGGATCCAGTCTTTTGACAAAACCTTTTTTTTTTTTTGTGCTTACCCTTACCTAAATGATGTTTAGGTAGAACAAATATTTTCTCTTTTTAGCAGATTTTTTTTTAAATTTAAATTCACCTTGAGGGGTTTTCCCAATGCCCTGCTGCTAATAATTAATGTACTTAAGGATGCACTTTATGCCTTGGCTTTTGTCTCATACGTTTCATTTCAAGAGAAGCCTGTGGTGCTTACACAAACTGCCTTCCCCATCACACTTGTTTCTCATGCCATAATTTTGCTGACTGTCAGACTCTATCTAGTGTATACCAAGACATTTGGTATACACTAGATAGATTACCCACCTAGAACTAGACTCTTGTATCAAAGTAGAGGACTGTCCAGAGACTGCTGGAAACCACACAATCCAATGGTTGGTAAACACTTGGGGGAGCTGCCCATCCACTATGCAAAAATGTTGGATAATATTAAAAAAATGTTGGAAATTAAAAAAAATAGATTTTCATACTAGGAAAGGCATTATGAAAGTAAAAAATAACCAAACATTATGGAATTTATATTTTTATTAAGATTATGCTAATTGTAGCTGCTTCTATATTTAAGCTAAATCTTGAAACTGATCCTTTAGGCTCTGCTGTTGGTTAGTGGGACATCCCATGGATATGCAGAATCATAGTTCTTTTGGATTTGCTTTCCTGCTCAGGCTATGTTATATTTCTACTGCATGCTTTGGCTAGACTAAGATTATGATATTTGTCTTCAAGATTATTTCTCTTGCTTTTATCTTCCTTAAAACATGATGGAATTTCTTTAGAAATCATACATGATGAAACGTATATATTTTCTGAGTTCCTTTCCATGTGTCATGCTAGCTTGCTATCAGTTTTACATTAGTTGCTTAGTGTATAAATGAAAGATTGATCTGACAATGGGGTGTTGTCCAGCTATGCACAGTTCCTCTCCTTCCTCCCTTCTATGCACTCTTTCAGACTCAGGGGAAATCAGGAGTCATCTTGTCACAGTAACACTTACAAGGACTCAGTGAACACGTAAGCACATAGTAGAAAACAAAAACATCTCTGAGAACAGAAAGAGTAACTTCAGGACTTGACAGAAGAACCCATTTTCAAAATGTTTATATTTTATTATTAGAAATCTCCCAAACCCTGACCTATGACCTATTCCTATAGTATTTCCAGTTTTCTTAGAATTTACATGAAACATTCTTTACATTTACATGTAACATTCTTCTGCTCTACAATGCAGTTCATTTAAAGTTTGTCATTGTTATTTCAGGATACACAGCTCTTTCTTGAATAGTCAAGACCTATCATCATCAAGAGCCTCATATTAGACTTTGTGTTTTCTCTGATGACAAATATAGACTACATTTTAAAAATACATCCTAAACAAGAGGATTATGCATGATTATAAATAATGCACTTAAGAAGAGTCAGAGGATGTCTGCACTCTCCAAAGTGGCAGTTACTTTATTGAAATAAAGAAGAAAGTTTGTTTAGAATCCTCAGTCTGCTTTGATAATGCAAGCTATAGTTATGAAAATTTCCTAACATTTTGTTAAGAGATATTCAATGTTTGTAGTCTCTCCTGCAATTCTGCAGAATTTGGGATTCTTCTTAGGGCTCAAGTCAGGCAGTCATTAATGAAGTGAAGCAGCACTTCATAGTGAAGAGTGGTCTTTAGAGAGAGTTGGTATTCAAACCATAGTGAAACCTCAATCAGACAACCAGACCAAGCAGCCTAGCTAGTGGTTTTTTAATAGTATTGATATTACTGAATGTATGGTCAGAAAGGGAGAGAGATAAATCAACAGAGACTATACTTTGTGCATACAGTGAGGTTCAGTGTGGTAGTTAGAATGAGGAGCCAAGGAGATTAATGACTCCTTTGGTTCACATACATAGCCAAATATTTTGGTCATTAAAATATGTAAAAGTACAGTATATATAGTACTCACTGTATTGTTGTCCTTCACCTCTATCCTATCAGTAACTCAGAGGTGAAAGAAAAGAGCTTTACAAGAGAAGACAACTCAGTAACTGTGCCAGAGATGGGCTAACCACAGCATTGCATGGTTTAGTATAGCCTGTCTTTTTCAGGTCCTTCTTTCCAAACATTTAACTGCATGAAGTGAAAATTAGGCCTTCATTTAGCAAAAGGAGACTTCTATGTTTTTATTTGAAGAGTACTCCAGATTACTGTGCTTTTTCATCCACATCTTCTTTTACCAAAAAAAGAGGAGTCTGGTTGTTGTGGATAATAGATTGATAAAGCTATTTCACCATATTACAGAGGATACAGAAGATTCTCATGTAGAGCTAGTTATATCAGTATCAAATGATCTCATCTGAATACAAGTTTAACATGCTATGTCTGAATTGTTCATTTGACTGCCCTGGAGGAATCAACCTGCACTGTAAAAGTATTTCTTCATATAGATTCTAATAAAACAAGTGAAGAAACTGTAGTACAACAAGTACAACTGTAATTCACTAATCACATCTATTTTCATCTTAAATGTGTGTGTTTAAAAAATTCTGAACAAGGTATAGGCTTCAGATCTGCTTCAGCTCTTGCTGCTTCCTGAAGAGCAGCCAGAGAAACTGTGAGGATGCCTTAGAATGGAAAGAATGAAGGAGCTCCACTTCCAAGAAGTACTGACACTGTCAGCAGACAGCACAATAGTTGTGGGTATTATGGAATTTTGCTAGTCTGCCTGTAATTATTGATCCAAATGCTGTCAACACTTGTATGCTAGAGAATGGAGACCTTACCTATTTGGACTTTAAATTACAGTCCACATTTATTCTCATCTTCCTAAAGAAAAGACTTTATGATCAGACTGCCTTTTACAACTTTTCTTTCCATAGTTTTAGCTTATAGGGTAGATGAGCTAGGAGAATTGCTGTGTCCTCTGAAGTCAAGGGCTCACTGTAGGAAGTGAGCAAGAGATTTAGCTGCTGTAAACAGAGCACAAAGAAATTACCTTTTTTTGGACATGCACATGACTGCAGCTAAATATATACAGAGGCAAAGCCAGGACAATTTCTTTTGCCTCTATCTACTTTGAACTGATAAATGCCATTATTCTGCTTTCAACAGATTTTTTTAAATGACCACTGGAACCTCAGTCTGCAGGATGGAAAAAAATTGATAATGCACTGAGTCTCAGGAGAAAAGGTAGTGTCATTCTACAAGAGATTAACAGAAACTAGCAAAACAGGACTTAGTCATTTAAACTGTCTTTCCAACTGTACCTGATGTCCAACACGTGATCTTGCAGGTCTTTCTAGTGCTCTAATCCCTTTGAAGGTGAAGTTGCCTAGTCATAGAAGAGACCATGTAATGTAATAGTTCAAGTGATATGCTATTATCTCAAGAGCAACTCATGTTTATCTATTTGAGTATTAATACTTGGCAGTTTCTGATGAAGAAGCATTAGTGTCTAAATCAATAGTTAGCTGTTTATAGGTAAATGTCCATCTTTCATCTCCATCTTTATAAGAAATGCAATAAGGAATACAGTAGTTTTAACTCTTCCATGCCAAGAATACAATTCTGTGCAATATTGCTGATACCACCTCAGTATGGATTTGTATGGGCCAAGGTTATGTGCCTAAGAATAAGCATTTTTATACTCTCATCATCACTCTTAAATTCCAGCAAAGTAAATCATTAATATTCTTTGTAGAGTGGAAATTTTAGCCTTTTTTTTTGGTGGAGAATAATTTAGAAACATAATTATTGTCTTTTGGGGTTTAATCCAGACTTAAGAACTTTTGGACTGAATAGATGATTTTTTTTTTTAATTCAAATAAAAAATACTCCATTTGTCATTCTGCTTTCTTACCACAGCTAAGAAAATGCATTACAGTGAGAGGAAATAATGTCATTTGGATCCAATGTCTCTCTCTACAGTACTGGTACAAATGAACATGAGTGATGCAGGCTGAGCCAATATTACTCTGGAAGTCAGATGCCTATTCTGTGCTGACCAACTGTGTTCAATATTCAGGCCTGTGAAAACAGAAGTTCCCAAATAAAATCAATTCAGTGAGAGGAGGTTGTTGCTGACTGGGGTGAAAAGTGCTGTGTGTGCGCTACTGTCTACCATAGGCACCAGAAAACCCTGCTGCAGAGCATCTAGTTGCTACTGTAATTATTGTAGAGACAGATGATGTCACTTCTAGAGGGCAAATTGAAGAGCTTCATGCCATCAACTTTATTTGTATCAAAGCAGAAGTGCTTTAAAAATCTGTTCTTAGAGAAGCAACAAATCTGAACATTTACTCTTGTTTGGAAATTCTAGAGGTACTGAAAGCTCCATTGTTTTTCAATAAGATGAAATGGCAAATGTTTCTTTCAAGTACTTTTATTGCAGTGCCACAAGTTGCTTGGAGACAAGATATTTTCTAATCACAAACAGTCTGCAGATTGTACTAAGCAAATTGTAAATATGGCTGAAAAAATTTAAAAAAGCTATGAACTTGTCTACATGTACATGAACTTGTCTACTTTTACTCCACTGGACAAATTTTACTTGATTTAAACACAGCAAAATAAAACACCTTTCTTATAAGTGAGATTCAGGACCTACTTTACTAAGTTATTACATCTTTAATGTACCCTCATTAATTCTGAAGTTACACCATCTGAACGTGTCATTACATTCTCTGTAACTTGTGTTCACTGGATCCTTTCTAAAAGTGCATATGCATTTTCAAGTATGACTATCTCTTAACAGAAAGGTGTCCCTACAATAAAACTCTTTCCTGACAGCTCCTGCTTCAATAAGAATTGCCTTATCTTTTGAAATTCTTTGTTACAGCTTAGGCTTGGGCAGTATAAACCATACAAGATGTCTCAGACACTTCACATTTTAATTTCTGTCTGAATCAACTTCTCTTTGTAAGAAGCAATCTTGGAAAAATATGTCCCATTCTGCTTCTCGAGGAGTGCAATTGACTGATTTTTTAATATTTCAAAACTGGTTCTTACTGCACTTTATCAGTCGATACATCTTCATTTGTCAAGCATCTGACTTCCTCTAATAAGAAACATAATTTATCCTTAAGTGGGTACCAGCAGCATTGTGGATGTGGTAATGCAGAGCTCAGTCAAGAGCCAGGATGAGTTTTTGAGTTTGTTCTGAACTTTTCCCTACCTTGAGTACACTTCTAATAGTAACCAAGCCAACTCAGGCTTGTTTCCTAGAGCTGCTTTAATACATTTGACTGAAATATAGATATTCCTTCAAGTTTTTACATGAGGATAAAAATGACTGGTTACAAGCTGAAGCTTGTACATCTAAACCATCTGATTTAGGGACAGCCTTTCATCTTTTTGACAGCTTTGCATCAACCTGTTATACAATAAAAATCCTGAACACGTAAGACTCAAATCCACCCGTTGATGATGATATTTCCTAAAACAGATAAAATGGAAATGTCATGGATACTACTAAAAGCTTTTTACTGAGTGAGAAATAATTTTCAAAAGGTGGACACTTCAGTCACTGAAGTTATTACCAGAAATGCAATGTTTGGGAAGTGCTATACTCCCACAAGCATGTTACTCTGACTTATGCTATTTAATATATGATATTTAATATCACTATATATAATTATATCACATTTCAGCTGTAATATTGATGGCTGAGCTCTAGATCACTATCTCAGTGATACCTTACTGAGGCTCCTGGGCTCCACATTGCAACCCACAGAATGTGAGTGAAAGTCAGCCCAGAAGCAGTGTATTCACATTGCTGTGATGCTGTGTCTGAGTTAAGCAGCTCCATCTCTCAGCTTTCTCTCTTTCCGAATCTCAGCAGGACACATTAGCTTCAGCACTTTATACCTGTTGGCCTGACCCTGCTGTTGGCACCTGTTTGTGTGGTTGTCTTGGTTTTTAAAGAGACTTCTCCAAGGTATTGTAATTCACAGTATCCTCTGCAGGACTACAGGACGAAAAAGTCTTGATTCAGTCTTGAAACATACAACAATAAGCAGGATTTTACACAGCAATATTACTGCTTATTATGCATATAATTTGTGACACTCAAGAGTTACAGAAATACATTCCCTGACATTTGAAGCTTACAATCTAAACAAAATAAATTGCAACATACAAAAAGCAGAATCATTGTTTTCTTACTTTTAGTGTACATCTTGCTAACATATAGTATTGTGAACAGAGCAAGGAGTTAAAGGAGCTATTGTGATTTAAAAGAAAAGATAATGAAGAGAGTGATAGCTTGAGGAATTATTCTAAGAGTGGCTCAAAAAAATGCAGAGCAAAGGATCATTCATGACTGGGAGCTCAGAAAAACAGGAAAACAGTATAGCAACCAAAAATAGATTTTATATATTTACTTATCCATATTATTGAAGTTACAGACACTGGCCAAGGTGCTGTTGCACTAAGCTTCTTGCTTGATACCTGGATATGTGACAGAGATGATCCCAGTTCTACTAATTTCAGTAAGAGCTATAGAGGTATAACTCCTTTAAAGAGCAGGCTGAAGACTTATTAGCTGAAGACCAAGGTCAAAACTCATGCATAAATTTGCATTAATAAATGCAGGAATAGTGTGTTCAAATGCTGGTATGAGTCTTTTTCATACAGTACTGCAACTTTTGCTCACTACAACTATTTTCCTGTGCATCAGCAAAATAGCCATTTATAGGAAGTAAGGTAAATATTACAGAATGCAGTTTTGAAGAAAGGCTTGTTGAGAAGCACTGGGCTAAATGGTAATAGACAATATAAAAAAAAGCCATAGGCAATAGCATTCCTTTACCCCATTGGCTGATATAAGATTGATTAATAGTAGTAGTAGAATAAAGATATAAATTGAAGTAGTTCCATCCATCCAATAATTCCTGAAATAACATATTTCTACAGTATTTCTCACTGCAGATGTGTAGAATTTTAGGCCACAGATACCTCAGTTGTTCAAGTATATTGAATATGCTTTGGAGATTATTTTGACCAGAGCAAACTGATGGGTATCAGCAACTTCAAGTATTCCTCGATGTCTAGCTGCTCTCGCTTCCACTTTTTTACCTCCAATTTAAATGTCTTGGTAGCTGTTTCTGCTCCTGCAGCGTCCATAATGATAAAGGAGGTAGAGCAGCACAAGGTTAAAAATGGACAACAAGCAAACAGCAACATTAAATCCGATAAAAACATCTGTGAAGAACAAAAAATAAATGAAAAGGGAGTTAATGAAAGACATGCATGTATACCATTTTCTATGCAAAGCTAACAGTCTAATTACATATATGTACAATGGAAATATTTCTGGTAAGATCAAATTTACTGGCATATGCAACATAAGAACATATATTTCAATCCTAGAAATGTATAGATTGCTTTCTGTTCATAGGTGAATCTTACTCCCATGTTTCCATAGGGCAGGAGGGCCTATGTGTAGTTAATGAAAAAAGAAAAGTAGTTTCATCAGGGATCAGCAGAATGGTGAATATCTGCAGTACAGGGGAAATAACGGGACTATTGAGAAGTAACATGTATTGCCTTGCTCTTCTCCTCCCTCCCAGAAATAATATTCAGGCAGGAAGAGGTTATCAGTTCTCAGCTGTTAGTAGATCATGGATCAGCTGCACTTAGTACAACTGCAGAAATACAGATGCACAAATCTTACCATGCATTTGCAAGCCATTTTTGCTTTGCATTTGCAGAAAGTCTGCTGTATCCAACATGAACAGGACCCTTGTATAGCACCAACATCCGTACTTCTCTTCGACATTTTCAACAAGTGGTGATCTGGTTTTGACCACAGCCTTTAGGCAGCTCCTTTTGTGAATATGCTAATTTAATTTCTACTGACATTCCTTGTCCATAGTAAATCTGGCCCACACTTAAAGGGAAATCTATTGATTGTGTGAAAGGTACAAAGTTCGGAGCCACTGATAAAATATCTGCCTCCATGTCCTATGTGGAAAATACAGAACTGTTACACTACCTTTCATTTTGTCTTTCTTCCCACATTCTTTTGACCAGTTTTCTGTAATCACTGGAGAAACTAGTTCAGCAAACTTCTCAAGTGGACAAGAAGAGGTGCACCCTGGCAAAGTGAGGAGATAAGGATCCTTTGAAGTGTCGTTCCGATAATGCATTTCGATGCTATATTGCCTGATTAACGACATTGAAAAGTTTTTTTTTAAAAGGTTCTTAAATAGAAGGTTTCCTACTTTGAGACAGCATGTTGGAAATAGGCTCTAACATCCTACTCTAGAACCTGTTCTCCAAGAGTGGAGGCTTTGTGAAAGACATCTGCAAAGCCCAGTTTTAAATTAACAAAGCTGTTACTTTAACTGCACAGATCAACAGACAGCTGAAAAGGTCTTTCTGCAGGCTCCTTGAATGGCACCAGCACTGGGCTCTTCTAAGCCAACTGGCTTACTGTGGGAGTTGTCTTGGAAATGTTCTTGCTATCATCTGGAGAATCAGGGAAATTTATTTTACCACTTTCTTCCCTCTCATAAGGCTTGTTTTACCTCTTCTTCCTGTCTTCCAAAGCATATATGCACATCCAGAAAATGTAATTTTCCCTAGTTTTAATTTGACTTTGTGCCTATGGCCTGTTAGTGAAGCATCTATTTAAATCAAAATTGTATCTTCTCACAATATTTGAGAGAAAAAAAGGTTTTGGGGAAGAGGGTAGCAAATTCTGAACACTCTTTCTTGCATCAATAAGAAGATACTTGCCCATTGCTTTCTTGGTAGAGTTCAAAAAACTGGCAAGCAGCATATGGTGGCAGTTTTCCATTGAAAATATTGAGAGCAATCTGGAGGGCCCCAACAGTGGTGTCATGCTATTGAAAAAAAAAATCCATCCTTTACAGTCAATTAAGTCAACAAGCATTCATCCAGAGTTATGAGACAAGAGTAGAGAGGGAGTGAAAATCAAGATAAAAGAAAACCTGTGTAAATTTGACCATAAAACTGTGTTCAGTATATTCACCATTGGGAAAAACATGTTAACTGATTACTACAGACAGCAGGAGGCATTTCAAAAGAGTTACTGCAGTATGTGTCTTACACCATCTGGCAGGACTTTGGAGACAGATACTGAGGGAAAGCAAGAAGTGGTTTGAGTAATAAATCTAGTTTTTCAGTCCATTTTATCTCTTCCTTCCTTCAGTAGTGTCTTTTGCTCCAAGGTCAGATTAAGGCACTGTACAGTAGTATAATCTAGGGCATTTCAAGTGAAGGTACAAGTACTTTTTTTTCAGGTAGTATACCAGACAAATAGTTGTGTTCAAAGATTATTCTCCTTTCTTCCACTTCAGAGTTTTTTTTCTATTGTTCCTTCTGTTTGGACTCATACAACGAAATGTCAGTTTGGCTTCTATTTTTATGGGATCTGTTACCCACCCACATATAGTTTCTTCATCTACCCATTATCCCTGCTTTTGCAGGGATCATAGGAAGAGGAGCTGAAGGCAGGAAGTCCAAACACTTTGGTGCATAAATTTTGCAAGCATCTTTAGGCGCATATGTATATATATCTATCTATATATCTGCCAGACCTATTTATACTACAGTCTAGCAGCTATGCTTTAATTAATATTCAGGTTCTGGAATTTTATAGGCTGATCAATTTCAAAAATAACAGTATACGTGAACTCAGGGTATTAAAGCAGAAGTGAATAATCTGGATGTACTGCTCTTTCCTCTTCAAAAAGAACATGGTAGTACTGGAGACATGTAGGAAGGACAGTGAGAAAGATATGAGGTATCAAGTAGTTTCTATAGGAGAAAAGATTAAATACAGTAGGACTCTGTCTTGGAAAAGGAAATATGGAAGAGGAGTGACAGAAAATACTAAATTCATTAGAGACCCACAAAATGTAAATAAAAGCAGGAGTACTTTTTAAACAAAAGTCATTGTCACAGGATGTTGCAGATTCCAAAGGTATAAATGAATTTAAAAAGTAATTAGGCAAGTTGATGGAAGACAGTCTGTCAAGAGAGACTAAACACAGGGACAAATTCTGTATCAGGAAGGTCCCTAAGACACAGATTGCTGGAAGGTTTTATCACTCTCTGCTGTCTTTATTCTCACATTCATCCCTGCCTTTGGCTCTTGTTAGAGACAGAATAATGGATGAGCTAAGTAGATCTTGGCCTGATGAAAGTGGCCCTCTTCACCCTCTAAAATAAATAAAATAATAGTAGTAGTAATAAAAAAGAACCACAGAAGAGAGGTTTGGAGGCACAGCTGAAATTCTGCTATGTGCCAGTATCTTTGGAGCGCTTCAAGAAAGATACAACTAATAGAAACTGCACCATTGGGTTGTAGGAATAATGAAGGATAAAATATATATAGGTTTTTTTGCAAAATATAGTTTAACTAAAACTGAGATGGGATCTATGCCTATACTCTGTTCTTGTACTGATTGGTGTTTAGCTTTTTAGCTGAATTAAACTGTAGTGTATTATTCTTTCATTTAACTTAAATACTGGTAAAATCAAAGCAAGATTTATGAAAGATGAAAATACTCACTGCAGAGTAGACCTCCATTTTTGTTGGTTTTGAAGAATTGGCAGCTTGTTTAATACTGTTTAAAATAATATTCACAAGGACACCTTAAAAAGATGGAAAAAAAGGAAGTGGAAAATGAAGGTATAATGCTTGAATGGAAACCAAAAAGACAAAATAATGTGAATATCAAATATAAGACATCTACTCAGGCCTCATACTCATTTTTCAGTTTAATACAATTTTGTAACTACAGAGAAGATATTACAGAGGAGAAATATATGATTCATCATCCAGGTCAAGTGAAGAAGCAGGATTCACAGGAAATCATTTAGAACCATCCTGAGAACTGGTGATAATGACACTTCCAGTTCTGTTATGCTGAGCTCTCTCCATTCTTTTTTTGATTTTTTGTAGTGTTGGAATAATGACAACTGTGCTGGTCTCTTCCTCTCTACATGCCAAAGAAATATTTTAACTATTTACTTCCAACATGTTACACGTTATTGATTCTTTGCTTTTTCCAAAGCTCTTTTGTACTTCTTCTCCAGCCCAAAGGTATTCTAAAACCAATGGGTAAAGGTAGCAGAAATTCCCTGAAGCACAGTTTATATCATTCTAAGGAAAGAGGATGTAATTGGTATGCCAGTGAACATTAAATAGTCCTGACCATTTGATATGGGCATTTGCCAGCTAATAGGCTTTATTGCAGATTGGAGCCAGTAATTGCTATATATTTGATCCAGTGATGTGCATGCCTAGGTAATGGATCTGCTAGTATTTCTTTACCTAGATCTAGGCTGCACAGTAGGTGCATTAGAAAGCCTAGCCTCAAATGTTCCAGCCTGCAAATATTCAAACTCAATTGTTTGGATTTCCTGCTCATGGATACCTGGGGATCATATGATAAATTCCAGGGTTGTGTCCTGAACTAGTGTCGGAATGTGCAGCACAGTCTATGTGCCCCCATTTTGGAGCTAAGCAGTAGTTCCCAGTTCTTGTTGTTCTCACAGTATAGACATAACTGGAATCTCTCAGCTTCTATTCTGACCAGGCTGCTTTGGAGCAGCTTTATATCACTCAGAGAGCTACAAATATGTTGCCAGTATTTTGACACAATGTATAACCAGTACATCAAAGGGAGAAAAACAACAGTAAACAAATAGAAGAAATGTTGGAGAAACAACTAAATCTAACCTACTATAAG
Source organism: Molothrus ater (assembly GCF_012460135.2). Classification (NCBI taxonomy): domain Eukaryota; kingdom Metazoa; phylum Chordata; class Aves; order Passeriformes; family Icteridae; genus Molothrus; species Molothrus ater. The sequence goes on along the minus strand of NC_050478.2, from coordinate 44,044,263 downwards.
GTAAGTAATGATCATAACCATGAGGGCCTGATTTATTCCCTTAGTTTTCTATAATATTTATAAAAAGTTCTAATACCTTTAAAAATCTGGAAAACCTGAAGATATTAATTTTTATGCCTTGTTGTGGTATTTTATCCGTGCAAGTGCCAATGTTCAACACATATTTGGATACTTAATATGGCATCCAATGTCCATAGTTTCAAATCAAGGGTTTGTTTGAATAATTTTGCATTAGTGAAGTGACAAGATGTTGCATTACCTCCTCCTTTCTTAAAGCTATGCATTTTTTGATTTACCTCCTTGTAGTCGTGATTTCTCTTCTGTTTTATAAACACCAAATAATGAGAGTAAAGCCAATTCTGCCAGTTTTTCCATCTTGTTGATTACATCTTTAGTGGCCCATACAGGGAGAGTGTAATTATGAATATCCTAGTGATAAAGGAAAACAAAGGCATGTTTATAATTCACTGGTTTCCATCATCCTATCATCTACCCTCACACTACTTAGTTTAGACTTTCTGAGGCTGTCCTGCAATTCTCTGTACAGTATGGTTTTACTCCAGAACATGCCCTGAAACAAATTTTGTGGGAATGGGGATTGGCCTGAAGTGAGTGAATGGGCAGAGCAGAAGCATCTAAATGAAGGAGATTCCATATAGGTATAATGTGTTCTTGCTATAGAGATACATGTTTTTGGTGGGAAATATTGAAGACATATGTCTTCTTCTCTTTCTTTCTCTAGTCTTCAGGTTATAAATGTCTATTTTTTTCTGCCTTTCCATACAGTTGTCCACATACCAGTTGTATCACTGTGCAACTAGAGACAAATGTCACTCTTCAGTCATGTAACAGTGATGGTGTCTTATCATGTTTAATTACCTCAATTTGTAGAGGATATGTTCAAAATCCTTCATGCCCTACTGGTAGTGACTGGGGCCAAATGGAATTATCCCATGCTTGGGGTCAGCTTGGGCATTTTTTAACTGATAGCAATCACTGTCTCAAAAATTTTTAACTGATAGATCTTTCATGATCTCTCGTGTTCAAAATCATAAGTATTTTTGATGTTTACCTTTTAATAGTTGAAAGCTAATAGTTTCATTTCTCTGTTAAAAATCACAAATCTATTATAGCTATCATGCTGAATAATTTTATAGCAGCCTATTGGGAAGGGAAAAAAGGGAATAATGGGAATGGTAAAGGTTCTTAAGACATGAAATGGAAATTACAGTCTCCCAAGCTGTAGATCCTGTTTTTCAGATATCTTTTACCAAAGCACTAAAATATAACTTAGATTCAAATTGAAAAAAAACAACAAAAACCAAAAAACCCAAATGTAGGAGACAATACAACTCATTCCTGTGAAAACATATTGCCATGGTTTAATTGAAACCCAAAGCTGGAGTTATATTCCTCCCCAGCATCTATTGATTTATTATTACCTCACAATGGAGAGTGTCATATGTATTCCACAGCTGGAAATTGTCCAGTATTTTAAGGTGATTTAGTTCAAGCCCTGTGTTAACCGCCATTGTTTGCAAAAAATCCTGTGGGGAAAAAGTGAAGAGTATACCACAAATGCTCAATACACCTGGAACATACATGCAGATAGATTCACTAACACCCAACCCTTTCACAGAATTTTCACAGAATTAAAGAATAAGCTGGGTTTGAAAGGACCCATAAGGATCATTGAGTCCAGCTCCTAGCCCTGCACGTGACATTCCTAAGAATCGCTCCATGTGCCTGAGATCATTGTTCAAATGCTTCTTGAACTCTGTCAGGCTGGTGCTGTGATCACTTCCCTGGGGAGCCTGATTGAACTGAGTGGTTCAGTGCCTGACCACTCTCTGGGTAAAGAACCTTTCTGTAATATCTAACCTTGTGGATGCAATAGTCTGGTCAGAGAGGGAGAAAGCTAGATAAGCTTTCCCATGAATCGGTCTGGGAAACTTTAGGGAGCTGGAGAGAAAGAATTCTAAACAATCTTCACTTGGTGTTTTGTAATAAGCTGTTTTACCCATAAGGTTGTTTACAAATGGGTGTCTTGTTAATTAGCCAGTCATGTGAAATGTATTGATTAAATGACAATCAGGTCCACCTGTATCAGACCAGTGTATAAAAGATGCAGTTTCAGTAAAATCAGGGCTTTTGCCACTTTGCCTTCTGACCTGACTCTGTGTCATCTCTGACCCAATGGTGATGTAACCTAAACAGGGGTTTAATTTTTTTCAATTTGTTTTTGCATTTTAGCAAAAGAAAAGGATGCAATTCCATAACTTCTACAACTTAGTTACCTTCCTTTTTCTCACATCCTGGTTTTGTTTGGATTTTTGTTTGTTTGGCGTTTTTTTCCTCTTACCATGTATGGTTGTATTCTACTTTGAAATTCTTTAGATGTTTGTGTTTCATGCTGAAGCTCATCAAAACGAGGACAGTTGGGCAGAGGGAAGTTCAGCCTCTGAAACATGAAAAGGAAAACTTAGAATAGTTCTAAAATTATCGATACCCCTCTGTTTTTTCTGTTGCTGAGATTAATAGTGTAATACTTTTAGACAGATTTACAGTTGTGCTAGACCTACTCAATAATTGTTTGTTTGGGTATCTTAAAAATGAATTCAGTTAACATAGTGAGTAGACTGGGGTAACTTGACTCTTCAATGGCTACTTGTTTCTGTGATAGCTTGATTTCCCTCAATTTAACTGATTTTGGCAGAAAGAAATGGCATGTGTCTGTCAAGGGGTTGCTTTGAGAAATGGGTCAGGGTCCATGATCAGGAATTTTAAAAAGCTACAATTTTTTTTCTCATTTTCTGCATTCCCCCAGATGTAACTTAACTCCACGTGGTACTGGAACCTGAACTGCTTCTCCATCTACACATCCAGCTGTCACGTCTTTGGAGATAACCAGGGGATTATGGTAAGCATTTTAAGTACCACTTAATAGACAGACCTTGAAACAAGAGTGACAGATTGTTCTCCTGAAATATCAAAAAGCTAAGGGCCTAAGGGCTCTGTTCTTCTTTAGGGAAATGGTTCACATTTAATTATTCCAAGTGTGTGCTTTACAAGTTCACATGATAATACATATTTGATCTGAACAGCATGTAAATACATGCATCCTTCAAACTCTGAGCTGTGGCAAATATGGTTTATATCAGTTGCACAAAGACAAATGATCCCTGATACAGCATAAAATGTCAGCAAAAAGCCATGGTGAACAAAACAATCTTGTGCTGGTTCAGCACTTTATGCCTCATCACTAGAGTATTTTTGACCCAGCACTAGTATTATCCTGTAACATTTACAGACTGCACTTCCAGCATATTTCCAGTGGGACATTGGCAGCAGCCACCAACTGACCCTAGCCCACTTTCACTTGGATAGGTTTCCAAGGGTGCAATTTTTCTGTAACAGTAGCACACTGAGGATGAAAGCTCAAAGTTGCAATATGAGACTGGGGAATGTTGTTTAATTACACAATAAGAAATGTTTCTCTTGCTGTATGTCTTAATTATCCCTCTCTAGGTGTTATTAATTAAGCCACTCCCTTTGGCTTCATTAAGCAGTACTCAGTACTGTTGCCTGTCAAGTCTTGATAGATCTCAGTGACTTAAAAATAAACTGTGATTATGGTTTTTTTACAGGACTGTACGTGGCTTCAGTTTCCCACTTTGTGTTGCTTGGGGCTTAAACATACCTTCAAACGTCTGCTTGGTTTAACAAGGGAGCAATGTTTTTTTTCCAGGTGGTTTGCATTATAAAAGGCATTTTGTGCTGCTGCAGAGGTGTGTTTGATGGAAGCATCAATACTCACTCCTGAAGAAGCCACAGAAGCGATGAGGCACTAGAGACTCCTACAAATGAGCTTGCCTTCCTCAAACAGGTTGTTTCATTGCACTGTGACTCCCCTAAGGGCTTTGAGGTATATAATAAGGCCAAACTCTAACCACCCTGAAGTTTTTCTTGTCTTCTGGTGAAAGGACTTCCTCTGTTATTTAAATAACAATGACAGTGTTCTTTTCTGTTCAGGAACAGGGTTAAGTTTCTGGCTGAATCACACTTGCCTAATCCAGTTTTTGGGAACCCTTTCTCCCTGTACCTGTTTTCAAACGTGGTCTCTAAGAATGGAGCAACATCAAAGGGAGAGAGGTGTGGCAGCCCCCTAATGAGTGAGTCCATAGTCTGATATTGGTGATGGGCAGTTTTGTAATAGGGGGTTTGTACAACTTTCCTTAAAGTCAGCTTCTCCAAGTCCTCAAAGCCAGAAGTAAATGAGGCTTTCTGCTATTACACTCACAAGCTTTTTGTACAACTTTCCTTATAGTCAGCTTCTCAAAGTCCTCAAAGCCAGAAGTAAATGAGGCTTTCTGCTATTACACTCACAAGCTTTTTATCCTTGTTGGCCACACTGTTCCTTACACAGTCCTTGTCACAAGAGCAACTGAAATTAAAATCTAAACCTGAGTCAGACAGAGTGAGCTACATGAAGTAAAACTTCTACAGGACCTATGACTCAGGTAGGTCTACTCTTATGATCTGCAAGAGAAGTGCTAGGGTTTCATTAAATGTTTCTATAGCACTAAGCATAAAATAGTCCTTGTCTGTAATTAGAATGCCTAAATGCCACCAGAATAGGAAGGTAATAATTTTGAGATCATTACAGTGGCTGGTGGAAATTCCATTCCTTGAATAAACTATGGAAAAAACTTACCAAAGAGACAAGATCTGCCTAGTTGAGTGGTGTTTAGAAAAGCACTTGTTTCCTGTAAATATTTAGGGCAACTTCCCTAGAATACTGTCCAAAAGTGTTCTGGTCAGGAGAAATAACCTCAGCGGAACCTCAGGTAGTGTGTGTGGTAATTCAGGTGTTCTGCAACTATGGAAGGAGGATTTTCATGAAGCTGTTACAGTTGACCTATGACATACTTGTCAGCCAGTAGCTGTATTTGATATTTTCTATTATATTGAACTAAAAAAGCTTAAAAATGCTCTTTAGCCATTTTCCTTTTTTTCTGTTCTTTTGCTTCTGTGAGAGATTAAGACTTTATAGAATGCTTCTAGCCAGTACTCACCTGCTCTGCTGTTTTTTGAAAAATGTGGACTGGAATGGGTTGCCAGAGAAGCTCAGGGTTCCAAATTTGGCTGCTAGTTGGTGGAAAGAGGCCAGAAAGATATGACTGGGCACTCATAATGGTGCGATCATAATCTGTACTTTGGATGTAAAACTGAAAATAGAATGGCAAAGAATTAAAGATAAAATGGAAACTATAAAGTATTAGGGAAATTTTACCCAACTTGTCAATACTGACTTCTTGTTTTTAGTGTTATATTTTTGCATAAAGTCAAAACAGTGAAACTGTAACTCAGCTTTCCAGGGCCCTACTTCAGTTTCACAAATGGAATTTTCAAGGCATCTTTTAATTTGGAATCTAACCTCCAGACTGAACTGAAAGAATAGGAAAACTTGATTTCAAAGAAGGATGTTCTCTATCTTATTTTTCTCTATCTTAACATTGATATATATGATTTCATGGTGGACAGGTTAACAATTGGACTTGAAATTTATAAAGGTCTTTTCCCACCTAGACCCTTTCTATAGTCTATCAGTGATCAGGAATGTTAAAGCATTCAAAAATATAAACTTCTCTTGGAAGCATAGCAAAGGTCTTTCATACCTTCCTATAATGCATGCCTCCTAAACAGACCAAAATGTTAGAGGTGTCTTCCTCACAATGGATCTGTAGTGTATGGTAAGCACATCCAAAGAGCTGTTACCGGAGGAAGTATGTAAGCATGGCCCATCACATGATAGGTATTTATCTTTCAACAGACTAAAACAATAATGGTCACTGTACAAATTCCCAACTCATTCATCATGGAGCTGTTCAGTTTGGGAAAATTAGATTGTGAAAGACCCAAACAGAATGTAAGAGCTGAAAAATAGACTTTACTCTGTGTTTACTTTGACATAAGTCTGTCTTTCAAAAATGTTCTTCTATTACCTGAATTTCTCCATTATGAAATGAGTATGATAATGTGCTTTTTTAAGTCCATAGTTCTGCTATGCCAGAGAAATGCGCTGCAGACAGATCTGCTCTATACCTCTTGCCGGTTGTATGTGCTGTTCAAGAAGCTGGAATATCGTTTCCTCATATATTGTCCAAGTTCAAATAGCTGCTGCATTCCAGTCTGTAAGGCAAGCATATGGGTGACTACTAGATTAAGGTGACTAGAGACTTTTAGTATAAAAGTGTCTTTTTCTTTTTTTTTGTCTTCAGCAATCAGCTTTTAAGTGATCATTAACTGTTTTGTATGATATACTGTTATTGTGGTTTGACCTCAGCTAGCAACTGAATGCCACACAACTGCTCTCTCACTCACCCCTGCTGTAATTGGGGAGAGGATCAGAAGAGTAAAAGTGGGAAAATTCCAGGGTTTGAAGATGGTTTGATATGAAAAGCAAAAGCCACACATGCCAGCAAAGCAGAACAAGGAATTTATTCACCACTTCCCATGGACAGGAAGGAGTTAAGCCTCCAGGCAAGCAGAGCTCCATCCCAGTTGCTTGAGAAAACAAACAACATCAAGCTTGAATGTCTGCCCCTTCCTCTTTCTCCACCCAGTTTTATAAGCTAAGCATGGCATCATATGGTGCAGTATATCTCTTTGCTCAGTGGAGACCTGCTGTCCCAGCTGTGTCCCCTCCCTACTTCTTGTGCACCCCCAGACAAACCCAGGGTGGTTCAAGAAGCAGAAAAGCCCTTGAATCTGTGTAAACCCTGCTTAGCAGTAACAAAAGCATTACTGCTGATAACATCCCTGTGTTATCAGCACTGTTTTCAGCACAAAACAGAGCCCTGTACCAGCTCTCTCTCAGCCAAAATCAGAACAACTGTGTACATTGCAGGTGATCTAGAATTTTTAATAGAAATGTTCACTTTATCTATGAAGAAGTTATGTGTTCTGAAGTGCTAAGATTGCAATGTTTGCTACAGAAAGGCAATGCCCCTGACTCTGTACAAATACTATTTCTGCAGTGCTGTAGATCTGTAGACACCGATCAACATTGTCCTTTACAATGTATGTCATTTAGTGACAGCTGAGAGAGGATGATTGGCAGCCTAATATTTATCATTGTCATTGCTCTGTTATTTATCCAGCCTTATACATTTGTGGCTTATATTTCTTGCCTTAAGTAGCATTCTTCTGTCTTTGCTTTGGTGTGCCTGCAGTTGTCTTAGGTTGCACACTGTCTTTTCTGTTATTTATTTCTAAAGCCTGAGCTGAACTTTTAAACTTCTACCTGTCAGAGAAGTATATTCCTACTACTGTTTCTAAAAAGATAACAAAATAGAAAAAAGCTCTGAAAAAATCAGTGCCAAAGTAGGAACATCTTAGTACATAAGCTAGTAATAAGATAGTAATGCATTGTTTCAGTGTGTGAATTTTACAGATCTTTCAAACGCCCTTCAAACATTAAATACTGAACTGTCTCTGTTTCATACTTCTGCACCATGACAAAATGTTATTAGGAAAAGCATTGACTTTGTTTTGCTCCAGAGCTTCATATGTCAAATAGTCAAAGAGCTAAGGCTTGATGTTAAAATGCCAGAGCAGCAAGTAGGTTCAGTGAATCCTAGTGAAGCTCTGGACTGCAAGTGGCCTTGTTGGAAGACACAATGTCCCCAGAAGCAACCTTCACCTGCAAGTCTTCTCTTGTTTTGTGAATTGGTGGTTGTCAGTCCAATGATGAGATGTGGACTTGTCACTTGACTTGGTGGGCAGGTGTTGTGTCTTTACCCTTTCACAGGGCTCAGTGCTTAATGGTCATTAGAACTTCATCAATGTTAACAGTACAGTGTTTAAACTTGCCATTTGTTTGAATGCAGACACACTATCAAGAAGTTGTTACTTTTAGGTAATTATAAAGCTATGATGAACAAGATTTCAATTTAATAATAACTAAATGAATAATATTGCAAAAATGTTTATGAATTACTGGTATTGGTATTTGCTAATAGCAGCTAGCAGAACCTGGGATTTTTGCTAATACTTTTGAGACACATACAAAAAATATCTTCCCACTTCCTCTTTTAATAGCATTTTAAAGTTCTTCTAAGAAAGTCAACATACCTTGGTGAGCTGTCCAAATCCCTGGGGCCATTCGCTTTCTTTGTGTAGATCAGTTGGAAAGTTCACAATTGGTGTTCGGTCACCGTGTCGGAAAAGCTGACAATGTAAGCAATAAAAACCCCCTGAGTTCATTACTGTTAACACTCCTTTCTTATCTAACTAGAAGTGAAGTATATATTATACTTTCAGTGTCATTTTTCAAATGAAAATGTCGGAGAGTCTACAGAAACCTGGTCAAGTAGGATGTGAATATATTCTTTAAAATCAAGATTATGTATAATTATATTAGAATTAAGTGGGCATAAGCCTGATGATTTTTCTTTCTGGAACATTAATCACCCAAGATGTTAATAGTGGGACTGTGTTCACAGCTAGGCATCTAGACAGGAAATATGACTGCATTTTGGAAACTCAATTCTTCTGAAAATTAAGCCAGTTACTGATGTGCTTAGATTAGTATTTAATTACTTTGTCATAGACACTTGAAATTTTTTTGTAACCTTTTTTTCATAGCAGTATCTTTAAAAGTAATTCTATGTACACATGGATCTTATGCTCAGTTTCTCACTCATCCTAAAATATAAAGATAAGAGTATAAACATTTACATTGTTGGCTTAATTAATACTTTATTAGTACTTTTACATGCATATATAAAAATATTTTTAAAGTCTTTAGGATTTTATTTCTATCAAATTCAGTGAGAGCAAAGGAGTTGGTTGCTTTACTATCCTGAACAGTCCAGCATGATGAGTATTAGTGTGATGCATTCAATCATATGATTTTTAATCAGAAAAATTAAATTAACCTTTTTGTATTTTTATTCCCACATACAAAGGAAATTACAGCCCTAGATTAAATGATTCTGTAAAACTAAATTATCCCCTCTAAGCATATGCTGCATGGGCTTAAAAAAATTAAATCCACGGAAGTTTCACATGAAACAAAATGCTGAAATAGAAATTCCCAGGGCTCCAGACAACCTTCCAGGATGCTGACCCAAATTGTTGGAAAAATTGCCTTTGCTTATCAATGTTCCCATCACCAACTTCATTCCTGACTTAGCACGATAAAATGACAATGTACCAGCATGGTATATTTGTTAATAAAATGACATTTGTGCCCTAATACCTCAGTGGTACATAACTTGTTTATAATTAATACTCTCCATTGCCTCATTAAGCCACATCATTCTTGCCCAGACATCAGAGACGGTTGATCACACTAGTTAGTTTGCCACTCCCAATGGGAGGTGTTTCACGTTTATATTTTTCAAAGTAAACACCAGTGGTGTGACTTAATGTTTTAATTACAACACACACCCTTTCCATCAGCCTTCTCTAGTAATGGACACAAACCTGTGCTAGAGCAGGTACTTCAGAGATGGAAAATACTGTCCATTAAAGGCAAATATAATTGGATTTCTCCCTCTGTTTGTTTCTACAATAGGCAACAAAGTTTGCTAGAGTATAAGTTACCATTAGAACATGTAGAAGACTGCTAATTATGTTTTTTGTTTTGCCAGTTTAATTTCACTATGTGGCCAACCTAAAATGAATATTTTGCAGTGAATTGAAGAGGGTCTTCACCCTCATTATCAAGGTTGTTGTTCGGGTTTTTTTTTTCCTTTTCTGTGCAATTTTTAATCCTCTTTAAATCTCATTTGTTATAATTTGGAATCTCTGCTGGTTCTTTATAACAATTTCTCAGTGCACCTGTAGTGAGCAGGAGAATAAGTTACATTGTCTGGTGGCTGATTCAGCTGAGTGCAAGAAAAATGGGTGATAAGGACTTTTGTGCTACTGCTCATTTCCTAATGCTTATGTACATAGGTGTCAGGTAGGATTTATTAGTTTTTCTGGATAAGCTGGTACCTGTGTCAAGAGTGAAGGTTAAATTCCCAATCACAACATAGCTGCATCCTCTCTTGTTAAATTATCCAGCTTCACAGCAAAGCATTTTTATAGGTAATTGACAATTGCTCAAACTGACTGACATGTTTAAATGACTAATTTTTATGTATATTTTAGGCAATACCTAACAATAGATCAACATTTGGCCATAAATATGCCCTTTTTATTACTGAAAAATTACTGGCAACATGTTAGATCTTAAATACTGGTTTGTGATATTTTTTGTTCAATGTACAGCATAACCCTGAGTGTGTCACAACAGTCACTGTCACAACAGTCGCAACAGTCAACCCCTAACAGCTTTCAATAAGTCAGAGCAGCATTTTATCTGAATAGAGGTTAGTATGCAAAAAGATCAAGATCAAAAGAGATATTGAATATATGAGCAGGAGATATAAAGAAAAAGATTTTATTTCTTTGTAACCTTAAGAAATTAAAGGAGTGGGGATGTGCTCTTCTAAAAAGAGGCACACTTTCTTTAAGTCCACACAAAATAGGAAATAATTAAGCTCCTTGTTCATATTTCTTCACCTTCATTGTGCAGTGTCACATAAATAGGATATGAACACTAAGCTGGAAGTAGCAAGAAGGTAGCAAACACTTAAAAAAGCAGAACCCCATTTTTAGGAATTGAAGGACAAAGCTTCCTAGCCAACTGGTTTCTGTATGTGCTCAAACCTCTGTGCTACTTCTGAAAATGACCTTGCTTCAGCTGCAAATGAAACAATGACTGGATGAACAACCACTTAACCTAAGTGGTTGAAAGACCACTCATTCACTCACAGCTACATCTTAGGAGACTTTTTCTAAAACTTGAAACTGTGTTTTTCATTAGAACACCTGATAGGAAAAGAAGGTGTATCCCTACAGATCTTATCTTACTCATCAATATGAGTTTCTCAACACTCATAATTTCAACTTTTTTAAAAACAACTTGATTATTCAAATTAATTTAAAAATATGTGTGCTGCAGCATTTATTACTCCTGGCCTACTGATTGCCTTCCTGACCTTTCAGGAGACACAGAACATGGCAGAATGAGAGAAGAGGAGCAAGGAAGCATCATTAAAAGTGAAAAGCCCCCAGAAATCAAGAAGGAGGCGATGGTAAGGGGAATGTACACAAGAAGAGCAAAGCAGATCTGTTTGGTGTATTAATTTTGGCACTCTTTTTGAAGTGCTTCATTTCAGTTCTCAAGAGCAGTAGGTGGATAATTACCAAATCCATTACTTAATTCCATTCTGATACAGCTTGAATCTGATTTGGTGTCTGGGTTCATCCACTCACTCGTGGTAACTTTGTGAGCATGATCACTTCATATGAAAATGGTCACATGACTCAGACTTTGGCCAGCATTTGTTTCCATTGTTGTCAGGTGAAAAATCATATTGGAGACAATCTGGTGCAGGGGAGGGGGGTGCACCGAGAATATGGCATGTGTAGCACACACACACACATATGTATAACATCTTCATTTAGAAATGCCATGAATTACAGTGAAGTATCTGTCTCTGAATGATAGTGAGCCTCTTGCAGACACTTTCATTGACGGACTTAACGTTAAACAAAAAGATCTCTTACTTTGAAGCCAGCAGTAGGAAGGGAGAAACAAAAGTGAAGTGAAACCATGCCTGTTTCCCTGCCAGTTCAGGGAAACCAGGTGTAGAAATACTGAGCATGTTTAGTCAAGGTCTCAGATGGCTTGGCTTGATTAGAGAAATCACGTTCAGAGATAACATGCTCAGTCAACACTTCCTATCCTGAGTTACAAGAAGAAAAACACAATGAAACCACAGTGCCTCAGAAACCACACCTCTTGGTATATATGACAGGTGAAATGTGTGTGTGTGTTGGAGGCAGAAGGTTCAGGTCAGAACTTCTTTAAACAGAGGCAATAAATCAGTGCTTCATTTCTACTTGGGTGCCTGATTGTCCTACGTATTTCCTATTTTCTTGTTTAAATTTAAAGTTTGTGTTTTTAAATTTAAATTCTGCCTTTGATCTTAAATTCATTGCACAGGAGTTGTGGTAAAAGCTAATGTTTACATGTAAGCAAAGAAATTTAAAAAGCATTTTAACAAATTGGCTTGAAGTAGAGCTTTTCAGAGAACAGGGCTTGTGGCCAATAGTCAAAATGCACAGAGTCAGCACTGTTGGAAGTTGTGAGGAGAGAGTGAGGCACCTTCCCAGGCATGGCACAGTTCTAGAAGTGAGAAAAAGTGAACATTTACCTGTGTTTCTTCATCCCTGCAGATGTATTTTATATTGTGCAGTTCTGCTAAGGAAATTTTAAAAATTCTTTATGATAATTTTCACACAGCAGTAGTACTCACAGGTGAAAACATAGTAACTTACAGGACAGCTGGACAATGGTCAGAAAGATGCCTTTCAGATTTACCTGACTGTAGCAATACCCTCATTATATCCCATTATATCAGTGGTATATTCACTGATGGGGTCAATTCCTATGCTGTATATTTATACTAGCAATTCTGTTTCTGTGAAAATTCAATCAGTGATTTCAGAAGGCAAAATTCAATACAGCATACATAAACCATGCCTTGAGACAAGAGATATATATTGTGATAAGATTAAACCTATTGTAACATTTTATGTGATTGGTCAGCCTAAGCAAAAGTAACAGGATTCAAAGGAAGACAGCCTAAATGAAATTTACCTACTATTTAATGTTTATTATGATAAGCTACCCTAGAAAATTTTTGCTTGGTTGGTTGGTTTTCTGGTTTTGGTTTTGTTTGGTTTCTTTGCATATTTTTGGGGTTTTTAAATTTTTTGTTAGGTTATGGTAAGCACAATTATGGTAAGCAGATGATTTTGGATAAGAAGCCTCTCTCTCCAAAATGGTAAACATTTCCAGTAACTTTCTGCAAAATCATTGCTTGTCAAAACACAATAACAGTAATTCAATAAAAATCTCATTCCTTTCAAGGAGTTTATGCTCCAAGGCTTGCTGTCTACCTGTTTTCATCCAGTTCTCCCTGTTACCATTGGAAAAACATGCAAGTATGCATGTTTTTCCAGTGGTAATATGGACATGCAACATTCTATATGCAGAATGTTACTGGAATTAGCGTCAGGTCCCTGCTATGAGTGGTGTCTCAGCAGGAGCAGGAACTGGTTTTTCCTGTGCACTCTGGCCTTCCTCCAAGCTGTGCATGCACAATGCACCCAATCTGGCTATACATGGAGTACTCTCTCTGGAGCCAGAAGATATATTTTGGATACAGTACTTCTGCACACATAATGTCTCAAATAGGGAAAGGCTGAAGGAGAAGATCTTCAATTGCCTATTCATAAAACTTCATTCCAAACTCCTCAACTTTGTACAGAAAAACTTCCTTTATACTAGCTATTCTTTATCATTATACCTTTTATTTAAAAAAAAGAATGAATAGGACCATTGTTCAACCTTTGTAATCCAAAGTATTACATTGAATTAATGTCTTTTTTTCTAAAGGTATTTGGAAAAGTGACATTGAAGTAGTGTTTAGCTACTTTGAAATAGGAAATGGCCCAGCAAAAGAATTATTACAGTCTGTTTTCAGTCTAACTGAAGTTAATACAACATATCTCTCAAATCTCCACTTAAAAACACTTGTCTATTTAGTTTCTCAGTGTACTGCTGTGACAATTCATTTATTGTGAAATGGAAAATATTTATTTTGTGTGTTTATGTATGGTAACTTCTGTAACATGATAAGCTTCATCTTCCAAGCATAGAAGAGGTAGTCCATAATCACCAGCTCTAACACTATGCATTGGAGTGTCATCTAAATTAAGGAAGAATAGGTAAATGTGGACTTTGCATCTCTTAATTCCTCTGCACTATGCATCTACCACAAAGTCAGTAATCTTGAAATAATAATTAGGAGATTAGGAGATGAAATAATTAGGAAGATTAGGAGATTAAAATTCTAAGAACCAGAGACATTTTTATCTTTCTTTAGGTGAGGTCTTTAAACTCAGTAAGCGAAAGGGCAGCAGTACTCATTTCTAAGTTTGAAGACAAGCAAAGAAACTGTACACCTTGTCTGGTTCAACAGACATGTAATTCTGTCCCTGTATTCCCCACAACAAAACAGAGAGCAAATCTACTTACTACAACCACAAACTTCAGTTCTCGTGCTGCAGTAGTCTGTTGAAGCAGAATGAGAATAATGTGAAAAGAAAAACACAGGATCCTAGACAAGCTGGGAAGCTGTATCACACCCATCCTGACAGGAGAGGAAAAAGAGACTTTGTAGCTCCAGCAGCTGCTCAGGCTCAACTGTGAGACGTCAGGCTGTACCTTCAGAAGGGGTGGAACTGCCGCTGGTGCATTTCAAATCCAAGAGGAATGTTGTGTGACTACGCAACAAATTGCATCGCCTTTTGTTTTCAAATTACTGTTTACATTCTTTTTAATCAAATCATAATTCAGTTCCTTTTTTTCCTGTAATATTTTTTTTTCTTTTGGAGTGTGAGGATGAAGTTAAAATACAAAGGAATTGCTAAGCATTGCTGGTGTTTCAACCTACCTGTTCTGTTTTGACTTTTCTGTGCCTGGAATTTTTCCAAACTATAGCCACAAGGATGAACCACAAGCCAGGCAATACTGTTTCTCTTTGCTGCTCAGCTAGTCCACTTTTCAGCTTCCTTCCCCTCTGTTTTTTTTTTTTTCCCTTTTCACATTATCTTTGTAAAATCAGAATAATTATTTAAAACAACATTTCATGTTGTTTTAAATTGCCAATCCCTCAGATAAAGTACTAGAATAGATTTTGCAACAAGTGTGTTATTTAAGATCCTCGCTGGGCAGTTATTTGCTCTTCACTTTGTGTGTGTTATTTTTATTTTCCCTTGGAGTATTCCTATACTTCCCCTTTGGAACTGCTTATGTCGAGATCTTTTTTGGCCTCAAATCTTTAAGAAATTTCTGGTGAACAAGTCCTGGATCTCACATTTTTATTATTACTGATTAATAACACTGTTTCTGACAGTAGCTCAGTGGCTTTGAGGAGATTGCTCAACTTGTCTCTGCTGACTTCCTCTCTATAAAATAAGAAGAATGATACCTGTAGACTTGATTTCATAAGCACTTTCTGAGTAATGAATTCATTTGCAGAGATCTATAAGTAGACTTCTTTAAGTGCTAAAACTTTATGTCCTTTGTGTATTGTCATTCCATTCCTACCGTACCCAAACCTCTCTCAGGGTCTTCTGCTGAGCTCTCTGCAGCAGCATTTTCTACAAGTGCTTCACCATTTACCAGAAATTCCATCTTTAAGGCCCTAAAGCCCACTAAACCTCAGGTATTCTCCCCTCTGAGTTGTGTGAATGTCTTTATGTATCCGCTTTCTCTGATGGATGGGACCAGATGGGAGGAGCATGACAGCTCCCAGACTTTCCTGTCTGTCTTCTCAGTCCATTCCCAGTTTTCAGCAGTTGGACTTCTTTCTTCCTCCACTGTTATGTCCCCACCCTCCTTTTTGATCTCTCCTGGTGTGATTTTTGCCTATGCAAAGGGTGCATGAGAGTTATCTATACTTCATAAATAAATAATATGTTGTCTTTCTGAAAACAAACATGAGCTGATCATCTTCCTCCATTATTTAAGGGTTTAGGTCATGAAACAGACTCTCAGAATACTTTCATATGTCTCAAAACTCAAAAATGGATGTCTTACTTTTTAATCTATGTAATGGGTGGTTCCTAAGCTATTTGATCAAGGATCACTGTTGGCTCTAGGAATCTTTTCTTATCCTTCTTATGACCTTCCCAGGAAATTCATAACTGATTCGTTTTTATAAGATTTTCTGGTTTATTGTGTTTCATTGATGAGTGACTATGACCACTGTAGTCTCACTATTATGGAACCATTCTAATGACTTCACTTTAGGACCTGAACTCAATTTTATTGGGGTAGGAAGGGGGATTCTGAATGGCATAATTCAAGAATGTTAAAAAATATATGACAATGACATTTTATAGAAAGTCTTTGCTAATGTCTCAAAAAATGATACCTCAACATAAGACCAAGCCTATGGTAAGTAGTAGTGATCTCTGTGGTTTCACTCTTCCCTTGGCATGTGTACTTTGTTAGGGAGATTATTTTGTGCTCAAAATAATAGTTACCACAGCAACTTAAGCAAATGCTTGCACATTCCAAAATGGAAAAGAATCCCCATTTATGTGCCATACTGGTTAAGATAGTCATGTAGGAATCCTGTATGCAATCTGAAAGTATGTTTCTAGTATGTATTCAATTTGGAAATTTCCTTGTGTTTCTGGAATTATCTCCCTTTCTACTGGGCATTTGGCAGGTATAAACTTAGCATATTCTGCAGTAACTAAATCCTGGCACTTTTCAGGAGAAGTTGCTTCAAAATAATAATAATAATAAAAGTTCTTCCTAATCTATTTATGGTTGCTGAAGCATTATAATGCAAGTGAACCTAAACAATTTAAATCATGCTTATGTTAATTTGACTTATTGTCATAATCTCTAATTATGCTATTATGGCATTAAGTAGCATTAAACACAATTATAAATTTTAAGTGCACGTACCCATCTTAAAGGCTTGCTGAAGCCTTGATTTGCTTTGAAGTGGCTGGTTACAGAAAAGCCTGTGCTTTATTGTACACAAGGGTTACCTGAGGTAACCACTGCTGCTTGTGAAGCACAGCCTACACCCTGAAAGGGTGGAAGTCACTGCAGTCAAAGCACCAGGTATGAAACTGCTGCCAGCACTCATGAACCAAGCTGCTTACACAGGGAAACAGCTCAGGTCCTGCTACGGACTGCGTGTGCAGATCAGCACTTAGCATGGCTTGGATTTATCGCCAATCCTTTTTTCCATGTTTTTTTTGGTTTTGTTTTTGGGCTGAAAAAGGGAAAATATTTGCTTCAGTAAACAAAGTGACACATTTTCCAAGCACCATTCTGAAGCATGAGGAAAACAAGACTGTCTCACAGTCCTGTGTGGAGGGGTATTTCACCCAACTGTGGGGAATGGGAAGGGACCAGGGAGTTAATTTGTGACACAGAAAGAATTCACCTACTTGTACTGCTGACAGAACATGAAACTGTATTTTAGACTATAGAGAAAAATGTCCTAAACCCAAAATTACTAATCTAAGTCAGGTGGGGGGAAGAAAGTGTCTACTCACTGTCTATTTACTGTTTTCTAATAATTTCTTAGTTATCCCAAGTTTGTAATATGCACCTGGTTACAGGGCACTCAGAGAATTTTTTCTTGATCTTATGAGATTAAGGTGTTTGCCTGAGACAAAGGAAACCTAATTTGTAGGGTTTTGTAAAAAAAACAAAGTGCACTGCAAATAAGAAAGAGACAGAAAGCACTATTCCTCTTCTCTTTCCCCTCTGAAACTCTGCAGTTTGGTGGTGATTTTATTTTCTGGAAGAGATGGAGACAAATCCATTTGCTAAAGGAAGGATTTGAACTTGTGTCTGCCACATCTTGGGTAAGTACTATGAACATTAAATAAAAAGACGAAAAACCTACTTCTAGTACTACTATGAAACAAATCTAAATTAGTTGATTCATTTGATCAGAGTATGGGTTGTTTTGGGTTTTTCTTCTTTCATTCATTTTTGATAGTCAGCTCAGTAAATAAGCCAAGGAGAAACTTGTGATGAAACTGATGAAAATGATAGTTCAGGCTGTTCAGTGCCACCTTTCCAGGCAACACAAAATTACTGTTGCTTTTCTGTTGTTCATTCCCCATTTTTCTGACACTGCTTCAGCATATGAAAGGAAAAATAGTGATCACAAGTTATATCCAGCTATATTACAGCATCTACGACTATTCAGGTTATTGAAGCAAGTCTTCTTTAAAATATGACTGTCTGTCTAGCCATTGCTTGTGAAAGAAGAGAGGGAGTTGCATATCCAGGTGATTCTGGTTTTGCAACATATTTAAAAAATAAGTAATCTAAATAATTGCAAAGTCAAACTGTTTTTACTCATTTTGACTCACTTCTTTAAGAGGAACTGAAATGAACCTGTTTATGACTTCATGCCTGCAAAAGACTGTAAGACAGATTTTTCAAATTAAGTCAGCTGGTGAAGTTGTAGGAAAACATAATTTAGAGGAGTTTATTATTCATTCACTGACAGCCCAATTTATATTCCTACAATATATCTGGGCTTTATGTTCCAGCCTTTATAAACACTGATGCTTATTTTCCCTCTGAATTAGTGAGGTTATAAAGGAAATCTTCCTTTCTGTATTTCCACAGTGATAGTCTTAAGAACAAAAAACTTTACAAAGAATGCGTGTGATGGGGTTTCTGTTCAATAGGGATAGGGGGAATAAAATAATTTAGAAATGTCTTAATTTGTAAATTGAATTTGAAATTTATTTTTGCTCAGCAGAAATTAGGTTATTCAAGGTATATACACTGGGGCATGTAACATGGAAGAAGACATTGTCTGAACATGTAAAAAGGGAGACCTTACATTGTTGTAGCATAAGCAGTGACCTCACATAGGATGCACTTCCATAACTAAACTGAAGTGCTGAGGCCAGGGTCTATCCAGGTCCATGATCCCCCAAACCAGGCAAATCTCTGGGACAAAGTATCTTCATGCAACTTTGAAAGTTTTTGGGACATGGATTTGGGTTAGGAAGGAGGGGAGGAGCTGGGAATTGGAGACTAAAGAGAATAATAAAGAATGTCCCAGGTCCCTATCACATTTTCTATGTCAGCATTGTCCAATTCAGAAAACTAACAGAAAAGTTACCCTTAATTTGGATGGGAGAAGCATGAAACTTCCCTTTACAGCTCTTGAACTTTCACTTCTAAACATCTGGCAAACAAAACGTTAAAAGCAACTCAAGCATCACAATTTGGCACCAGTTCAAAAAAAAGAAGAAACAGGAACAGGTTGAGAAGAGAAAGTGCCTAGAAATTTGGTTTTGACAGCCAAGGCTACAATCTGTTAGAAGTCTAACACTGATAAAGATGGAGTCTTGGCTTTTCCTTTCTGTTTGCTTTCGTCTAGCAGGTTTTTTTTAATTACTTCTTGGGAAGGGAGGTGTGATGATCAGCGTGATTTTGAGATGAATAAATTAAGAGCTTGCACTAACTTTCCTGTGAGGGCTGCCAGACCTGGGAAGACTTTCTTCTGGTGTCCATTATGGGACATTAGGGTAATACAGAATAAACAAGCTTGCTCTTCTTTGCATTAAGAAGCAGGTAGAACTGGTTGTCTCACGTTGTCAGAAAACATTTCTACCATTGTTTAGATGCTATGGTAAAAGGAGTTTTATTTTTTGACTGGAAATCTAACTACAGCTTTCCTGGTGAACTATATTTCCTGTGGTGACTTAAGAACAGAAATTGGGATCTGTTGAGAAGAGAATAGGCCATTTACAGTGAGAATTACGCAACTTAGATTCTTGTTGAATGGAAAAGGGATCTTTTTATTATTTTGATTCATTTTTATCTTGTAGAGTGGCAGTTATCTGCTTATGCTGTAGAGAATATATTTTTCAGATTTAGCATCCATTTTAAAAGCCTGATCTGAGGAAAGGAAGCCAGAATGGCGAAATTTTCTGCACCTTAGCTGTTACTCTATTTCTCTTTAAAATTATCTGTGGGCAATAAGACTGTTGACAAAAGGTCCTATCCACTGTGAGAAAACAAACAAAAAAAGAAACCTTTGCTTCTTCAAGCAAAGACATATCCACTATTTTCAGAAATTCGTTGCATCTGATTCTTCTGATCCAGCTTTTGTAGTAAGGACACAAGCTGTTTTTTACAATAGCAATATTAGAAAACATAACTAGTGAAGGATTGCCCAACTTATTCTGCATATTTTAATGCAGCTCTGATTTTTTTATTTTGTATTGCCATTTTTTTGTTCATGTCAAGAGCAGCATCTGCTTACAGATTTCCCAGGAGAACAGATCAGATCAGAATATATGATCAAGGTAATGTAACAAAAAGAAGGTGTTAAAAAAGCTATTTGAAACCAACAATTATTTTTCTACTAAAATTAACACTTGGCTTTGCTGTCTTTTTGGAAAGAATATCTGAAGGCCTTGTTGGGTCAACCAGTTGTTGCTAGGTCTTCATGGTAGCTAGCCTGGCTGTTTCTAGGCCCCTTTTAGGTCTAGATTCACAATCCAAATTTTCCAGAAGTCTCATCTTCTTTCTATGTAGAGATGGAATATTTGTGCATGTAAAAGGCAGAGAAAAGAAGAAAGAAATCTCTTAGGTAAGTAAACAGGCATAATCCTAATTCTTGTGGCTTCTGAGATCTGTTTGTGTAAAATGATTCATTGCTTCTTAAATAAAGTCTAAGGAAAGTGGAATGACTCCTCCTTTTAGGCGTCTCCATTTGAAGCATTGCTGCTGTCACCAATTCTGGAAGTTCTTGTCTCATTCTTCAAAAGAGGGCAACACTCCTTGGTATTTTCCAATTTCGCTGGAAATCAAGGCTTTAGCCCCTCAAAACACTTTAACTATAATTTCTTAGTTGAATTAATTCTGACAAAGTCTCTTCAGAAGGAAGTTCTTGAAAAATTCTACTGGTTTCATATTGCATTTAGGTTTTACCAGGTGATAAAGCAAATATTCATGAAGAATGAGGCTGTGTTTCTATAAATTTTGTTTGTAGTGTTAAGGATTGTTTTCTTTTGGTAGAGATCAGGAGACTCAGTTGGTCATGCTGATGGAATTTAAAGAGAAATGTTGGACCACAGTCATATCACAGTGTGGGAAGAGTTCTTTTATAAAGTGAACCACACTGAGGAGAACGCAGGGAACACCTAAAGGTAAGACAAAAAGCGAGGTGCATTCTTAGCATATGGCATTCTCCAAAAACATGGCAAACCTGTTAATAGTCCCTCTACAAGTATGCAGTTCAGACTAAGTGGAGAGGAGTTAACACATTTGCTCCCGTTTTAACGAGATTTGGAAAAGTCTGTTGAAATGTTGAGTCAATCCATGCTGAAATCTTCCTGAGTGGCAAAAGGAGCACAGGGAGAGCTCACAGATTTACCTCCTTCCCAAATATGCTGAGCTTTATTCATTTCCTATGTTTCAGCCTATGGTCACTGAGATGTGGAGGAACTTAAGGCTGGTTTAAACCACCCTCAAATACTGCTATTGTATTGTGTTACCTATAATAATAATACTTGACCTATAATAATAATAACCCCTTTATTTCCTTGTAGTGGGGACATAAATCCTCTCCATAAAACTTCAATTAAGCTTTTTATAGAAACATCTGTATGTTTGCAAACTGCAGTCTCCCTGTAGAATAGTTGTCTCTATAAATTACACTTCTAAGCTCAGTCACACTCCTGGATTTTAATTTTTTAAAAGTCACATTTATGGGCTTCATAAAATGCTCTCATGCATGCATAATCAAATTAATAACATATGGATTAGCAATGAAAAATAGTTGAGATGAATTTTGACAGAGTTGGAAACATCTGAAATCAGGGATTTTGCAGCTGTCTGCGTTAAGTGTAATTGTGACCTATAAACTGTGCATCACTCTTCTCTTTAAGTTAGCTCACTGGTGTTAAAAGTCAGCTGTTCCAGGCTGTCTGCATTCCCTGAGAATTGGTAGTGCACAGTGGTTTAGCACAGTCTGTCAGTGTGCTGCACTCTGCAGCCTGTGGATCAGTGTGCCTTGGCTTTTTCCCAAGTTCCACTCATGCACAGCAGAGAGTTTAAAACTGCCTGCAGGAAAAATGAAATTAATGTTTCCTAAATTAGTAAAAAAAAAAAATAGGATATGGCCCCAAGAGGTTCGTTCTGAACTATCCATATATATTATCTACTAGGATAAAATAGAGGAAAGTGTCAAATTTTTATATGACAATATGGAAAACATTTTTATTGGGTATCAGGTTTGGTTGTAACCTCTTTTGTGGTCTATATGTGTTTTCAGCATTCAGGATTGCTAATGAAAGTAGTGATGCTGGATTTGGTGGAAAATGCCTAAATACCCTCTAGCTTCTACTTCAGCAAAATGTGAGGATTGAAACAAAATAAAGCCTTTGTTTTAAACTTAAAGGCTAATATTTATGTAATTATTATTGTAAAATTTTGGTATATTATAATTTTTTTCATTTATTTATCTGATCAGTTACACAGTTTGGTTTGTGAAGGCAGGGGATTAATTTCCACAAATCTTAGATTATTAAGCACCACAATATAAACATGAAGTATTTTTCATTATCTTCCATGACTGTATTAGTATTGTGAATGGGGAAAAAAACCTCATCAGATACAACCAGCCACTTCCTCTGCCAAATTACCTTTTGCAATTAAATATGGTAATTTCCTGAAATATTTCCTGAGAATTTTTGAGCAATGACTATAGTGAATAAATTTGTTTAGTGAATCATTACATGCTAATTTTTTGTGTATTCTGGCCAGACTATCTCCACTCTATTAATGGATTCAAGATATTTAACAGGAAATTATTTTCAACCAGATGAGTTGCCTGGTTTGCATTCTTATAATCTCTGACGATTCAAATTCTTCTTGAGATCTGTGATTCAGAAGGCCATATGGGACTTTTTTAATGTTGGGTGCAATATTTGAACATGAGAAATTTCTTAGATTTTCATTTCCCTTAAGTAATATAGAGCTAGATAAAAGACAGACAATGTCATTTTTCGCCTTTCTGTTTCCTCATTTTGCAAAACTAAGTATTGTAAGTGGTCAAAATGGAAATTTAAGCATCCTAATATGGTGATATAGACAAGCTATGAGGAAATGAATTAGTATACCAATGTGTGTTTGTATACTTTTGACATTCTGGTAAGTACCAATCTGGTGTACTATTCAATATTCATCTGTTTTGATCTCTGAATGACTGCTAAAATCAAGAGAATGCCTAATGTTGACTGTTGTTAATCAGCTTGGACAAATACTCTGCAGTTAGAGAGGAAAAGGTGACTATTCTAAGTCAGTGCATTTACATGTACTTCTTCAGTAACTGAAGGTCTTTTTGACTGTACTAAACCAAAACAAAGCAAAAAACCCACATGAAAAACAGAACTCTAAAGTCAGATCAGCTTTGATTTTATTTCACCAGAAAGTTGGTCTGGAATAGGTAAATGTATTGATGGAGGAGAAATGACAGCCACGGTTACAAATCTCTTTTCCTGGATCTGCATATTTTTCATTTTAGAGCAGACCCTTATGAAAATGATTGTCACTTCAAATGAGCTGTTGGCTCAAGATGAAATCCTGACTTTATTTTTGGGTACATGTGCCCAAAGCACTTAGCTTACCTCTTTTGATATCCTACATTCTACATTCTCTTGTCCAATAGGGTATGAGGGTGGGAGAGACCAGATGAGTAAATCTCTCCAGGGGACAGTGAAATTTGCAGCCAGGGAGAGTGAGAGGGTGAGGCTCCCTCGAAGAATCGTTCCTGTAGTACATTTCTATGGTGTATTGCCTGTTTCAAAACACAGAGGGGTCAAAATAAAGGTAGCTGTGCAAAACCACACAGCCTTTCCATGCTGCAGTTATTGTACCTGGGGGTAAACTTTTAGCCAGCTTATTTGTCTGGTTGCTAATATGTTTATGGTTTACTAATATAAGTAATACTCTGAAGAGAACTTATTAAGCAACAGGGTGTCAACACCAATTTGCATGTAGTTTGCTGTCTTTGCTAAGGAGTTAAATAGATAAAAAGGATGGATAAAACTTTTCATAAGTGTAAGATATATATACAGATATAGATATATATGGTTTTCAGGCTTATTCTGCTACTGACTACTAAAATGAATGCAATTACAATAATTAAAATCAATGTGTAATATTTCCCTGAATAGTGAACCTCAGGTATCTGGTTTAATTAGTCTTGGGTATCAGAAAATTCCTTTTAAGAAAAAGTACATATTAGCAGCATAGCTTGCAGATACTTGCCCATTTTTTTCCTGGTAAAGTTCAAAAAAATGGCAGGCACTGTGAGGAGGCAATTTCCCATTGAAGACATTGAGTGCCATCTGTAAGGCAGCAATGGTCGTTGCATGCTGGGAACAGAGGAAACCTTTAATTAAAGGTCTGTTGAAAATGATTGCATGAACCTATTATTTAACAATATTTCCCACACATTATCTGTCCACTCAACATTAACCTTATTAGGGCCTCATTAGTCCTTGCCCTCTGCACTGTTGAGCAAACATTGTCCCTT
This sequence comes from Molothrus ater, assembly GCF_012460135.2. Taxonomy (NCBI): domain Eukaryota; kingdom Metazoa; phylum Chordata; class Aves; order Passeriformes; family Icteridae; genus Molothrus; species Molothrus ater. Next base: position 44,020,018 of record NC_050478.2, on the reverse strand, counting down.
TATGGCTATATAAACTGAAGTCCCGCATGTATAAAGTATACATATATGTAAATATTTAAGAAGTCTTAGTCCCTTGCAGCTCTTGCATATTTAATAGGAGCTGTTAAAACTTCTTTTAAAAAGAACTAGTGGTTTTGCTGGTTAAATATACAGTATTTGAGATCAGATCAGTAAGCTTTTTAGCTGATATATACCCAGTAGGTCATGATATAAATGCAGTTTAGAAACAGGAGCTTTTTAGTGAGAGCAATCCAAAAATTTCCTCCTCCAATGACAGCATTTGTACATTCTAAACAAAAATATAAGAACACAATTGAGTAACTGCCTTCATAAGGCCTGATAAAATAACTGTAACTTAATTTTTTTCTTTTTTTCCTCATATGCACTTGAAAAAGATGCAGGAAGGAGGAGATTTTGTTTTAAATTAACTTTGTGATCCAGGTTTAATAAAACATGAGGCATGATTTTTCCAGCTCCCTGCTCAATCAAAACATTATTACAATGAAAAAAACCATGACATTCAGTAGAAAGTGGAATGCTTCAGGTTTCAAAGCAGCATCTGTTCATTAAATTTTTTTTAAATCTGAGGACATTTAAGGTTAACCAAATAAAAAAATGCTTGTAGCTGTATTTGATAAAGGAAATAAAATTTCATGGCTTTCACTGCATTTAATAACTGCAGAAAGGAAACACAAGAGAAACAGAAAGCACTCACCGTGGAATACATAACCATTTTTTGATGGTATGAAGGCTTTCTAGCATCTAAAATATGCTTTAGAATAGTTTTTAAAAGAATACCTGAAAGAAAATGGGGAAGCAGTGACAATGAAAGAGATGCTTGTGTTAACATCTGTATCGACTGCTGCCATTTCAGCAATCCGTCACTAAGTGCACCAGATTTATTCAATTGACTCAACTGGTAATTTGTGCAGAGTGCCTTGATTAATAGTGACAGTATCTTTCAAATGAACAGTGGGCCTGTTTTACTTCTGTGTAAAATGTTTTGGGGATCCCTAATAGCCTCAACAGCTTCAAACAGTGCGTTCACAGTTACTTTGTGCCAGCAGAACAGTGCAAGAAGAGCACAGTAATGAATGCTACCCTGTTGTCTGTGTAGCTTGAGTGATTTCCAGCTTTCCAGAGGAAAAAAAAAGAGCATATCCTCTTGACTCTGGGGCTTTATAAATTGTGTGGTTGTCTGCATTTTGTTAATGTTAACTGCTGAAAAACTGTAAGACAAACTACCAGATTTAAATCAATGGCTTCTCTAGTATGTTAATATAAGGTTGGCACATCGACAAGTTAAAATCCTTAAAGTAGAACTGTACCAACTAGGAAATTAGACAGAATTAGTCTTTAGCTTCTGGCACATTTTTAATAACAATTGTTAGTAAAGCAAGGGCAGAGGTTTGAACTTTGTGCCAAGTTTTGCAAGTTGGAGCTTTGAAAAATGCAACAAGTTAATTCATGTTATTTGTTCATTTGTCTTCCTAGCTCACAGATCCTGCCTGCACACTGCCCATATAAAACAAAAAGGAGGCTCAAAATATGACAGTGGATGAATGGAGGAGAATGAGTGATAAAAAAGGTATAAAATACTTTCAAATTTTAGTTGCTGTTTTCTGAGCAGAGTAAAGTTTAAAAGCAGTTTAGTAATCTCATCTTAGGACTCTCAGCAGTGGAATATGAAGATGTTAGGTAACAGAGTCACCATTCTTACAAATAATATTTTTTTAAGTTACACATGGCTTATGCTAAGTTCAGACTTGATTCAATTCAACAAGAATCTGTATGTTATATTGAATTTCTTACACAGTGTAATCTAAATGATACCTCAATTACAATGTTAGATTAGGATATTCATGATTCATATGCTCACCATCTCCCTCTCCATTAATCAAAATATTTCAGTGCTGTTCATCAATATCCCCACAATGGTATCTTTCACCATTCTACCATAGAATCAGCAGCATTGTTTGTCATATACCCTTTCTTCTTTCCCATCCTACTTTTGGTTTTAAATGGGGTAAGAATTCAGCTTACCTCCCTGCAAACGTGATTTTTGTTTTTGTTTGTGGAACCCAAATTCCGCCTGCAATAACAATTCTGACAGCTTTATCAGCTTGGTCCTGACACCATGAGTAGCCCAAACAGGTAAAGTATAATTGTTAATATCCTACAGTGAAGAAAGAAAACATGGTGATTTTCCTACTGATTCCTACTGCTAACTGTTATTTATTCTGGCAAAAAATACTTCTCTGAACAAATTCCAAATGTTTCACTCCAGTAACATTTTCTCATTGTAATAAAATGATGACTGTGTTTTGCATTTAGACAGCTGTAGCATTCCTATTTATAGCATCATAGTGCTTGAAAGAAATTTGAAGGGCAGTTTTCAACAAGAAGAGGAATCTTTATTAATAATACTAAAATTATGCAAAAAGCAACTGGTGTTTTTTATATTGTCAGGTTAAAAAAAATCACTATATGATTTTTCCAGTCATGTGCTGGGATGTATTTTTACTGAAACAAATGCCTATATAAATATCAGGGTTTTAAGGGCTGGTAGCTCTCAGGTGTAAGAGGAATACAGAGATCAATGTATAGCTGTAGTATGGATGTACTGAAGTATGGGGTAGATATATAAGGATGAGATATAAATTAAATTTGTACCTATTATGGTCTATTGGATACTATCACAGTCCTCAAGCTAAAGGGGAATGGATTAGTCTTTCCTTGGGGATGCAGTCCAAGGTATATTAGTGATCACAACTGTGAGAAGGGAAGACAAGCACAACACTCCTGGTTTGCAGTACCCTGAATTCCTGTTTAAACAAGGTTGGTAATTTTTCAGTAGAGCGATGTAACCTTTGGACTGAGCTTACCTAAAGGACTGTTCTTGTAACAAGCGAGCTCAAAGGAAAATGTCAACTACTTTAAGGGTTTGTTTAAACAAGAAAACAATAGAATGGGCTAGGTTAAACCAGCTCAAACCTCAATGTTATCCATTTCTCTTTTAATAAGTGTCATTTATGCCTTGAGGAAAGAATTGGATGGTTGCATGCTATTTAAGACAGTCTGTAGGCAAGCAAACACATCAGTCTCCAAGTTACCTGAAAGTCAAATAACACTTAGCTGAAAATAACAAATGCAGAGAGATGTGTGCTACTGTGGTTTCATGAATTGTATTTAAAAACTGTGTAAGCACTCTCTCTGTATGCTTGAAAAATGAGAGAGGTTTTTATGGCAGATGCCTTTAATTAATACCCTCAGAGTCCTCAGTCAGTAGTATCAAATGCCAAGGCTCATCAAATATAACACTAGAAGGAGAAGAACAATTTATTTATTTTTTATTCCAGTGTTTAGCTAGATTCTTTATGGGAGCTGTGAGTTTTCCAGATTTGTCTGGTGACACAGATTCTCGGTATGATTTAACTACTGAAATAGAAAGTCGAGGTCCTGCATTTGGAAAACATGGAAGGGTGACCTCACTGAAATTACAGTGAGATGTCCCAACATGTTAACATTTCATTTAACTTAAGGCCCTGGCTGACATTCTATTCAAGTCTGCTTTGATCGAAGTTGGACTTTTGCAAAAACTGAAGGAATGAAGGTAAACTCATTCATATCACATCCGTGTAAAATATTACATGTTGCTTCTGAAATCCACCTTAAAACTCCCTCATTAATATCCCAGTACTGGCAACCAATTTATCATTAATATTTGTTAATAAATAGTTATGCATGAAAGTGTAGCAAAAGCTGCCTTCAAAAATAACTTTTTTAACACAACACTCTGCAATTTTGTGTCAGCTGAGGTAAGTCTAGACTTTGAAGTGGACTCTTGCTAAATTAAAGGCAGTTAGGATTTTTTCAAATCATGACATTTCCGAACTGTGGAAATCCAGATACCCATGTGGAATTCCAGATACCCATGCCAGTTTGGCACCACAATACCCCTTTTGTTATAAAATCCACAATCTTTCATGATATGCCTGGTCCCTTTGCTTTGTCAAATTTTAATTTTTGCTTAAAATTGGGACAAGCTCCCAAACTTGTACAAATTTGTGTCATTCCAATGGTTGTTTAATTTCTGAAAATACTCTATCCACTACTGGCCGTGTACAAATAATGGTTTCTCTTGCTTATACAATTTGCATAAAATTTTTGTGGAAAGATAAAATGTTTGCATAAAATTTTTGTGGAAAGATAAAATGTTTGCCAGCAACATATTTTTATCCCTGTGTATCTCCTAGTGGGGTCTGGGGGAGTTGCAAGACAATTTTATCCAAAGATATTCTTTTGCCTAATTCTCCATATTCTCCAGTCAGTGGCTGGATCTTGAATGTGAAAGTCCACTAGATTGTGTTCCTTACAGTGGTGGATGACACACAGCAGCCTCACACCTAGAGAGTAAACAGGATTTTCAATTGTAAGTTTGACATTAGGTGGGGGTTTCTGGGAAAGAAGATGCAAGTAGTCGATGTTTAAAAAAATTTGAAGCACTGATTTATGATCTTTTTATGTCTTACAATAAAAAAATAAACCAAATAAAAATATCAGGTGTAAGAAAATGTAGGAACTTCTATTGGAATCAAAGATCTTAAGGGTCTTTTCCAACCTAAATGATTCTATGATTCTATTTACCTCATATTGTAAAGTGTCAGAGAGCTTCCAAATCCTTTCACTAGTCAACTTCTTCACTGGATATCCTGTATGAGTGGCTAAAAACTTCAGAAATTGCTGGAATACAAAAAAATCCAAACTTGTAGTACTGAGGGCATTTTTACATGATTTCTACACACTGTCATAGTAGTACATAGGAATTTTTAGAAAGAAGACAGTCTTTGCACTTTGCACTTAAGCAATGAACCATTGCCTAGATGTAAGAGAATTTGGCCTATTCATTTAGACAAGGTTGGTGATTTTAGCTCAGATTTGAAGTATGGTGATTGTTTATGCCCGGTGAAAATGTTTAGAAGGAAGTAGAAGGAACGCAGATATATGAAGAAGTCTGGCAGAAATCCAAGAAATGCTTAAAGGAAGTGTGATAGAAAGAATTATTCTGATACTGGTACTCAGGAGAAGGAGAGGTATGATGTAAATTTGATAAAATGGGAATTGTGATTTACTTGCATATAATACCCAGATGCAGAGCCACAAATGGATGATTGAGGTCAGTGGTGAGAGATAATAGAAAAACAGGTGAGGTTCATAGTGTCCTTTTGAATACACGTGTGAAGTAGAAGGTTGCAGCAGAATAAACATGTGGTTATATAGTCATGCAAAGGTTTTGATGATGGAGAAAGAAAGGAAAGGATACTATATGAAGACAGGCACAAAACATAAGGGAACACCTAAATTAAGATTTTGGGTGGGAAACATGAATAAGTACTTGAGAAAAACACTGACGCTGTTATAGAAATTCTGAGGAATTGAGCTGAGAAAATGAATCTGAACCCACAGACTTATATAGGCAGAGATGTCAGAGGAGTTGCTTTACATGGGAGTAAACAGAGAGAGGTATTGGAATAATTTGAGAGGCATTGACATTGATTTTATCTGAGTTTTTGTTTTGTCTATTCCCCTAGAAACTAAGCTTTTGCAAGTAGGTCAATAATTTATCTTTTCTGTGACTTGTCATTTTCAATTGCTGGGAATAGCCCAGTCCAGCTGGATCTGTAATGTTGTAATTGTTTTTTGGGTATGTTGTCTACACCCACTCTGAAGATCAGAGATCTGAAGGGAGCATATTAACTGTTGTTTTAAAACCTATGTGTTAGATAATGTTGAAGAAGAGGTACGCTTTAACTGGATTTCCAGAACTGAGAATACTTCACCTTGTAGTGCTTGAATTGCCTTTGGAAATCCCTCGTTGCAAAGGTTTCTTTCAGAAGCTCCTTGTATTTTGGGCAGTGTGAGAAAGGTAGGTATAGCAACTGGAAAGAAAATTGCAAAATCCTAGTTAGGCAAGGTGCATCTTGTTCTGCAATTCAATATACCCTTGCAGAATTGCTGTTCTGATTTGCTGCACTAGTTAGGACAAGCTGAAAAATAATTTGGGAACGTAGTTTCAAGGATATTCATCTTCAGGACTCTAGGAGTCATACTGATGACTACACACAAAATAATCTTTAAATGTTCAGAGGAGTAATAGCTGCAGTAGTTCAAAGTTAAAGGATTCATTTACACAAGATGAAATTCATCCTTTGACAGAAGACTAAGACAAGCCCTCATGAACTCCTTTGTTCTTAGCTTCTCCAGGGATGATTCCATTCATTGTGTTCAATCTTTCTTTAAACACACCATCACATTTTTACAACAAATTACAAAGTAGCAGCTGGACTGCAATAGGAGTCTTTGTGTATACTCAACTGTATTGAGTCTATTTAACACAGCTTCGTTTAGTTCAGCTAAATTGTAGAAACTTGTGAACTTTCTGTAACTCAGTTCTGTCTTTCATTAATCTAAGCTATATGAAGGTTACATATGGCTGGAATATCTTAAAAACTTGTTATTTCATTTATATGTATTTATATATGTTAGCTAAATTGAGTTAATTTTCATTTTCTGTGCTAAATTTAAAACAAAAATTAAAATTTGACACTGATAGTATTAGTGCTTTTTCCTAATGTGCTTTTTTGTCTTTTTCCCAGTAATGTAGCTCCATCTATATAGTCCCAATATTAAATGAACTTTGAAAAGAATTTGAGAGATTTGAAGGGATAATTAGCTTGGAATGCTTCACAGCAGTTCCTCAATCTTTTTAGAAATACAGTCTATGCATTCCACAAGATAGGAAGGTATTTGTGAATTATAGCCATAGGTTCATGAACAGGCATGATTTCACCAATAAATGACGGGCACTTGTTTTGTGCTGTAGGATACATGTGGTCTCAGGTTTAGCCTGTATATGCAGTAAGGACAAATAAAGTTAAAACATAAATAGTTGAAAAAAGTATGAAAACTGTGCATGTGTCTATGACTTTATGATTTGTTTGAATAAACTTCCTTGCTCCCCTAGATGTGAATGAGGTGCAGCACCTGCTTGCTGACTTTGCCTTTTGTGTTGATACTGGCCGGGTATTCTTGTCTCTCTGCTGGGATATCCCTGCCTGTGACAGTGTCAGAAGCAGCTCCTGACTGTGCCTGGCTGTGTGTGTGAAGAGGAAGACATTTCTCCATACCTTCCATCTTCATGCTCTCATCACCCTGAGGTGAGAAGCATTGCTCCATGACCTCTCTAACGTGATTTCCTTATCATCACAGACTGTGTTAATTAGACTTGTAAAGCCCACACAATTTATCTTGCATCACAAGTGCAAACCTGCTCTCACAAACTGGGACTCAGGCTGCACACTCCTGATCTTAACTTTTTATCATAAATTTTCCACACACAGGATGTTCCAGCTCCAGTCAGCTGCACAGCTTTGCCCTCTAGGACAAGTATAAGCAAGCTACAGAGCTGCTATCCACAGGATTCCTTACAACTCCAAAGCGAGGAGCTGAGGAAGGGAGATGAATTAATACATTGCCCTATGAACTTGTGCTTAAAGCTCTGAGTCCTCCTTCCTTTTACCTTTAACTTTTCTCACCAATCCTTGGAGTACATGCACTGACCTGCAAAGTGCATGAAAAACAATCCTGTAACTCAATTCTTACCATAATGTAAGTCCCAGAATGATTCTTTTGTCTTTTCCATTGGCTGTGGACTAAGCAATTCTGAAGCACTAGTGAGATTAAGTATGTTTTCTCTTGTCACACAAAGAAAAGAATGTTTGCATTAAATTTAGAATTAATCTACTTTTACAGTGATTTACCTTATAAATGAAGTCTTTTTCTCTATACCCAGTACTCCCATTTTTCTTTCACTTTTGTCAAGATCATGTCTCTGATATGCAAGTCCATTCCTATGGAAATACTTGCCAACACTTCTAATCAGCTTATTAAGCATTTCTGCAAAATGCTTTTAACAATGTTCCTTTATTGCCTCTAACATGCACTTTTTGCTGCACCTTCATCTCATGTCCTATGTACTTTACTAATGCTCAAGGGAAAGTAGATGCCCCTAGTTTATACTCACATTATCCTGTGACAGTGGCATTGTGTGAACTGGAATTGGCTGCCAAAGGATTTTGGGGCTCCAAATCTGATCTGTGTTGGAGGGTACAGTCCAGCAAGACTTGCCTGAGCACTCATAAGTGTGTGATCACAGTCAGTGCTTTGAACATAAATCTGAAGGAAGAAAAAAAAAAAAAGAAACATTTTGGATGGTAATTTCTTTCATTAGGTTTACTTTATTGTCTTTGTAGGAAAAAAAGGGGCTGGTACTGGGGAAGTTGTCATTAAAATGGAGTGACATGAAGAAAGACTATGAGAAAGAAGGAGGAAGGAGAAAGACTGCAGCTGGAATAAAATTTTGCTGGACAACTGAGCTGCAGCAGGGTAACATCTTAGAAATCCTGGTAGACAGCTTGAGATTGACTCTGTTTGACCCTCTAGGCTTTGGCACGTCATATGTGCACTGAAAAGCTGGAACTTAAATGAAAACTGAGTTGTATCTGCATTCCATGTGGAAGTGTAGCATTGGAGGTATTTGACATAGATGCTCTGCCATACAGCAGTGAGGGAGCTGAACCTGATGTGCAGCCTAAAAAGAATTTTTTGTGGTTTTCAGGTAGCCATCAGGATAAAAGCTGAACTACAGTTTCAGGGCTACTTTGGATATTTGGAATGACATTGACTTCAGTTGGTATTAAATTTTCTTCAACTGCACCAGGTTTAGACTCTTATGCATCCAGGAAGTCCCATTAACAACCATGAAAAACATCTTCCTGCCCAGATCCAGTACTTGCCTCACACTGCTTGTATACAATGCTCAGGAAGTGAGAGTATCTCCTCCGCAGGTACTGGCCAAGCTCATACTGTTGTTGTATGCCAAGCTGTAGAAGTAACACAAGAGCATGAGAGGCTAAAGAAATGTGCTATGCATCCATTCATACAACCAAAAAATAATGCAATAATATTTGATATTATTTTAATAAAGCCTTTTTTTTCTTTTTCAAATTGAATTAGGAAAGAAGACATGAGAAAAAAGTAGTGAAATTGCTGCATGTATGGTGTTGGATAATGTTAGCTATGACTCCTGGTGGATGCAGTTTTGTATTTTGCTCTGTGGAAAGCTATGTGTATGTTTATCTGAGCTAGTGAGACTTAAAGCAGGCATAGAGATGTTCCAACACCATCTGTCTACTTTCTACTCTATTGCTGTCTCAGAGATGATTAACTGGGAGTGCAGACCGAGCAGCCACCTGTCCATGGAGACACATCCAGGATATGAATCCCATAGAGCATCACCAGATGCTCTATTCCTTATGGGGGCTAGAGTTTTAGCCTGGGCAAGATCTAGTTTTTCAGAACAGAAGATTTGAGGTAAAAGTCCTCCAAGCCTTTGGGCCTTTTTCTGCAATAGTTAATTATTATCAACAGTCTGAAGCATTTGATTTTTGATTCTTGCCTGATTATGTTCCCAACTTTCAGTCACTGAATCTTGTTACACTTTTGAATAACATTCACCATCACAGATCTTATTCACAGTTAAACAATAATCCATAAAATGGAATCAAATCACTTTATCTCTGTGTTAAATGAAACTGATGACAATTCTCTACCCTCAAAGCAAAATTTTTCCAGTCCCAACATTTTAGTAGCTCTTAGCTGAGCATCTTTCAACCTACCAACATAATTTTGTGAACACATGACACATGAATCACTGAATCACAAAATCAGTTAGGTTGAAAATGACCTCTGAGATCACTGAGTCCAACCTATTACCTAACGCTCCCAGGTCAACTAGACCATGGAATTAGGTACCATCCACTCTTTCCTTAAACACCCCTGGGGTGTTGACTCCCCCATAATCATACACAGTGCCCCTGTAATAGTCTATATTGCCATCTTTTTACTTGTACTGGCCTAAATTTAAATATTTTCTACTTAGCTCATGTAATCATTACTGTACACTGGGATCTCAAGTACAGTACTCATTGCTTCCTAAAGCAATTTTCTAAGTTGTGGGATCAGAGGATAATTCAGGCTGAAAGGGGCCTCAGGAAGTCTCTAGTCCAACCTCCTGCTCAAAGCCAAGTCAGCTAGGAGTTACTCAGGACCCACTGTGTGTGCATGTGATCACCTCTTGCTGGAATTGTGCATCCAGTTTCCTAGGCTATATGTGTGGTTTAGGCTTCTGCCCCAACTTGCCTAATATGCATGTTCATGTTGTTAAGCCCTGACTCCTGGGTCTTGAAGTCTTCTATGCCTTGGAGCAAGCTGGCATGGATTGCTGAACTTGAATACTGTTTATATGGAATGATTGAGTCACAGCTGAGTTGGGAAGCTGCTCTGTTACTCCTGTTTCTTCAAGGGAGTTGACATGAGCAGAAACAGGCCTGATTTGCTTTGGAGACCAGTTTTGCCTCCTAAGAACAGTGGGGAAGAGAACCCCTCAGGCAGTTTGTTCTGTTCTGATTTTGGTGACGTGGCGAGTTCTTTTAGGAGAGAGACACATTGGACATAAGGTGTGTGTCCCTAGCAGAGAGACACACCTCAGGTCTGCCTCCACGTGCACTGTAGCCATTTGTCTGGGGCAACCAGACTTCTGGCACTTCTCAGCTACTTCAGGGAGACTGCCTGGTTCTGAGTGCTGGGCAAATAACTGGCCGCTTTTTCAATCCAAATAACATATCTTGGGGAAAAAGGAATGAGGCACAAGCACACAGACATAGTGGTCCTGCCAGTGGGAGGGGAAAAAACACCCAGTGTCCAAATATTGCCCTGCAGTCTGATAGTACAGTTCACCTGTGGCTCCATTTGTAAGTGGTGGCAGCTAGTAGAAGTTACAGTCAAGGCAGGCACAATGTCTGTCAGATACAGAATCTGTGCTGCTTCTGGTTCAGCAGCACAGATACTGTACATCTGTGGCACATTTGTGGAAACAGCTGATTCCAAAAATGTCTGCACTAAACCAGTTGAGTTTTAAATCAACTTTCTTGGGCATAGCATAAGAAAAATTTCTGCTTGTACTGAACTTAACAGTTTGTGAGTAAGGAAGCACTTCTATTCAACAGAGATTGAGGGAGGGTTGTGTCTGTCAGCACTTCCATCACCTTCTGCTACTGATGGTTAAATCTTCCTGTATGGTCTCAGGTGAACTGAGGTGGTCATCAGTGCCTGGCTCCTCCCAGAAGATCCTGGTCTGCAATCAAAAAGCTCAACATATGGTGACACTGGATCAGAACAGGCTGACTCAGTTTCCTTCAAAATTAGTGAGTGATGTTGCTGTAGTTTATTCATAAGTTCCTTGGCTGTCCTTAAGTAGCAACTTAATAAGGGCTTTCTCTAAGTGAAAGCAAAGCTCCAACCCCCAAATATCAACACAACATCTTTCAATATTCAGTTCTTTGCCCAGGTAAACAAACTCACCTTGGTAAGTTGGCCATATCCCTGTTGTCTTGCAATTTCTTTATGCTTATCAGTTGGGAAAAACTCCTGTGGGGTATGATCACCATGGCGAAATACCTGATAAAAGAGATTAAATTGCTTTTGTGTTACTGCTATTTTTTTTGTGGTGATTATTACTAATTAGTGTAGTCACAAGGAATATGCTATGACAGCGAGTACTGTATCTGACAGATGCTAAGTATATTAATGGTTCGTGCCTTAAATTTAGATAGCTACATTTCCTGTTTAATTTATTTAGACAAACATAACTGGTTCTTTTTTGGCATTTGAGAATAAATTAGTTCAAATAAATTTTTGCAAGTTATAAAAACTACAGGATACCCTATTATATTTTAAAGAGGTTTTATGTATTTTAGAAGGTATAGACCATAATATTAAATAAACAGAAAACAAACAGAAGCATGTTAGTATTTTTTCTGAGATATTTGAACATTAGTATTTTGGTATGACTAAATTGGGATTCAAAAGGAAAAAACCAAAACCATTACTGGAAGTAACAGTTCTGTGGCTGCCTCCTGTGAAGTTCTCTTACTTGGCAGAAATTAGCCTTAAAAAGTCATATGTTGGCTTTTTCATCACAAGAGGTGATAGAAGTGTTATCTAATATATAAATACAGGCTAAACTGTTGCTCTGAAAACATTGAACCTGTTTTGAAATTTCACTTCAGATAAAAGATGTATTTATAAGGTACATTGGATTTTTTCATTCGTATGATGAATTCTCTGCTTCATATGCTTTGCAGAATAATTCCTGTAGATATTTGCCATTTGATTCTAAAACTGTAAGATTTTAAAAAAATTCTTAATCCAAGCAGGGAGAAATTGAATCAAAATCTGCAAGAAAAAAAAAATTAATTATTTGTATGTGTGTGTGATGTTCAGAGTAAGAGTCAGGCTTCCAGAAAATAAAAGGTACATCATAACCATTACAAATAGCATTAACTTCAAAGCACTGGTTTCTGTGTTGCTTATTCAACGTCATTGTATACTTGTTTGAGTTTCACATACTGAAATTTACTTTATATGTTAGTCCATTGAAACCACTGGAAAAGTGGAAACTCTTCCATAGTAAGAGGGTTTTTGCACAGTTGGTATTTAGTTGGTATTTGTGAAATCCTCTTTTACATTTAAAACAGAATCCTGTGTTATTTTTCATTTAGTTCTATAAAATAAGCATTCTATATCCATCCAAAAAGTAAGTTCATGTAGGAGTGCACAAAGGAGACAAAATTATAAAATCTTATTCAAAATTAAGATTGTTTTTTTGGACAATACAATAATGAAATTTGAATACGGAGGAAACATTTAAATATTTGAAAAGGTGCCCCCTCCCCTCTACCCTAGAGTACAAGAAGAGTAGTAAGTGACAGGTTTTGAACAAATTTCATTTGGCCATACTTACTAGGGACACAAACTTCAGTTTTCTTTTAGCTGTTGTTTGATGAAGAAAGATGCAGAAAAGACAGAACAGGAAACACAGACTCCAAATTCCACAGACTAGTTGCCTTCCTCTCATCCTGAGGGGAGCTTTCAGCTATTTTGCACACCAAGGTCCCTGGCTGGATGTGGTGATACAGTAGATATATGGCTAAGAGGGGTGGAGTCAGTCATGCTTAGTGAAATCTGAGAGTGAGCTGTGAAGTTGCCTCTCTGTCCTCTTCTAGGTTAGTGCTTTTCAGGGAACTCATGAAATGAAAAGTGCATTTCTCACTTGTACTCAATTTCTGTGTCCCATGTATTGCATGGAGTGAAATCTTTGAGCTCTCTAATTCCTGCCCCTGGCAAGGCAGGTGAATGTAAAGAGCTGGAGGTTTCCTTCTGTTATTTAACTAGGATTTAGTATGGGTCAGTCAGCCTTCCCAAATATGAAAATGCTGTTGGTATCTTAATCTTACTGTATGCAAAAGGGCTATTAAACCATCTGCATTCCTAATGCTCACAGTCTTCTCTGAACACTTTGTACTAGAAGGAGCAGTGCTAACAAATGTCCTTTTATAAAGTCTCTCTGGATTTTCCTGGGATTTGGCTGTGATTTGTAGGAGGAATAAGCAACAGAAGGTTTTGTTGCAAAGGAACAGGAATGAGCCTGAATTCATTGCAAAAAAATAAAGATATATGAATGAACTTTTAATCTCTTTAGTAGATTGACTCTGTCTCTAGTGGCAAAGCATATGACAGTATTTTCTGGAATTTTCCCCCAGAATTTCATACAGTTAGTTAAATTTTAAATTTTCAGATCTCTCTTGCTGCACACATTCTCATTGTTATAGTGTGCATATATCAAGAGTTATTTCTGTCATTTCCCCAGTATATTTTAAAAAAGAAAAAAATCTGGCTCAGAGACACCATTGCAAGAGACAGGATTGGTGTTGCAAGTTACTGATTTATGTTCAGTTCATTCAAGTCCTGTTAGTATGTTAAAATTGAGGGTGATTTCTTAGTCAGCAAAAGCTCTCTGTAAGAATTTAAAAAAAATTACTGAAAAAAATTATCATGTTGCTACCCAAAAAGGTTATATAATCCCAAACTAGTTTAAGACACAAAACAAAGCTTTTCTTTTGATTATTAGACATAGACTTCTCTAAGGGGATCAGTTCTCCATCTTGAGGAAACAATGTTGTATCTTTCACATCTGTCAGAGCTAAAGATATTCCTCTGTGAAACATCCAGATGTCACACTTTCATTTCTGCTTTTATCTCTGACAATTTAAAGAGAAATAGAATAGAAAATAAATAGAAAAATGTGGTGGGGAGTTACTCACATTTATTGAGAAAGAAAATGCCCTTTTTTTCTTAATTTGGAGGCACCTGGGGCGATATGGGTCAACAGGTTGAAGTTATTCATATCCTGTATATGTCATGCATCAAAAATTTCTCTGAAAAGTCTTTGTTTTGCTGTTTCTAGAAAACATGGCATCAGACACTACTCCTAAAATACACTGCTCTGCAAGACAAGATTTTTTTAAATAGACCAACTCAGAAAAAAACAGGCAAGTTCTCAGATTCCCAAGACTCCAGTCAGGTTCTTCATATACTGTATTCATGTCTAGGAGGGACTGCAGGTCTACAACAGGAACAGAAAGATTTAACTTTAATCTTTTCAAGCATCCATTGTCTCACACTTTACATGAGACCTCTGTAACTAGGAAGGTAAAATTACTCTTACTTTGAGGATAATAAAATATTAGTGTAAATATTGGTGTAAAAATATTAACAAAACGTGAAAAAATATTTGTGTTAAAGCTGATACTTGCTTCCTTTGATCTGATCTTGATGTTTCTAATTCTGTGAGAAGAGGCATGTAAAGGGCTGGAATTGTTTTTAAGCACACCATGTTGATTAATTCTGTTCCTGTTGAAGGTCACAGAGGGAGAACGAAACAGTGTGCTGTGCCATGGTGAGAGGTGTGTGAACTCTAGCTGTTCCAAAATCAAGGTTACTGCTTCTGTAATATGCTTGCAGTCTGTGTTAAAGCAGCAGCTGAAGGTGGAAGAGGAGAAGATAATGATAAAGGTAATAACTGTACCTCTCTCTCTTCCTTGGGAGTACAAAGGACGATATATGAGGTGTAGATCACATGCCTTTATCTTACCAATAAACCTGATGAAATATTTATGGGATCATAATAAACATAATATTACTAAGCAAGTAAAGTACAGCTTTGTGCTGTGTTCTGTACTGTGGTATCTGAAGCTGCTGGATCTTTGACATTGTTGAGGGAATGCAAATGCTCATTAATAATGCTCCAGTGCTTTAAAATGGTTTCATGGTTTAAGTGCTAGTATATTATTTGAAAGCTTATTAATCCAGAGAACAAAATTTTGCCCTCTACCCCCAAATTACAATATAAAGGATCCTTCCATGCTGTGATGCTCACCCCCTCCCCCCACTTTTAAGTGTAGGGTAAAGTCTGCTTGGTATGTAGAGGGTAGGATTGGATTTGCAGCTTGAGATGCTACTTCTTCATTGACAATGGAGAAGGATCAGAATTGGTTGAAAATACAGTGATAAGAATGTTAGAGGAAGACTCCAGTGTAGAATCAGTGTGGGGAGACAGAGGCAAGTGGAGGAAGATTTCAACCTGCCCACCCTGCCTCCCCTTCTTAACCCTGCCTGAAACAACTCCTTAGTGGGATTGTTATTCCAGCCTCTGGTGTTGAAGTCATGTTTCTGTGGCTTCTGTAGTTTTGGTGTCCATGTCTGCTTCCATGACTTTTCCTCATCTTTTCTCAGCTCCAGTCAGATCAAGGCTAAATGTGTCAAGAGAGTTCAAGGTTTGCTCTGGTTTACAGTGTACCTCTTTGTCTCCTGCTTACATGCTTTGATTAAATGATGAAGAAAAGTGATGCTATCATTTCTTCAGCTGCAATAAACTAACAGTCAGAACAACAACAAAAAAAACCCGACTCCAAGCCACTGGCTTAATAGGTAAATAGATAGGAATCAGTTGTCTTTATCTGGCTAATGCTTGACATAGGCTTCTTTGGTCCTTTGTGCTTGGAAAACAAAGGCATGTCGTGTCACCATGCCTTGCCTCAGGCACACACTACCCCTGCCTCAACATGAATTCTGCCCCAATCAGATTTTCTGTTAATGATTTCAATGTTGGCATGCAAGAATACTCATTCAATAGTACTCTTTTCTGCACATTTTCTGACTGAGTTAGAAGCATGTCCAGCTGCTTTGAGGACTTGGGTTAAGGCTTGTTATGAGTATGAACAAAATGGAGCCCTGCAAATAAAGTGATCTTTGCTGGGAGCTGGGGCTCTTAAGAACTATTCATGATGTCCTTGTTACTGCTGTCAGAATATATCCCTTATTACCCCATATTCTCTGTTCCTCCTTGAATTACAGCAGAAAAGAGGAAACAGCGGTCAGTGTTGGGACTTGTAAGGACTACTGCTGTGGCTGTTCTCAGGCCATTCAGTGTTCTAGGCAATTGCCTTCTTTTTGGGTTCAAAGCTGCATTCTTGATGTCACCTGAGACACAGTACTTTTTTTTGCACAGTGGCCAGCTTCTTCTCCATTACATTGATGCAAATATAGAGTAACTTTAGAAGCTGATGAACTTAATCCAGATATATTTTCCTTTGTGTTTACACAGCTGGTCTTCCACTGATGATGTTCTCAGCAGCTTTATCTGGAGTTTTGCTGGACTGTAAAACTCCCTCCTCTCAAATGTGAGCACTTTCTCTCCAGTTCTCTATGACTCATCAACTTTTGGTCATAAAATACACTGACATGGTGGAGTTGCCAATTAAGATGCAGTTTGGTAGTTGTGTTTTAGCAGATGATTACTATAATACCAGAACAAGGGTTTGCTGGGAGTATTCCACAGAGTGGTGGTTCTTGTTTTGATCTTGGGCCATCAGTGAGTCACAAACCTGAATTTTGTGCAGTGCAAAGTTCCATTATTCTTTTTTTCCCCCAAATTCTGTGAACAAATTCACGTAACCTTGCTTGAGTGTGATGGATGGCTGTATCCCATAACCAGACTGGCACTGCAGGAAAGAAATAAGGGTTGTAGCAAATGGCTAGGAGATGGGAGGCCTTTACACCAGTGACACTATCTAGTTATTTAGACTTGCTAATGAATTGTATGGACCAGCAGGATCATGTTGTTTTGATGATGAGAGATGAAATATTACTTGTGCTGAAAGAACATTTTGTTCCAGCCAGCCATGGCCACAGCTGTCTAGCTTGGGCATAAAGCACAAGTGTTTCATGCAGGTGCTGACATCAGTCCAAACAACCTCCCTGTGTGTAATCAAGCATCAAGCAATTATCCTTGTGCACCTTAGAATACCTGAGGGGTTTGGGTTGCTGCTTTCTTTAAATTTTAATAACTATATTTAACTTTGAGAGAGGCTACAATAGCTATGATTAAAGCAATTGTTCTGCTCAGCTGGAATGATTTCTGATCATGCACTAGCACAATGCTGCAAGATTTGAAATGCAAATATGTGGGAGGGACTAAATGTTCTCTCAATAACTTTTTTATTTCTATTGGAATAAAAAAACCCAAAAAGTCCTTTATAAAAATACCAGCTAAGGTAAAGTATAAGTCAACAATTTCTCATAAATATTGTATCTTTCTGGTAATCAAGTGTCATTGACCCCTGTGAGTAATTTACTTTTTGATATTTAAATCCCGAATTAGTAGTGAAAAATTAATAGATTAGCTGTTCCTTCAGATCTAATTCCTCCTCCTCTTCCTTTCTGTTCTGTTCCTGTACTGTTATCATCTTTCAGGGTCCTTGGATTCTTGGAGGTTTTGGTTATATTTGCTCTTCTTCATTTAAATCAGTAAAGCATTTTATGCTAGGACATAGGCATGCTTTCATGGCACATTTCAAATATTTTTCTATCAGATGTTTTCTTGAGAGGCTGGTCATTAATTTAAATATTGCCACAAAAGTTTTCTGAATGAAACTGTCAGAACTGTTAAAATGGATGACTGTGCTTTTATGTCACTACAATGTGTTTATTGATACTGACTAGACTGGCTGGTGGTGGTGTGTTTCAAAGCTCTCCTTGGCATTTCCAAGGAAATTTGCATTGACTGTAAATATGGCTGTTAGAAACAAACTGTGTATTTTTCCCTTAGGTCATATGTCCAGTTTCTCTCATTTTAAATCAAACTAAAATAAATATTGCATATCTGGGTTATGGAAATTTGAAACTATCCTTTAATTTAGAAATAACAATGAGTTTGTTCTGTCCTGTATCTCTATTGACCTCAACAAAGTACCTTGAATAATGTCCCATTTTCTTACGTACTATAATCTTGTGTTGTCCATATTTGTCTTCACAGACACATCCACAAAGAGCACAAAAGACATAAAATTGCCTTTTGCAGAAATATGGGACAAACTGTCTAGAGGGCAATAGCTAAGATGGAGAACAGACAAAATGGTACTGGCAATCACCCTGTTGTTTTCTTTTGAGATAGGGAAGAGAGAATAGATTGTGTATGGGAGTGGTAGTAGCTTCAAGGAACCCAGTTTTTCAGAAAAAGAAGTGCTAGTAAAATGAAGATGCACCTAATATCATGCAGGGAATTGACCAAGGCTTTTCTGAGCTGCTGCCACTGCTGAGACAGATTAATGTTACCTTCAAATACCAATAATTCTTGGAAACATCCAAGCTACTCATTATTTAGCAACTTAGCTGATAAGTATAATGTGGGTTTAGTTTTACAAAGTGTATGTTTATTGGTTTGATTTATAACAAGTTGAGCTTTCCAAGGAATTGGGAAAAGCCCAACACAAAGTACAGAATGCTTTGATTTTTTAACCCAAAGTACATTGGGTAACTGTAGCACAATCCAGGCTATTCCAACAGCATTAACAGACTTGGGCTTTGGTGGAAGCTATTTGGTTAGGTGAGAGCAAAAAGTGGCTAAGCAAGTTTAATGCTTCAGGTAGTGGGGGAAAATGCTGCCCAAAGCAATCCTGTGTTTAAAAGGTACATGGTTAGGTTCACATTCTGATTTACATCAGTAGAAGGAACATGGTAGCCCACAAAACAAACTTCCTTTTGATTTACAGTTTGCCAAGCAGGAGAAATTTGGTCAACATTCCATGTATGATTCTTCACATGTTTTCCATGCACACAAAAATAGTGAATAATTTGTAACATATTTTCAGTTAAACTGTGAATCTCTTCTGCCTGGATCAGAGTACTGTCTAAGCTTAATTTAAAGCAAACAATGAGAAAAAGTACAATAGCATGAAATGAGAGTTTATTTTAGTGCAAACCAAAGAAAAACTGTATGTCTAAACATACACGAGAACCAAGAAATAGTACAATAGATTGAAGAATATTTGCCTTGATCTACAGGCACCTCAAATAAATATTTTGCAAAAGCATATTGCCATCTAGTGTTAAACTCTCTTCTGTTCATTGCACTTTGGGTCACTGTAGCTGCAGTAGGTTCCTGATGGACACTTTTGTGAGAATCATTGGAAATCCTATAATGTTTTGAGAAATGCAGAACAGCATTACTGCAATAAGCCATCGAGAATCCATGGCCACATGTCCAAATTTAAAAAAAGATTAATTTCAATCATTTTTCATTCCTATATTCAGGGTAATATAGGCAATATATATGTATGCACTGGAAGTTAAGAGTTTGTTTAAGCCAGTGTCTGCTTCTTCTTTCAACACTGAGAAATGATGAAAAAACAATGCAGTGATTTTTATATACTTGTGTTATTAACTCTTAAATAATTTTCTCTTTCTATATTTTCATCTGTATTGTTATAGGCATTCAGCAAGAGAGAGAGGCTTTTGGATTAATTTTACAAAATGTGAGAATGTAACTGGTCACAAGGATCAAGCTGGGGTAATGTAGTTTCTTCTCTTCCTCTTTTCACATAGTTTGTTGGGGATTTTTGGGTAGGAAACAGTTTTCAGCCATTCAGACTAATGGTTTTGCATGGAACTATTTGCTGAAAGTTGCCGGGTAGGTAAAGAAAAGAAAAGGGAGAAGTTTACTGTACATTTCTTCATCTGCTTACCTTGGAAAGGTAAAAGTAAAATGTAAAGGTAAAAGTAAATGTGGTAGTTTTATTAATTTCCTAACTATGAATGTATATATATATTAACTGTTGGACTACTAATACAGCTGGGTCTTAGACGTTTCAGGTAAATAGCAAGTAAATGCAATTTGGGAAATATGTATTACTTCCCTTTAAGAAAGTAAGAAAAGAAGAGATACCATTGGCAGAGATCATTATGCATTTCTAATTGAGTTACCACCCATCTCTAAACCCATGAGACTATCACAATGTTCTAGAACATACTTGTGTTCTGTAATAGTTCCAGGTATAGTCTGTAAAGTAAATGACATTACTATAGAATTAAATCAGTGGAACATTGCAATGTACTTTCAATGCATTTTGACTTGACTGTTTTGTGCATTAGATAACTGAATTTCTCCTTCCTTTTTGGTCAACTGTGGGCAGAGATTGTTGCTGCCTTGCTAAAGGTAAGGTAAGAAAAGAGGTGCCCAAACTCCCAGTCCTTATAAGCCATAGGCTGAAATTTTCCTATGGCAAAGAGACAGAAGATGCATATCTCAGAGACTTAAGAATTCTGAGAGTATTTCAGAGGGAAGGGACAACAGCTTCATTTTTAAGATTACTCACTTTGCTGGAGGCAAAAATAGAACAAATATGCAGCTGTTTCTCAGCACTTTTGTGCCAGAAGCTTTGTTGGTTTGTTTCTTTACATAGTCAAATATTTGGACAAACTCACACCCTTTATGTTCATTGCTGTTGATTAAAATAAGAAGTTTTGACCTGGGATGTCTTGTTGCTAATGAATTTATTGATTCCTGAGGACGAAAACATTTCCTCCATTTGAACATAGTCCTGCTGCATGAAGAAATGTCAGTCACATCAACACTGTGAAAGTACATTGGAAACTGTGACATCTCCAACTGTGAAGCTGTGGGAAAAACTGTACCATCTACTCAGGAGAGAAAGATTGTTAAATAAATGGGTGTTATAATAGGCAAGGAATTAAGCAAAGGGAAGGTCATTTTAAGCACTTGGTCTCCATAATGCTCTGGCCAGATGAATGGCTCAGAGTTTATTTTGGTTAGACTGGCTCAATTAAATGGAAATCATAACAGTTGTTTAACAAAATACTGAGCTTGCATAACTCCATTTTTATAGGAAAAACTCCAGCTAAATGACAAAAAAAAAATCAGCGCTCTTGAGTATGAATTTCTATAAAGTAGCAATTTATCTGTGAAGACAGCTATAAACTTGGGTTGGATACCGAGAGAGAGCAGGTGAGATTTGTGTGCTATAAAATTGCTGCATACAGGAAGTTTGTGCAGTGCTTGAGATCTTCCTCTTTATATTAGTCAAGGAATTGTTAACAAAAACTAGATGAGAAGGTAACTCATAAATCAACTGTTCCATCTTATAGTTTATCTGATCTCTGTTACAAGCCCTTTCACTAATTTTAAAGTAACGTTAGATGCATCTGACAAAACTAGTCTGAAAGTGTTTCTATTTACAGTTGGTAGTAAAATTAGACTGAACCCAAAAAAGCACTGGTTTTGGCTACTTTGCTATTTGTGACAGCAATCTTTCCTAGAAAAACCAAGGACATTCTTTGGCTAGAACTTTCTTGGATGAACTAATGTCATGGAATGGAGGAAGAAAAATACTTGTTGCAGCAAACTGTGCATTTGTTGTACGGTGTCTCTTTCTCAGTGCATATTTCTAATCCCATCTGTGAGCCAGCTGTGATGTCTGTGTACACTTGCTGTGCATGCCCACACACACATACACACATGCATCCAAACCAGTGGTCTCCAAAAGTTCCAGGGACCTGCCTTGCAAGAAATTGTAGATAGTTTTGCTGTGTTTTATAGTTTTGCTGTGTAAATAGTTTTGCATCAGGAACATCTGATGATTGCTTGCTTCAGCTCCTGACATCTCTGCTCTGTAAAACATGTTTCTTTCTGCTGGGTTTCTCACTCAGAGATGATCAGACTGCCTATAATTTTCTCTTTCTGGCTAACCAAAGCCAGGTCGGATTTGTTCTTGAATTTCAGTGAAGTTGGGCTGTGCAATATCCAAATGAATCTTCTTTCCTTTTGATGATTACCATGCGTAATACAAAAATTTCTATTCTATTCTTATGTCTTTTTTAAGATTCACAAGTTAAATAGCCAATGCATAATTCAGTGAATTAATTTTCAAGTTGTGAAAACCATGCATATTCTGCTGTACTGCCTTAAAGGTATATTTAGGCCTAGAATATCTTCGCTGGATACTTACAATTATGAAAGCAGGTGTATTTCCTACCCTAAGGAGCAAACAAATGTGACCCATTAACAAAAAGATCTTCATCTGATTTTACTCTTTTGGTCTTTTACTCTCTGCCTCATTAAATTACATGTAGTTGTCTCCTCTTTGCAGTATTTAAAAAATACTGCAAAGTCAACAAACTATTCAGGTTTTTAGAATTATTTTCCAGTATTAACATTCAAATAATGAAAATAAGAGCAAGCAAGCACAGATTTCCTGTCAGTGTTTAAATTACATGAAATATTCTGGACTAATTTATAAAAGATTATATGTGGACCTCAGTGATTAAAGTAATTTGGATAAATTATATAGTATGCTACTATTTGATCCAAACAGTCTTCTTCTTTTCATGATTTTTAGAGGAAAATATTAGGATTTCAGTTTTGTCCATAATATATGCTGCATATAAATGATGAGGGTTACCCTGGGAGAAAATCTTCCTTTGAATTTGCCAGCATTGAATAGAAGTACATCTAGGGTAAACTTGAAGAGGACAGCAGAAGTACATACTCGTAGTATAATATGAAACAGTGATTATTTGATTGAATGTTTTGAATTGCTTACATGGAGCTGCAGCATGACAACTGTGTTACAGTGCAGGAAATGGAAATGACTGGTGTGAGACAATCTGTGAGGGAGGAGACAGTGGAGAACTGCATTCTCTGGTAGTGCAGTATTTGGATGGAAGACTACTACTAGGAAGATTTTTTTTTTAATTCTCCTACTGCATGCCAGATTGAAAAGTCCACATGTCAATAATATTTTGAAAACTGCTTTATGATGGTCCTATAATTGAATTAGTGTTTCTTTTCTAAGTTATTTCTTTTCTTTTTTTGAGGATAGGGTCCTTCCTGACCATAGCAGAGTATCTGAGAGGTCCTAGCACTACAGAAATTGCTGTCTGAAGTAACAGCAGCCTTCCTTATGGCAAACTACTCAACCCTCCTTTTCACAAAATAACCCCACCAAAGAATCCCAAAAACTAGCAAGAATGAGAAAGTACAAATCTCTCTTGAGTGCTGCCCCTTTCTGAAATCCTTGCAATTGTAACCTTTGTGATTTCATGCTGTATGTGACCACTTTTCCCTTTGTCAATTGAGACACATCCAACAATCTCATCTTTTTCACAGCACCTCTGTAGTAATTTTCAGCTTTTTGTAGCCTATTCTGTGTTAGCACAATTCACATCTCAAAGCACCAGCTCAACCTGTGATTGCTTTTCAGACAAATGTTCTATCAAAATGAAATGTGCACTTTCCAGAAGGTAAACAAAATAACATCAGTGGTTGTCTGCTGGACACTTACACGGGCCTTTTATCCACACCAAGACCTATGCACTTTTCACATCAGCTCTGAAATGTGACTGGAAGCAACAAACTTGTGTTTGTATAACAAAAACTACAAAATATTGGGAAAAGCATCCAAGCTGTTGTTCCTCAAACCATCTCCTCTTTTGAAATCCATTGAATACAAAATGACCCACCTTTGCAACTTTTGCATTGCCAACTTTCCATTACATACTCTGAAAGATGGAATTATCTGTACAGCTGTGGTATTTTCTGGGGTCCCTGTTGTTGGAAGGAAAGATGAATATGACTCCATGTTCTTAGAGGGCTAATTTATTATTATGTTATATTAAAGAATGCTATACTATAACTATACTAAAGAATAGAGAAAGGATACAGACAGAAGGATGAAGGATAATAATGAAAACCTTGTGACTCCTTCCGGAGTCCCAACACAGCCTGACCATGATTGGTCATTAAGTCAAGACAGTTCACATGTTGGATAAACAATGTCCAATCACGTTCCAAAGCAGCAAGACACAGGAGAAGCAAATGAGATAATATTGTTTTCCCTTTTCTCCGAGGCTTCTCAGCTTCCCAGGAGAGAAATCCTGGTAAAGGGATTTTTCCAGAAAATATGATGGTGACATACAGCAGCTCTGCAAGCCAGAGTGGTCTGACAAGATAGAATCAGGAGGTTACTTTGTACGATTCAATGGCATTACATGGCCAGTCTGGTTTTCTGGTGAAGAAAAAATTAAGGAACAGGTCCTCTCTTCTGTTTTACTACTCTTGGCAAGCTCTGTAAATTATTTTACAATTTAATGCAATGACACTTCTAGTTCATGCCTTTGGTTTCCCAGCTGATGCACTCAACAGGTAAGGTTTTCACATGAAATGAAGCTAACTATTATTCAACCACCACACTGAACAACAGACACTGTGCCATTGCTCTTTCTCAGCCTTGGAATATAAATTCTCAGATCATGCCATCTGTGGGGCTATTTCTGGTCAGCAATATTGGTTGATAACTTGAGGGCAGAAAAAATGGGTGGAATAGCACTGTGGTGTATTTCAGGCAACATTTGATGAGAGCCCAGACAGAGCTGAGGGAATTTTTATTGTTAATCTCCAAGTGGGAACACAATTACTCAGGGAAACAGCCAGAATGACAGTTCCTGAAGAATTTTTTAAAAATTCAACAAAAAATGTGAAATGAAGGTACCCAGACAAATAAAGAAGTACAGCACCCAGAAAAGTTGGTCTCCATGACAGACCACAATCCTTTTTTAAAGCAGGATAGTCAACACTTTTGGCCAAAGTGTCAAAAGAAAAAAAAAGATATTTAGTGACTGTAAATGAGCTGAAATGACACAGATTTGTCTGCTTCAACCTCACAGTCCTTACCCTTAACCAATACTGAGTTTTTCTCCCCATCTCAGTACAACTTTAGGGTCTATTTCTGAGCATTGGCTTCTTTCTTTGCATTCAGAAAATACACTGCAATTCTTCCTAGCTCATGCTTGGCTGCCATCTGGAAATATCTCTGTTTCACTGAGCTGTTTTATCTGTATTCGTCATTGTTTCTAAGCTTTTTTCTTTTGTTTATTGATCCTATTAGCATATTTTTTCCAGCTGAAAACCATCAAACAATTACTATGTGGAGATTACTGTGCTATAGCAATGGTCTCCTTCTCTAGTGAATTGTAATACACTATTTGTCCTTGGGTGTGAAGCATTAGTGAGCTGGTAAATTGGAGTGCCTACACTGCATTTCTCATCAGGCAATGGTGTAATGGATCTGGGAGTGAATATCTATGGAGCTGGGTTTTATGGCCACTAATATAATTTTCAAACTTCCCAACACCTACTAACTCAAACTTTCTCTCTTGAGAGCAGAAACAATTAATCCAGGTTGTAAGTAAATACAATTTTAATTTGAAAAAAACTAGATTGGTCCTCCCCCTCATACACCTGTGAGTAGAAACCCTGGAGGGGGTACAACTGCAGCATTTCTCCAACATTCCCATATTACATTTTTAAAAGGTTTTCAAGTGATGATCACATCAGGATTGTCAAATTCCCATCAGAGATGCATCAGTTGCAGGTCTTCACAAGAAAATGAAGGCAAGGGAAGAGGTGATTTGTTCATGGATTCCCAGGAGATGAATAAAAAAGGTGGGATTTCAAAGCCCACAGTTCTGGCTCTCAGTTCTCTCTCCCATTATAAAGCCTGTGTTGTGGAAGCTGGTATATTCTTTATACCACATTTTTCCCTTTTAAAGCTACCCATATTTTCACTTGCTGGGAACATGACTTGTTTTCAGTCCTTTGATAGCACCAGAGAGAGGCCAAAATGTTGAGTGATATTTCAATAATGAGATATGTCCACTTCTTTATAGTTATTTTATAATACTGTGAATGTGTTACTCATGATTACATCTCATCCATGCTGTATTTTTTAGTTTGGTTACTTTGACTGTCAAACTGGGTGACTAATTAATTTTTACCCTCTAAACAATGATAGTTTCATCCCCCTCAGCAGTTCCTCAGACTGTTTCCAGCTGATCTTGTGGGGTTTCTGTTGTTGTTTTTGACTTTTACATATATATCTCCACACTGCTCGAGATACAGCTCTTTTGTTCTCTTTTGTAAGGCTGGAGTACACCTGGAATGTCTGTGAACAGTGATATTTTTATCACATAGGAGATCCACTAATTGAGCTTTTGCAGAAGTTGTATGCACAGCTCCCCTCATCTCCTCTGATTTTTTCAAAGACTTTTCAACTCTATATGAATTATATTTCCTACCTGCATTTTTAAAAATATTCTTCTTGCTTCTACATCCCATTTTTCATTTGTTTCATCATGTTCTGTTCAGCAGGATATATTTCAGAAATATTGCTGAGAGTAAAGTACAGCCAGATTAAAATCTAGTAGTGATACGCCTTATTGTCAAATGGCTTGTGTAAAAAATCAGGGGGCAAATCCCACAGTCAGACCTATATTAACACAACTATTTTCAAGACTAGCAACAAATTTTGCTTGGAGAAAGAGGTTTTAACAGTGGTCAGGCAACTTTCAAATTATCCTTCTTTGCTTTCATATTTTCCCCAAAGGACCTACTTCTCTTCACGGTTTCATAACCAGACAGACAGCTAAGGGGATTTTTTTTTTTTTTTTGCGTAGTTTTGGTTGCTCTACGATTGCTCCTTCAGATATACCCTTGTTTATCCCACTAAATCATCCAAAAGACACACAAGTCAGGAAAATGGATCATCTTGGTGCAAAGGACGCCTGTTTCAGATGGCTGTAATATCTTAACTGGCAGTACTCCCAGAAAATGAAGGGGCTCTTTTGTACTGCATATTAATTATTTTTATATAGAAATGTAGTTTTCCCCATCATCTGTTGTGAATACATCTAAAAATACATTTTTTAGCATTTAAATTATAAAATATTCTATTGTGAACAAGGTTTGAAATGCTTTACCTAACTTCTGCCACCAGAAAGAATTCCCTCTTCTCCCCTTCTTCTTGACTGCTGAGGTGAGAGCTTTCCAGGCAATAGAAACCAAGAAACATGGTGTGGGATTCTGGACTGGGACATTTTAGTTTCTTTAAGTCAGCTGATCTCGATCTCTAAAATGTGTTGGTAGAAGATTTGAGGAAGTCACTTAACAGGGTGGAACTGTGGAACACCAGGATTTGACATAGGTTTTTATTCAAGATCAGAAGGATCAGAAAGATTCAGATCTCATCTTTTATTCAAGATCATACAATTTTTACTAAGGCTCCCAAAGTTGCTGCAGCAGGGATGAAGTGCTGACCAAGTTGAAATTGAAGCTTCTGGGTGTCTCAGACACAGTCCTCTAGCACGGCAAGCATTTCGAATACTAGATCATTCCATTGTACAGTGAAGTCCAAGGCTCAGTCACAAAGCCAGGGAATTCCACTTTTGGTTTTCCTGAAGTCCAGTGAATCCAGGATATCCCGGCAAAGCACTGCAGTATCACCTCAAGATTTTTTTTAAAGTGAAATTCTATTACATACTCACAAAAAGTAACACTACAACAACTACAATCACTAGTGTTATCGTTGGAGAGGACTGTTGGTAATAAATGATGAGGGCTTCAATGCCTACCACAATATACTAAGAGTGGTAGAGGGGGTCATTCCTGCACTTTTTTTTTATTTATTATTTTTTTTGCTAAGAACTAGAATGCAGCATATATTTTCAATATCTAACCCATACATCCTCAGGATAACACAGAGTGTCTTCCATACAGGTCTTTTCTGGTTGACTTCTATCATCCTCTGTCATCTTAGTCACTCTCCATAGGATGTTCATCTATAATTTCACAGCCATTTTCAATGCCAAAACCTGTACAGAATAGTTCAGGGAAGAAGCATGTGTTTCTGCTGTGTCTGAAATTGGCTCATAACACATTACAGTAATGTCTCTCCAAGAAATAGCTGGTGGAAGACTCCAATTCTTTGTTCTGCTTTGCAGCTCTCCTACTCCCTGACATTAAACTACTCGGGTGAGATGTTTCATTTGAATATCTATGGTATAAATTACCAGTGTTGTTCTTCCCTAGCATTTGCCTGACAAATTAATTACCAATATAGTTTTGTGCAGCCTGTGCATTTGTAAGGCTGTGTAGGGTAGCAGCTGAGAGTTCAACTTGTATAAATTAATTATAGGTGCAATTGACCTTGCATGAAAGTGGCACATAGAAGATTCAGAGCCATTGCTTTTGGCTGTAGCTACGAAGCACCTGCTCTTTGTATTTCTGATTCAGTCAGTGTAATGGGCAGGATTTTATCTAATAAGAGATTGTGATATCTTGTTCTGGGAAGCAGAGAACTAGAGAAG
Organism: Molothrus ater; assembly: GCF_012460135.2. Lineage (NCBI taxonomy): Eukaryota > Metazoa > Chordata > Aves > Passeriformes > Icteridae > Molothrus > Molothrus ater. The sequence continues at coordinate 43,991,503 of NC_050478.2, read as the reverse complement.
GGATGTAATACTGGAAGAGACTCTGCCTCAGTGCTTCCATTATTTGAAACAGATGTGTAGAGAGGGCTATAATCCAACTTTATTCCCATGGAGCATTGGGTTAAATGGCATTCTGGAGGTGTTAACACTGGCCTAGCTCAGCTGCTGTGGAGAGCTACATGGAGTTATACTAACAGTTCACTTGTGAGTGGCCCTCACCAATTGCTGGTACCTTTGAAGCCTCCTTAGCCCTTCTGGTGTATCTGCCACAAAGGAAGGAATCCTTTGGTCAAGGAAAATGAGAAAAGGAGAGGATGCAATGTAACTCAACATTGGCTCAAGCTCAGAGAGGTATCTTCTTAGCCAACACTCATGATTCATAGGTTGTCCAGATACCTCATTACTTTGCTGAATTAGGACTATCATTTGTCTACTTGTTTCTCAGGAAAAAAAGTTTGGAAATTGTTACATATATAGTTTCCCTGCTGTTCTGTTTTTTTAGATTGGGAGAGAGGAAAATTTTCAAGAATGCTTTTTTCCCTGCAGGTTTCATCATCTCCTGCTTATTTCTCAGCTGAAAGAATACTCTGTAAAATCAATTGGTTCCTGCAGGAATGATTATGCACCCCAGGATGATTTCAGGTGGGGAATAAATGAAAGGATCAGACACTTCTGAAAAAATAAATAGCTTGTAAAATTTCAGATGTCCTTGGCAAAAATATATATAGCATCTTAAAAAATATTTTCTGAATGTAGCACTGCCTTCTAAGTGTTACCCAGAGCAAGAATTTCAAATACAAACATCAAAATCATAGCATGCATAAACTTGTACAGTGAGACCTAAAGTGCTGAACACTGCAGAGGCAAAGTGTTTGACCACTTTGACATTATAAATATTTTTTTAAATGGAAGTTTCCTAAGTTGCAGCTTGTGTCTATTGCTTCTCCTCTACCCACTGTATAACTGTAGAGTCTTGACCATTTCTCTAATCTCTCCCATCCAACAGCTGTAGGCAAGGACTCAAGTCTTCTTTTTTTAGGTCTGGGCAAACCAGGGTCCTGGCAGATATCCATCCCACCTACCCCAGTCTAGCCCAGGACTCTCCCTGTTCTAGATTCTATTTAATTGATGGTAAAAATGCTGTGCGAGAATTAATAGTCGTTGTTTCAAAGACTGAGTCTAAAGGTGAGAAACTTAATATTATATTAATAGTCTGTGTCAGCTAACATATTAGAATGCTACCTTGGAGTAAGTAAAAAATTTCCATTTACTTCAGACTATTTCCATTCGATACCATAGAAAGCAGCTAAAATTTTGCTGCTGAATTTAATGGGTCTAGGATTAAACATTCATAGTACAGAAAGCTGATCTGAATGTGTTTTATATGCTTCTGAAAGGCTACCAGTGGGTGGCTTGAACTAGAACAATCTCAGATCTAATGCTAGTTTAGATCAGGATGTTAGGGTCAAAGTTTAGGTGCTAAGCAAATGTAAATGCTGTGAATTTTGGCATGGATATTGCTAGTTTGTCCTGATGTGCTACTGCTTATTCATTCTTCTCACAGAAGTGAATGGTTTGGGCAATTCTGGGCTGTTAAAATCAGCATTGTGTCTTCACAATGTGTGGAAAGCCAAAAACTTTGGGAATTCCAGGTTTTGTATAGAAAACCCATGAAAAACACCAGCTGTGCACTGCTGATTTGTAGCAACCCTTTTGAGTGAACTTCTGTCCAAACAATGTGCAAAAATCCTGGAAGAGTAGGCAAAGATGGTTTGCCAAAGCTGGGTAAATTTGGACAAATGGTAAGTGCTTGTGGGTCAGTTTCTTTGTTACCAGAGTTTGGATTGTGCTTCAAAATGAGCTTGAAAATAAATGGGGGGTAATATTTCTACTAGGTGTGTAAATCTAGATTTTTGAATAAGCTGAACTTGGGATTTGTTCAAGGGAAGAAATACTGTCTGATTTCCATATGAAATACCATACACGTCAGAGATAAGTAAGCCCTTCAAAATCAAGACCCATTTTGTGCCCTACTCTCAAAATGCTAATACATGAAAAAGAAATGAAAGGAAATTTACTCAAAGTAAATTACTTTGAGTGTTTGGAAGAAAGCTTTTCTTCTTACTGTCCTTCTTTGAAGGGTTGTAATTTCTGTGCCCAGATCTGGACATACAAATTGTAAATACCTGTATAGGTATATACAGTAATACATACAATTCAGTAATGTGGTACTGTGAAATGACAGTATGGATCCCAGAGTCAAAAATATGATCCTTGTTCTCTGTATCCTGGTGTTTCACCATATAATTTTTTAAAATGTTTTTATTTTTTTCTGAAAACGACCACTGGATGTTTTTAACTTTGTGGCCAGTTGCCAGTAATGATTAGTTATAGGCAAAGAAAAGGCTGGGAGGTTTTAGCATTTGGTAAGTGATGAAGGGATAGAAAATAGCATTGTTGTGTCAGGAGAGAGACCAGGAATCATAGCCAGGACTAATGTTCTCAACTGCTCTTTATGTGAGACATCTTAATTACCCCCTTGCTTTCTGTGTGATGAATTAACTATACAGCCCTCATCCTCCAGGAGAAGTCTGTGTGGTGGTGACTAGGATGACTCTCTGCCCTCACTTAGCTCCCTTTGCGTTGACAACAACTCTCTCTGAAGCAATTTTGTAAGACTGAAATTTTAGGTTTAATACCTGAAACTGGCAGTTTTGGTTGGTCAGGACTAGAGTTATAGATATAGTGTGATGTAGTTTGAGTTGGTGATTACAACAGCAGGCCTGGCACAAAGCTGAAACCAAAAAGGTCTTTAGCAGTCATCCATGGGGCTTTTCTGTGGGAATTCTGAATTTGGGCAACAGCCTCCAGAGAGACTGGTTTTGAGGGAAGCACCCTGGGAGAAACCCTCCAGAGGGTTCTTCCTAAGGAAGCCTATCAATATAAGCAGCCTGAAATAAATCTTTATTCTTCTTAAGAGTTTTGACTGTCTCTAAAGCCTGACCTAAATGGAAGTCAGTACTGCTGATAGCACATTGCACAAGAGGCCACCTGGTTTTTGCACCACGTCTATCTTGAAGGCTGCAAAGTGCTGTGCTCTTAGGGGTGTAGGGGTAGTGGTGTACTGTGCATGAATCTCAGCCTAACGGTGCTCGCTTTTAAAGATGCTGCTTATTACCAAAAATAGTAACAGTGGTAATGATCAAAATGATAAATGCATAAAATCCCTTTTCTCTTACAGTCATGATTTGCTGCCATCTGGATTTTGTCACCTGCAGCTTCTCACGAGAATCATGCATTTAACACTGAGCTTGTCCTCAAAATGTTTTACCCTTTGATGTGTTTAATTAAGCCTGGCTGTATCTGCAGTACAGCCTTTACCCTTGCAGTGGTTTTCACAAAGTTTTTCTTTTTTTTTTTTTTGCTTCCTGCAGCCATTTATAGCCTGCAACCTTTCCTACATGGTGTCTATTCAATTATCTTTTATTTCTGAGGATTTATGACTTAGTATTTTAAAGAGTCAGAGTGCTTGCTCATTTCTGAATTGGTTGTAACAGCTTTTGTTTCTCTTACTAAATTCTATTTAACAATTTTGAAGTTACAGTTTCTGGCAGCAGTGAATTTAATTAATGTAAATACTTTGATACTTTCCTTCAGAACTCTTTGTTTGGAGCATATAGATGTTTTAAGTGTGGTGAAACCACTATGGTTTTCTCAGTGTGTGTTTCTAGCTTAGTGTTGAACAAGGAGGTACACAAAGCTATGAAGGTGCACAATACACAGTAGAGAAGAGCTATTGAAGATTTTATTTTGAGCCCAAATATTTAGGGAAAAGTATTCCTCCTCACCTTCTCCATTTTTATCTCTGAGTTAGGTTTTATATAGTTAGCTAACCTCTCAAGCTAGTTTTGTGTGAGAATGAAGAAATACACTAAAAGGATTGTCATGCCATTCTCCTAACATAGGAAGATCGTATATAACTACAAAAATTCAAACAGCAAAGGGATCAAAACGACAGAATAGAAAAATATGTGTTATATGTTCTCACATTCATGGTCTTCTATTACTGTCCTTTTCTGCTTGTTCCCATGAACATTAATGTCAGAAGTAGGAGTTGCATGGATGGATAACACAGGCTAAATTCCAACCCCATGGTAATTTTTTTTTTCTAAAGTGGTACTCGAGAGGATGAGGCTGTTAAGGATATTCCTGTAAGGAAGATGTGTAATGTTTATGACAGGAGGAAAAGGCTGTAAGTTTTTTCTGTAGGTATCAATATAAAATATTTGATTTTATTTTTGAGCTAGTATGGCCAAGAATTAATGTTCTGGAGAAATCTTTGCTGTATTTGTTATATCCCTGAAATGCTATTAAGCTGTCATAGATAACTACAGGATGTCATATAGCCTTTATATTTTACCCACTGGGTTTGGCTGCTTGGGTTTTTTTAATATAGTTGATACTCTTGAATGCTTGTACCTGTCATGGCTCAGAACTTTGATTAAAAAAAATATTTAGGAGACTAGATGCCTTGACTTAAACTTTTTCAAACTCCATTAACTGGAAATAGATCTTTCTAAACTTCTTCAGATTTGTTCAACAAGGACTATCTTGAGTAGAGCCTTTTAATATTTCAATACTTTTATCCTGTGGAAAACCGGCATACCAAAGTATGTAATACAGTATTAGTTCACTGTTAACTTTGGAGAAAATATTTTCATTTCACTGGTTAATAACAATTTATGCAATCTGTATTCTTTATGGGAGATTTTTAAAGACATTTTAAATGCTGTGTTTCATAGATAAAAATTTGGAGGTTGTCCCTGCTTCACTCAAACATAAAAAAATTATACAGAGCACTTTGTGCTTTTCTTTTAATGTTTCAGCTTATTTCTACATGTAAGAACAATCTGGAAAAAAAATTTTGTCAGAATGGATTTTTTATTGGAATCACCTTTAAAACTTAGACAAGGACCCAGAGTTCTCATGGCCCTTTACCAAAGACAGATATGGGACTTTTGTATTTTTCCAATCACCAAGCACTAGCCAAAACTGGGGAACATCTGTGTTTGCTTTTTCTTGCCAATCTTCTGAATTACTGTGGTAGTTAAGGAGGAAAATCTGAAATAGCAAGTGTAACTTACTGTCTGTCTCCAGAGAATTTTACTTTCTGTCCCCCATAAATCAATTTATAGTGACATGTCTTGCAGATGGTCTGTCAGCAGCCAAACATTTAGTGTAGCTGTCCATATAGCAAACATTTAGGTAGCAGGATATAATGTCCAGGGGTTTTTTTTTGCTAGACATTCAAATAATGGAACCACTGCTTTGATGTATGCAATGGTTATGATAATTTTATGGAAGGAGAGAGATCAGTGCCATTGCACTCAGACAAAATAGTTCTGTCATTCCAATTTTAGGGCTGTAGCCAGGTACACAGTGGTGTTTCATTTCCCTGGTTTTTAGGAATTAGCACTGTGTATTTACCTTCTAAAATTATTAACAAAACACTGAGGTGGGACTCCCTTGCAAGCTGGGCTGTCAATAAAGATAATACAAACTGTGACACAAGCTGGAAAGAAACAGTACTTATCACATGAAGGGGGAAAAGGAAAACAAAGTTAACTGGTATTGATTGCTGTGGCACAGGCAGATGTTAAACGTACACAGCAGACAATTACAGCACACTTAGATTATAGAGATGCCTTCTCACCACAGTTCAAGGGAAACCTGGTGTGAGCAATGTGACAGGAAGGGGAACTGTTCTCTCCTTTCCTTTTGTCTTGTGAAATGTTCCTTTCACTGCTTCCATGGACTGTTTAGTTGGGTAATTAGTTTGCCTTTAGTAGAGATATTAATTCTGTGAGAAATTCCATGCTTAAGATGCAGAAAAATGGTGGACTCTGAAAACTGGGAGAAAATCTCAGTGTCTCAGCTGCTATTAACTGTTGCAGGTCTTCTGAGTTCAGTATCCTTCTTCAGGCACCTTCCACAAATCTCTCTCTCCTAATTTTTCAGGAGACTCTCTGGAAGAAGTAGAAAAGACCTGGATGTGGACACCTGTGCTGGCTTCTCAAATCACTGTTCAGCTCCTTCTCAAATGAGCTCTGAAGATGGAAATCCAAACTCCTAATGAAGGTACTTAGCAGTACAGAACAGCTGTTTCTCATCACTACCTGAAGACATTCCCATCACTATATACTGTTATATGTAGAAATGTCTTTCATTATTTTTAGTGCTAAAATATATCCTAATAGATCATCTTGTAACTTCTTATCCCCCTCAGTACTACCAGGCAGGATCTGGGTTGCTGACCTTGTAGGTGAAGGGAAGATGAATGATTTTTTCATAAAATTTTCTGACACTGTTGAACCTAGCATTAAAAATTGAATGAAGATGTAAGAGTCTCGAGAGTGCTTCCTCTAAGTTGTCCAGCTGACTCCATACTTATGAAATTGTGCTATTTGACAGCCAAAGAGTAGTTTCAAATAGTTATTTACCTTAACTTTTTTTCATATGACCCTTTTCTAGTTGTTGGTTACTGGAACTTTCCTATATGAAAGGGCAAGGGCTGGGCATAATGTGGAACAGAGTTAAAAAAAAATATATATACATACATATATACACACACATGTGCAAGTGTACCTTTTAGGTTCCATGAGTAACACTGTTAGAAAACAGAAATAAAAATTCACCTGCTTAAACTTGGCATGACCATACTTGCATAAGAAGCTGATGTTAATTAATGTGTGACTGTAGAAGGGAGTACTTCTGGAAGATGGACTGAGATGATCTCTGAACTGAATGTTTATGTTAAATCTGGCCTCTAAGTCCAAAGGGTATGACTAAGGCTGCCATCTCTTCAGCTTTCTATGTTTCTTCAGTCTCGTGTGATGAAATTTTGCAAGTCTGGCTAATTTCATGCATCTTATCTGTTTTCTTCCACCTCTTCTTGCAAGGCCCTTGCAGAGAAACTGTCTTTATTGATTTTAACGATATGCACTCTTTAGCCCTTGTTGCAGGGTCTGGTTTGTTTTCTGTCTATATTGACTGCCAGTGATTTTGGTTTTTCTTGACTGCTTTGTGTCTGTCCTGTTTGGCAGAATGTATTCCTTTGGTGTGTAATAGGAGTGAATACCTGTAAAGTCAGTGAATGTTTGCCCTACTCCCTAGGATAAGCAGAAATTGAAATTACCTGTTTCACCTTTACATGTTCAATCTTGTTCCTATGGGATACTGCTGAAAACTAATACATAGTTTTGGTTTAAATGGATTTGTTGAATGTGTTTGTTAAAATGAACATTGTTTCATATTCCCATGTTTTACGCAAGAACATCTTCATTAATTTGGTTTTCTCTAAAAAAATCAATTCTGTTTAATGAAATCTGAATTTCCTTTGGCACCAAATGGCACAAAACGTGAGCTTTATCTTGAAGTTTTATGTGTCAAGTGTATAGATCAATTGATCCTATTTCTTCTTTTACTAATAAATTAAGGGGTGGGGAGGAGGGAGGGGTTGCAAATATTTGCTCCAGCATAGAGAATTTGAAATATGGGAAAATTTTAATCAAGAAAAATTTGAAACAGATATTCTTGCAAGCTGCAGATTTCCTTCTAATATTAAGACTGCATTAGATAGGTCCTGAGCTGCACTGTGTATTTATGAAAAAATCTGTAGGTAGAGAAGAGGTGGTGTAAGATGTACTTTTACTTTAATAATTTTTTAGGGCTCTTATTTGGGCACAGATGAACATAGAGGTTTTTTAGTCGAGTTTTAGTTGAGTTTTTTGTGGCATTATTTTTTTTCTGAGGATTTTGTGTTTTGTTTGGTGTTTTTGTGGTGGTGGGTTTTTTTTTGGGGGTGGGGGGTTTGTGAGGTATTTTGTTATTTTGTTTTGTTATTTTATGGACAACTTCACATTCCTGGTAGGTGATTGAGGTTGAAATAATGAGGACCAGAAAATTCTGCTTATTTACTGCTTGGAGCAGTAACATTCATCTGAGAATCTGCATTATGACACACAGTGATGCAATGGAAGCTCCATCTGCATTCAGCTTTCTTTAAAAGTTTATGAGGTTGTTCACTGAAATACTGCATCCTTGGAGAAAGAAGCAAATAAATATTTTTGTATGGTTAGCAGGTTTTGATTTTGCAGATGATCTGTCCCAGTCTTAAGTGACAAAGGTTGAAAAACAAACTCTGGCAGCAACATCTAAATGAACAACATTCTATGCAAGGGTTTGTAAACGTCACAAAACCCAGTTATTCTTTTTGAAATGCTACTCTATGTCTGAACTTGGCTGATTGGTGAATAATTAAAAAAAAAAAAAAAAAGGAAGGAATTTGCCTGCTATAATTATATGAGAGAAAAGTCCTACTCAAACTTTGATTTGTAAGATGATGACTCTTATGCAGGTATTCTACTTCTTAGCAAGATCCTAAAACATGTTCCCACAAAGCCTGGACTGTGATCATGTCATTCAAATGGATCCTCTTGGTTCAAAACAGAAAAAACCTGGTCCTGGCACTTAATTTTTAAGAAGAACCATGTATTGCATTCAGGTGGTGATAAACCCCTTTCACAAACTCTCAGGTGGCTGAACTATTTGAGCAGTTTTAAGATAGGAGTGCAAGTCTAGGTCCTGATATGAGAATACTAACTTAAACACTTTGAGGATGTCCTGAGAAAGAGCAAACACTCCTGTCTGAAGGAATTATGGGGGCCAGAATGTTTTACCCTTGAGATTTTGCACTGCAGTTAATCAACAGCATGGGTATATCTTCTCTGCTTTTGTGATGATGGGCCTTGACAGGTAAGACTTCTGTGGACAGAAAAATTTCACTTCTCTACTATCAGTCTGTCACATTTTGAAGGGCACAGACTTAATTTTCAAAACAAACATCTGGAAATAGAAATGTAGTTTAGAAGAAATAGAAATAAGAGGTTAGAGCCTTCCCCTAGCAGTCTGTTCTGAGAGCCCAGAATTTTTCTAATATTGAGTTCACTCTGACAAGAAAAGCTCCAGATGAATTTTCTGATAAGGTTGTGGGAGGTAGAGACCACACTAATGTGATTCATTGCTTGATCCAGAGTGGTCTGCAAGCTGGTGAAAGTTCATTCTTCTGCAAGTTCAGTGTGGAATAATATGTGGTTTCTAAGGTGACTGGGGCATTCTGCCAAGGGAAGGGTAGGGGTTAATATCAGTTACTTAATATTAGCAGGCTAAATCATATAATTTCTTCTTAAATGCCTAGAAATAAAGCTGTGATTCCCATGAGTCAATGTTACTTGAGCAGCATCATAGTTCCTCTGCCAGAGGGAGGTAGAGTTGCAGGGAGATGAGAATTATTGAAAACAAGAATAGAGGATGTGTTTGTAACAGGATTTTTTTGTAACGATGGCTATGAAGAGCAAATGAGGTTTAGTGTTTACATGGGACTGTGCTAAATGTTTAATTTGATGATGGTCAGACAAAGATTAGAATTGCATTAGATAGGAATGAAGACTACTTATTGTTGGACTATGAGATTCAGCAGTGAAAACGAGACTGGCATTTCCAGGAGAAAGTGTTGTATCCCCATTATGGTGATCACTGCTCAAATCAGTTCTGTTCATGGAAAAGATTTGTGTTTGAAGAAGAAGCTGGTAAAACAACCAGCTTACATGGACCTTGTGTGGGTGGTAAGGATGGAAATGCCACTCATCATGCTAAGTTTCTCCAATGCTTTAAGATACAGCAATGAACTTGTAGCTTCTTTTTTCCTCTAAGATGTTCCATGGGACTGCTAATGGAAAAAGTGAGCATCATCTTTTATATCATTCCAACAAGATAACTGGGCATATCAGGTATAAATTTGGTAATTTCAGTGTCCTAGAAATAATTTATTATACAAGAGTCCAGATATCTGAGAATATATCTGCTGCTAGAAATTTCCAGAACCACAGCTCTATCAGATATACTGCCTAAACCAAATATTTGTGTCACATTTTACTTCAATACAACTAAAAATAAATGTTTTATATGTGTATAGGTACTTATGGCAGGATATAGAAGGAAGGTTTCAGGTGGCTGTTTGATGCTTGCTTGGTGAGACAAATTAAGTTTTCACTCACTTTAAAATGATGAGGGATTTGGGGGTGTCAAGCAAAAGTACTTTGGACCTTAAAATGATGTGATGCAACTTATTCCTTGCCAGAAAAAGAACCAATAAAGCACTTCCAAATAGATGCTGACTGCTGGTGGGGACTTTGGGAAAAAATGCGGCTCATCACTGCTCAGCACTTGTCATCTTGATTTTAGTGAGTAATTAAGTTGTAGAGGCCCTTTTAGTGATCTGAGCTACACATGAGAGATTCAAAGCCCAAAATTCAATAGTGTGTGCTCTCCTGTTTCCTGACTAATCCTGTAAGGTACAGTGGGTTGAATAGATGATCTAATAAGGGAACATAACTGCAGTCAGCTAACTCTCCTATAAAAATTAATAATGAAAGCTCACTGAAATAAAGAGAAAGAAACTCACTTATGAAGGAATAATAAAATAAAACAGCTAATATGGACAGTTGCCTGTTGGAGAATCAGATTTTGTAAGCAATTGTGTGAAGTATAAAGTGTGTGTGCTGGGCTGCATGAGCCTGTGATTGCTGAGTTTCTCATGTCTGCTCCACATTGACAGTAACCACATTGACAGAAAGTGGCCTGGGAAGATGGATTTTTGCAGCACATCATTCAGAAAGTTGGAATGTGGGGTCATTTATAAGTGCAAAAACATCTGAGATACTTACTCACTGTCCAAGGAAGTTTGCAAAAGAAATTATTACCACATACACACAAAGTATAAACTCTGCTTCTATAGTAGGAAAGGAAAGGTAGATGCAGAATGGCAGAATCTGGTTTATTGGGTCGGTTGTTAAATTGCTCCTCTATAACTTTACACACAGTGAAGTTTTTTCACTCTTCTGTGGGGAAAAGGTACATATAGAAGATACTTTGCAAGCTATGGAACTGACCAAAATATCTATGCCACTCTGGAAATATTTGCAGCCATATACCACTTCACAAAATTTTTGCCAATCCTTCCCCTTTGTGTGAAGTGGAAATTTCACTTCCACCCCAGCACTTTCTCCTTGCTCCAGGACCTAATCCTTCATGCTTTCTCCAGCTCTTCTCTCCTACTCATCTCAGACCCCTAATGCTGTTTCAAGCCAGTGCAGAAACAATAAAAAAAAAAAAAAGGAATTAAATACAAGCTGCAGGTCATTCCTCACTGCAGCTTCTTTACCTTCTGTTTGGCAGCAGCATGATGCTGCTCTCCAGCAGCTGGCAGATTACCATACTGCAGCTCTGCAAGATAAAACAGGGGCCAAGGCAGATCAGCTGCTTTTAAAAAAGTTAGGAATTTATTTCCCTGGGAGGAATTTCAGCTACTCTTGTAGGACTGTCTGTACCAAGCCACCCTAAGGCATTATGAACTTGGCAACTTCCTTGTAGCAATCTCAACTTGTGAAATTTTCTTTTGGTGAAGTAGACTGGAAATTTTTGCAAGAATTTTGCATCTGCAGTCACCCTTCTGGAGTGCATTATAACTTACATGTCCCTTCCACATACCTGTAGCTCTTTGGTCCTGTGTCCTCAGTGCATTTGGACCAAGTACTCTTGCTCTTCCCAGGGAAAATCATGCAAGTAGCTTCCTTTTTTGAGTTGTGAGGATACCTGAGCAGAACCTTCTTTTGTAATAAACTCAGTTTGGGCCACATCTTTAGTGAGGAACAGTGACAGAATGAGAACATCTCACCTAATTCTCACTTAAAATCAATTTGGCAAGCATATCTCAGTTACAGTCATGTGTAACAAAGAAACTGAGTGTGGAGGCATCACTGAAAAATTGCTGATTTCTTATTTTAGGCTTCAATGCCCTGGGTTAGGTATTTCAGTATTTTTGAAGTGTCCAGCACACAGGTACTTGGATTTGAATATGACAATAAGATCCCTGATGGTACATAAGTAGATTCTTGACACTGGGAAGGCAGAGGGTGGCTCATTTACTGGGCCAGAAGTCAGTCCTACAGGTCACACCTTTGAAGCAAATCCTCTGCTCCAGTCTCTCTTCTCCCATCAACTGGATGAAAACCTGTAACTCTGAGTACCATGAAATAGAGAGAAAAGAGAGGAATCCTTTGTGGCTGTTTGCTATATTTAGTTCTAGTCATCTGTAGGATGTATTTTTATCCAAAATGGCATCAGCAAGGTCCAGCTTAGTATGACCATATTCTGTGTGGTAAGGATCAGTTATAGAAATCCAGTCTCTTATGTTTTCATAACTACAGTGGAGGAGTAATAGGTTTATAATGTTTTGACTCCTGACATTGTTCATATTCGTATTATGGAATATCCCTATGACTTATTTTGCAATTATTTTTTCTGAAACTTCCCTGTTCAGAAGCAGATTTCTGTGCCAGGTAACAGCAGTGTTGGTGTCCCAGAAGGTTTGTAATTATGTGTGTTTCTTATGGGAGGAGCCCTGATTCATTACTTGCCACCAACCTGGAGCAATTTTTCATCTGACTTCTGGGTTCTATTGGTTTTCCACACAATGGGCAAAACTCATTTTTATTTTAGCTCCAGGGTGTCTGTGAAGGTTTGGTTGTGGTTATTTAGGAACAATATATTAACTTCAGCATTCGGAATTGGAGTACTTTGCTAGGTGTCATGTGCCTGCCAAGAGTCATTCTTTTTCAGTCAGGACAGTCTTTTAGCCAATTGTTTTGTTAAAGGATGAGATTGGAAGGCAGTAGACTGACTTGTGGTGCAAATGCTCAGTCCTGAAGAAGCCAATCAGGTCACAAGCAGCTACTTGCTTTCTACAGACCATCACAGTTTAAGCAGGGTTTGAAGCAGCACTGTTACTCTTTCCCTTTACTGAGGAAACTGAGAGCTCTTCAGCCTATGTCAGTTATTGTTCTCACAGATGTTAGTATCCATCTCGTAGTGATGTCCTTCTGGGATTTTATTTCATTTTACTAGAAGTCTCTACAATTCTATGGTTGTCTTTGTTTTGTTTGGGGTTTTGTTCAGGTTTGGTTTTTTTTTTGTTGTTGTTGTTTTTTTTGTTTGTTTGTTTTTATTGCAGGATAATTACATTTGTGTCGGCAAAGGGCAAAGCTGAACTTAACTGTCTATTGCATTTGGTCTTAAACAGCAAAGGCAGTGCTGCCATGAACACCTTTGACACAGCATTAATTGCCAGTCTTGAGACCATTGGGTAGAGAGACCACGCTCCTCCTCTACTTCTGTATGTCCCTGCAAAGGTTAGGCACACTGTAGTCCTTAATACATGTGTTTTCCTTCTTAGTTTATATTAAGATCTAGAACATGAATCACAACACAGTCCTGGTGCCTGTATTATACTCCTACTGCACACACCTACAGCTGTCTCACCACAAACCAGCTCACAAATTACAGCCTCTCTCTGCTACTTTGTGATACTGATCCTGGTATTAGAATGCTGACTTATTAGCAGACTCCTCTCTAATCCACTAACAGCAACCACACTAATAAGAGCATTGCCTTAGGTCTGACTGAAAACATTTAATTCTTCTACTGAATTCAGGGAGGGTAGAAGTAGGTTTAAGGTTGATAGGGAATTAATTTCCTTGGGAAAAAATCAACCATGAAAGATTTTCCTTATTTTAATTAAATAATGGGTCTTAGGCAGGGACTGTTAAATCATACTGTTTGTCTTGTTTATGTATTGTCACTCCTCTTGATATTTCCCCAAAGACTTGCTATCTGGGGAGAAAAACATGTTCAGTCCACCATCACTGTCTTCCTGTGTGGTAAAAGAAAACAGACATATTGTGTCATCAAAAATAGCATTGCCTGACAGCCTCTAAAAATATACATCACACATCACTAGCTATTTTAAATATCTGGCTAAAGGAAGAAAACCTCTCCAACACATCTCAGTTATGAAGTATTGATACATTATCATTTTACATTAAAAAAACAGAGCCTCATTAGCAGAAACTTGTAATGAAGTTACTAAGCATTTTTTGCCATTTTGAACTACAGAATAGGAAGATACATTAGACTCCTTAGGTACTCTGAGGAGGTAGATTTGGGAAATGCCCACAGAGAAATGATGTGAATCAATACACTAGGTACTCACTCCATTCCCTAGAGTATATTGCCCAGTTATTATATAAGCTCAGATCTTCCATTAATGACTCAAGATCAGACTGTAACACTAAGCAAAAATCTGTGCTGAAGGGAAACCATAAAATCATGGGTTACAATTCTGGACCCCAGCATCATCCTGAAGTGCTCTCCTCCAGTCCAGGATAGTTATCTAGCATTTGCACAGAAAGGAATTGGGAAAACTCTGCCATCTCTTGAGGGCAGATTTTGCTTTCTTCAAACTTGTCTGGATTGTGGAGCTAGTAAAAGTGCAGCAGCTACAGATGTTTCAGTAGGCAGGATAGCAGTAGGGAACTGAATATTCCTTTTCCTTCCTCTAGTCACTCTTCAGAGAAGCTGACCAAGTTGTGAAGTATGAAAATGTGCTGCAACTTTTCATCAACCACACTAATATCATTTCCATCTCAGGCAGCACAGGACTGTCTGCAGGTCACAGTACTATTATTGGGGGCAACACCTCAATTACTATCTTTTGCTCAACAAGAAGACCCAGAGTACACTTTAGTCCTGGAAAGGGATCAATTTAAGCACTTCTGTGCAAGTAAAAATGTTTCCTTTTGAAAAATCTTAAATTTACTGCATTAATTCTTTGCATATCCTTACTTTGCAAGTGATTTTTTCTAATTTTTGCTCTGATAGGGTGGTGATGAGGTCACCAGCAGTCTGATATTTGTTACAGGGCAGGGGTATATCCCTGTGGGCTCTGAGTTCAATTTTACCAACAGTTCCAGGGATGCTTAAAATGTCCCTCAGTGAGGATCTGACATCAGGGATCCTCTGAGGGTGTCCATCGTACCTGCATTGCTCAGAAGACTGAAATATGTTAACAGAAATGTCCCATGTGGAAATTTAGAGCTTTCATTCTTCTGAACTGTTATTGTCCTTTAAGATTAGTATTTTATCTGTATATTGCCTACTTTTTCTTCAGTTAAAAAGAAATATCTTGTTGATACCATGATTACCAGCAGACACGTAACATATGCAGAGTGATTTCTGGTCATCTTGCAACTACATAGTATGGAATGGTAGAGGTTTTTCAGGGCTCATAACAATAAATTTCTTTTCTGTATTCACTGTAGTCTCCAAAACCCAGGTAAGCCCTGCACTGTGAATTGGGAAGTTCTGCTAATACTGGTGATGCTTTTGACTTGCTGTGAGACCTTGAATAAAAGACAGTTCCTCTATGTTGCCTTAGTTTGCCTTCCCAGACACTTTTTGTTTGTGTCTCTGAAACCTTTGGAACACAGTCCTTTAAAATAAGAAAAAAAGTAGGTTAAAAAATAAAATCTTTGCACGTAACATCTTTGCATTTGCAAGTAATGACACGATGTTGTTGCTTTTTTCCTCATCTTTGAAGTTAGTCTATGGAACTGAAATAAATAGAATTTACACTGTATACATTACAGAATATAGGAAAGCTCTCTGAGTTGCATAGCTCCATCCTGTAATTACAATAAGCATTTGTGGTCTTGCCATGCCAGTGAATTTTGTCAGAGTTTAATGATCTGGTTGACATTAAATGATTTAAAACTAATGTTCTAAGTAACTTGACTAACCCTCAATAATTTACTAATGAAACAGCTCATTTTTCTTTGGGAATGGCTAAGAAAAGGAACTTCCTGTTTTAAAAAATGAAACTTCAAGGTAATCCAAACTTTGCATCATTGTAGAATTAAGAAAAGCATTGTCAGTTTGAGAGAAAACATATTCTCTGTGCTTATGCATCCTCCTCTCTGTTTCTGGGAAGTGAAAATTTTCTGTTTTGTCCTGTTGATTTTTGGAGAGCATGCAGCAGAAAGTTTACTGTCAGCATGAAAAGGTTTAATAGTGAATAGTAAAACTGCACAAGCTAGTCATGCTTTACTACTCTTTGTGTCTCTAGATTTGTTTTCTGGACAGACTCAAGTAGTGTTACTTTTGTGTCAGAGAGCTGATGTGAAAGGTTTTCTACTTGCTAACGGTATCTTACATTTCCTTTCTGCTTGCAGAACTGTGTGATGAGTTTACAGGAGGGTTAAAGACCTCCCCAGCAGAACTGGCATGAATTATTCCTTTATGGTAGTACTGGAACACTGCTCTATGTGAACCCTCTGGATAAAGGTTGTAGTATCTCAGAATATCTATTTCCCCATAGAAGGAGAGACATAATGGTTGTCAGAAAGGGGATATGTACCATGAAGTGTTCTGAACACAGAAGTCACCACCCTGAGGTAGCTGTGCCACTGCTGCTCTCTTTCACCAGTAAGGCTCACCCTGGGAGAATGATAATGTGCAATCAGGGCAGAGCTGTGGGTGTGACAATGCCAGGGTGTAAGTCCAGCCAGGAAGAGCTAGCAGGTCATTATCTAATGTCATGTGAGGAGATGGGAGACTTGTTACTTCTTCAGCAGAAATTTGTCTCTGAGTTGAGTCCATGTATAGCAACATTTTTTAGGGTTAAAATGAAGGCATTAGGGTTTTCTATTTAGATTTCTGTAGCTCTGAGAATGGGAATTGCTTTGTACACTCTGGTCTGAGTCTAATGAATAAGTAAATACTTTGTTTAGTGGTGAAAAAGAAATATAAAAGTAAGGATATTTCAGAGTTACCTTGGGATCAATATTCCATCTCCCACCTGCAGAGTGCATGTTTAAAATGTCTATGACAGAGTGGTAGATACCTCTCCATTCTGACAGCTACAGACAGACCATGGCTCATGGGCTCATGGTCTCTCTTTATACTCTGTTGTGTATTTTCTTACATTAATACTTGGCCATGTCTTTGTTTCTCAGAGAGTGTTCTTCCAGATTCCTTGTTAGAATGTGTCTTTTTTGCTTGCAGATGATGTGCCTATCATCCTATCTCCTGTGCATATGGAGAATGAGAAAGACAATAAGTACATTATCTGGGCAACTGGCAGACTGTGAAGACAAAAGTATGATACATTTTGAGCTCCTGAAGGATAATAGTGGTTTGGGTGATTTCTCAATAGTGAGTTGCTTTTGTTTTCTTTCTGTTGTTACCCTTATTTGAGAAATTGTGAGGCTTAAAGTATTACTGCCTAAAGTCCCTTAGAAATGCAGAGAGTTGTCCAAGTGTTCCTGCTGAAAATTTAGGCTGAAGGGAGTAAACTCTTCCCTTGCTATGTTGTAACTGGTAAATAAAATAAATACAGACCTGTCACCTTTCCAAGTGCTGGGGTTAAGGCTTAGTTGTCCTTTGCCCCCAGATTTACACAGCAATTTCTTCTTGTCATGCTTCAGAAGTGAAGGAATTTCTGAAGCAACATACCTCAACAGAAAAGAATACTTCTGCTGAAAAAATAAAGTATTCAGGTGGCAGGGCATTTGGGTTATGAACTAATTGTGGATAATGAATTAGTCTTTCTCTAATAATCAATTTGTGCAACATCCAGGAGAAAAAAAAAAAGAAGACTGTTGATACCTTCTAACTGTTTTGCTATTTTCCAAAACATGCTTCTGGCAAGATATCAACAGGAATTAATAAACATTAATAAAACCTGAAAGCAACACCTACAAGTGTTTGATTGAGACATGGTAAGTACCTGCCTGCTGCCACCCTAACTGGGTGCTCTCCAAGCATGGGCAGGCTGCACAGAGCAGAGAGCCCACTCCGATGGAAAGCTGTGAGGGACGGCTTTGGCAGGGGGATGGAAGGCTCACCTTTCACAACGAGCTGTGTAGCTGATAAAAAATGGCTCCTGTTAGCAGGCTGGAAGGAAAGTCAAAAATCATGTTTGGGAATGTGATTGATGGGCAGTACACTGATGAAAGATGTGTAAAGAGATGAAAGATGTGAAAGATGAAAGAGATGAAAGACCCTGCAACTCGGGATGGCCTGGGGAGAAGAGCTCCAGCACAGGTAGGAATGTGCTGCCTTCTGATTTCACACAGCTGTGAGTAGAGCCTGGGTTCCCCTGTGTAAACAGCTCGTGTTAGTTTTTGGTCAAACTGAAATCCAGAGGGTTCTTGGAGCCAGGGTTGGAGATGGTCAGCCAAAGTGGGGACTGCATCACAGATGTGGCTGGTGTGGTGGATGTGCTCTTTCTCTCTCGTGGACAGAGGGCATGTTCCAGCTGAGGGGTAAATCCTGGATGAATCAGGACAGACAGTGGTCTGGGCTGTAAAACAGACACAGCAAACTGTT
The DNA here is from genome assembly GCF_012460135.2 of Molothrus ater. Classification (NCBI taxonomy): domain Eukaryota; kingdom Metazoa; phylum Chordata; class Aves; order Passeriformes; family Icteridae; genus Molothrus; species Molothrus ater. The sequence continues at coordinate 43,973,182 of NC_050478.2, read as the reverse complement.
TGAATATTTGCAATTGTAAAAACACCAAATGGTGGATCATCTGATTCTGTATGGCCTGTCAGGGCTCTTACAGATACCTCTGTCCTGTTGCCCTTGCAGTGAGGAAGTGTGGACTTTAGAGTGCTGGGAGGGAGGCCAAGGTGGAGTCAAGATAAAAACTGTCCCAAACAGGAGCAGGAGAAGAGATGATGGCTGCAGTATCTTCATGCTGCTGTTATCGTGGCGCCTTTTATTTCTTCCTGGTGACCCATACTTATTTCTGTCCATAGCTTAGGCAAATGCTACACTTACTAACTCCTTGAAAAGAAAATCTCTAGTTCTCAACATTCATAAATAGTAGGATTTTATATTTAGCCCCTCAGTATCAGTGTTACCAACTCTTCCAATGAGTCTCACATATAAAGATTTTATCGTGGTTACTGTAAGCATGCAGAAATGCCAGATACTCCCTAAAGGACAAGGACCTGAGGGTACTTCCTTTCCAGGGCAGCAGGACAGGACCTCACAAGTAGGAGTCCATCCTGCCATCGCAGAAGTGAGGCAGCCCGAGCCCTGGGCATCAGGGATGGGATGGGATGGGATGGGATGTGGACCCAACTCAGTGGGGCTCCTGGCCAGCCAGAGCTGTGGGATGCCAGAGAATGGCTCTGCTGCTTCACTGCTGGGGCAGGTTCTGATGGTCCTGGGCATGCTGGGCAGTGGTCACAGTGAGCCAGAGACAGCCAAGGCTGGTGATGCCCTCAGGGCCTGGCTGTTACAGTGGGTGGCCTCCAAGAACCCAGAAAAACTTCAGCAGCTGATGTGAGTGTGTCTAGAGAATGGCATATGAGAAATAACAGGCTCGTTCCTAGCTAATGATGACCCTTGAGGACAGCATGTGGATAACAGATGATGCAGGATTCCCTCCAGTAAGCAAGTGCAAATCTTTGGACAGGAGCTGCTGAACCCACTTATTCATCACTGATGTATTTGCTATGGGAAATAAACACTGTGCCTAGGTAGGAGTCAGTAAATAGAATCAATAGTGTTCAGTAGTTCCTGCTTGTTGTAAGCTACATTTTAATGGGAACCTTCCTGGAGAACACTTTTTTTTGGAGCTAAGCCAATTTTCTGCTCAGGCACAGGAAAGTAATTATTTTTCTAATTGGCTTCCTCAGTACAGCAGATGCATACAAAAGATTGTTGATAAAATGATAAAATATGTAATTAATAATAATTTTGATCATCCTGAATATTGTCTAGAAAGGAAAATAAACCCAAGCCTAAGGTTAGTGAAACAGAGCTAGAAGAGTTTATAGTGGGGGGTGAGGAAAGAGACAAACAAAAAAGTGGAAGCCCAGATGATGTGCCAGAGGTAGGATTCATGAAGAGAGGCAGGACACACACAGAGAAGATAAAAGAGGATCCTAGAAAGGATAAACCCACGAATTTCTGATTTTTTTCAGACTTCCTGCATAGAGAATCAGAACTGTTCTGAGGCAGAGATGTGCACAAGCCCTTTCCCTTTGGTCATGAATTAGGACTTCAGCTAACATTTTTGATTTAAGCAAGGTGTTATATAGAAATGAATTTAGCAGATAGTTGAAGGTCTTCACAGGTAACAGTTCAGGTCAGTCAGGGTAAATTCTTGGAAATATTTTGTTAATTTGAAAAGAAAGTTGAAAATGGACACAACAGGAGATGATAACTTGTTCTCATTAAAACTCAGGTATAAATCACAGTGCCCTTGAAGTTTTTCTCATTACCTTTAACCTCCCTGTTCAGCAAATATGCAGAAAAATATCAGCTCAGCAGTGTCAGTCACAGTACAAAAGAAAACCTTTCTGTAGGAAATCTAAGGATTCCTCAACCCTTTTATTTATGACGCAAAATGGCTGAAACATTGAAATATCACAGACCCCATTTATGGAAACCCTGTTATAGGGTGGAAAAAACACATGCATGCACAGCAGCCTGAAGAAAGGAGGATGACAATCTTTCTTTTTCTGTTTAATACACTTGTGTGGGAACTAAAGCCAGTGAGGATAAAAGTCAGCACTTTGGGGAAAACCTTAAGCACCAGCATGTGAGAACTTTTCATGCTGAATCAGACCAATGCTTCATCTTGTTCTGACATCTTATCTTTGAAGAAGGCTACCAGTGCCTTGGTAGGCAGGTGATTAATGTAGAATAACCTGTGCATAGGCAGAATTTCTTCCTAATCTTATCACAGAATGTTTGGGATTTGCTGAGCTGTATGAAAAGTTGCACTCTTAAACAAGTAGATTTTAAAATAGTCATAAGTTCTAAAAAATGCACTTACAAATATAGTGGGTGGGGTTTTTTCAAGTTCTTGTCTTGTAATGTGATTTGCTGTGACTGATCCCCATCAAATTCTTCATTGAATTCATTCTTTTAATCTGACAAGGCAGAAATCTCCCTGTAAGGATCACCTTATTCTGGTTTCACTCAGCATATTTTATTTTCTTTTGAATTTCTGTGGCTCACACTTGTTAAAACACTTATTCTCTTGCTGGGAGAACAGAAACAAGAGAGAAAATGGTCTGCATCCTGCTTCACATGTTAGTAGTTAAAATAACTGCAAATAACACATTTCAAGCATCCTTTTCTGTAAAATATTTTTGGGGTATATTTTCATCACCCCTGAAGGCCTCTTCCACCCTTGTTACTGCGGTAATTAGTTCTCTTAGCACTAGCCAGAGCAGCTGGCAGAATGGTTCAGGCCTCTCTGTTAACATCTGACACCTCCTCACGCTGCCCTTGCTACAGCTCTTACTAACCAATTGTGGAAAATATGTTGTGTACACACACATTTTTTTGGTAATTCCCTGCCTCTCTTCTGGAAATCTGGGGCTTATCCCAAGCCGGCTTGCTCATATTGCCTGAAATGTTCACTGGGATCGCTATACACTTCAAAATGTCAAGTTTGTCCTTTCCTTGAGTAAGGAACAGCTTCTTAATAGTAAATACTTCTTCAGGCTCAAAACCCCTGGGTGAGTTGAGGCCATTTGGTTGTTCGTAGAGTTTTTGTACACCAGGTGATGATGACGGAAGGTTATTATCAGAAGTTGTGGGTCTCCTGTTGGGTCTGGTTTGTTAACAAATTCTTTCACATTTTTAATCTGTGCCACTGTTTTCCCATTCACATCCACCTTCTCTGGTCATCTTCTTAGGCACAAGCTACTTATTTTATTCATGTAAAGCCCCAACAAAGGAGGCTTCAGTTTCAACTGGGTTCCCTGGCTACAGCAATTAATTTTACCAATTTCTGCTTTGCAGAAGTGGAGTTGTTGTCCAGGCCAGCTTCTGCAATAATAAAAATTGAACCTCAAGTTTAGCAGAATTAAATCTGATATTATAAGAGAGATAAAATTAATTTTTCATTAGTCTTGAATTTCTCATATAATTCTTTCTAATGCATTTATCTATGAGCTCCTGAAGCTGCCCATTCAGCTGCTTCTTCATTGGAAATCTGCCTTCTCTTGCCTGTTCCTGGACACCTGCAGTCCCTTTAAAAAGTGAGGAGCAAAGAGCTGAAGCATGTGTAATAATAACACTTCAGATGACCAGACTAATGCCAGTGCACAATACAGAAATGAAAACCAGACTGTGGCTGCTTCTGGGTCAGCTACTGAAAGGAGCAGGAAATCATGTCATTGTGACTAGTCTGGGAATGCTCCCTGCCAGCCAACAGTGATTTTCGTTCTGATTTGCTAGTTGCAAGGGTTGAGGTTAAAATGATGTTCTTCTCTACATTTCTCCCCAGCTGCTTTGCAGGGAATCTCAAAGGCTTTCTAAATTTGACAATGAAAAAGAGAAAATACTGCAGCATATTTGTCCTTCTCTTCCAGTTGAAGGCAAATATTTCCCTGTTCAGAGCCCCATCCTTGTGGCCTGTCTTTGTTTGCCCTGGACATCACAACTGGCTTTCCATAGCAAGAAGATGGAAGCAATGGTTTCCATAATCATTACTGCTAAAAAGATGGCATTACTTAATTGCATGACTAGAAGAGAGTTGCAGTAGAGGTCATTTTGGCCTAGAAAAGATGCTTTTGATGTTTAGAAAAAAAAATACTAAGAGAGTGTAGGAACATGTTAGATAAGTTAACATTTTTTTTCTGTGGTGAAATACTAAAGAAACTTATAAATGAAACTGGAATTCGTCATTAAGGTGCATTAAGGTGTCCTCTTTTTTCTGTTAAAAGCTGTACAGAGCAATTAGGAGTCTTAGCTTTGCATCAGAAGATACTGAAATTATGTTTTTCCTCTGTTTCTTCCTAAGAGGATACTAAGAGGATATGTGAAGAGGAATTTTCCATTGTGATGGTGAAAAGCTGATTTTTGCCTTCATATAGTATTACCCTATCATAGAGAATAGGCTTAATGATGTCTTTAAATGGTGAAGATAACAAGATATTTAAGGGCCCTAAATGTGCTTCTATTGGTAAATTCCCATTTGGTACCTCCTTATTCATATTCTCATAAAAGCCAATAAAATACACCATCTGTAGGATACAGGGAATAAGGGATATTAAATACCTTCTATGATATCAGGGCTTTAAGTGTTGCCAGGAACCATGGTACCTAGCAAAAACCCACCTCTAACCTTGACAGTAGAGACTGTAAAATAGAGATTTTATTACTGAAACGCAGATAGTCTCCTGCTGTGTGTGAAACTTCAGCACAAAAGGAGCTGGGTGTTTTTAAGCAAACCATTTGTAACAAAAGATGCTTTTTATCTCTAAGACAATTGTTGAGAGAAAGCGACAGACTCTTACTGTTCAACAAGCTTTAGAGTTTTTTGTTCCAAGATGAACAGCACGAGGCTGGTGTAATCAATTGCTATTTGACAGAGTGATAGAAATGCATATGCTACACCGTAGCTAAAAACCTGTCCAGAAACAGCCAGAATGGCAAATGGCCAAACACATGTGGGCAACAGCATGGCCAAAGTGTAATCCTTACCCTTTATTAACTAATGGACCAAAAAAAACAGGTTAAATTGAATCTTTGTTTCTAGGTGAAACTTTATGTTTCATTCAGAAAAAAATGTTATGATGGACCAATTATTTTCAACTTGGTTTAGGCTGGAACCTTTTCTCATTCTTAGCTCTGCTCTGGGGGCAGTGGAGGGGGCACAGAAAAAATATTATGGGCTGCCAAAACACAGAAAAGGCTGGTTACAGGAAAATTATATTAACATATCCTTGCAAAATTATCACTAAAGAATATTAGGTTAGTCCTACTATAATTTGTCCGATTTTCACAATTGCTACAAGGAAAAATTTATTCGATAATGCAATACCATTTTAAAGCATTATATCTCTCTCTAGATGCCGTGATCTGTCTTCATTTCCCCACAATATTTAGCCAGCTAGATTACCTTTTTAACTGTCTTTTAAATTCCCACACATTGAGTTTAGACGTGACCAAAAAACAGCAAACAGCTTCCTTCTGCACACTATAAACTTATATCCTCCATCCCTTCCCACAATGTGGAAGTTTGGTTATGGCACCCTGACCAATGCCAGTTTACAGTGGCAGCATCATACTTGTTGGGTAGGCCTTGCACCACCACTGGCCAGCATTGGCCAGTGAAAGACTATTTTGGCTGCCTGTACTGAGCTTGAAGATCCATGTAGGGGTAAATGGAGCTGAAATTGTGATCCTGTTGTGACAGGGAGGAACAGCCTTCCCTAACTACTTGTCTGATGACATGAAGACTGATGAAATATGGGAGGTGTGACACTATGGGGCTTGCAGTTAGGCAAGACCTTAACATTGTCTATCTGTGATATGCCCTAGCTGTTGCTGAACGTGTTTTGACTATAATTACAGAGCCTATAGAGAAGCTACAGGTCCCCTTCTGTACTAGACTCCTTTCTTTGAGGCAGTACTTAGTCTGAACATGGCTACGAATCCTGCAAGTTGTGCCAAGTGAATGGCTGGCTGCTTACGCTGATTTCTGCTGAGCTTCGTGGTTCTTCAAAAATTAACCAGCAAGTAAAGCCAGAAACAGACAAGTACTGAAATCAGTAGGACTGTACACCCAAACCCCACAGGTGGAAGCACAACTGCCATAAAGGTCCACATTGCACTTCATTTACACATGCATTGCATTGCAACAGGATGCTCTCTGGCATCGCTGCTGGCCACTGTCACCAGCCATGAGAAGATACCATGAAAAGGATAAGGGAGGATTCAATTTTTCTTTTTTAAGTTTTTGGCAGCGATAATTGTTTTTATTTGGAGGTAGGGTTATTTTTACTATTTTCCCTGCTGATCAATTTGATGTCACTAAGCAGGGCTGTGAGATTGCACAAAAGGGATGAATATATCAGGGAAGGGAACTAGTACCACCTATGGTAAAATGGCATGAAGTTCCCCTAGCAAGCTGGGTAGGTAAAGGTAAAGTGATTCTGTGTGCCTCAGAATCTTCAACCTTATCACTTTCTTTGATTATTTTCCTTTTAAACAAATTTTCTTCAAGAAGGGAATCTTTTAGAGAAACGAAGATATCTTTGTCTTTTTCACATTATTTCACTTGGTGTCAATTCCCAGAGAAGTCAAATAGCTCAGCAGGTGGCACTGGAGATAATACGGTCTTGAAAAGTTGCTGGAATCAATTTCTGCATCAGTTATTGCTTATGATTGTCTTGCTTGGGATATCTCTTGTTTCATGGAAGCTGCTGGGCACTACTCAGGCTCCCCACAGTCATGCCATGGCATGAGTGATTGTGACCCAGCAGTGGCAGGCAGCAAGAGATTGTACCACTCAGCTTTCTTTAGCTACAAAGCACAGCCTTGCCTTCAGGCTAATGTGTACTGTGTCTTGTCACACTACTCAATGCCACATCCCAGTGTCAGCGATGGTGCCAGCTCTATTGCTCTTCAGTGCCACAAAGCTGTGCTAAAGGACCACTGCGTGAACATGGATCGAAGCCAAAAGAGTCCAGTGTGAGGGTTCAGATAGTGCCACATATCACACAACTGCCTGAATGATTTCTCAGACCTTTGGGATACAAAGTTATAGCTGTAGCCCAAGTAGATTTTGTTGTTGTGGGTTTTGGTTTTTTAATATATGATTCCTGTGTCTTTCTCATTTCCTCTAATATGTTTAGTAGCTCTGGATCCTCTAAAGGCAAAAATATGCTGGCAGAAGCTCTTGGGAACTGTTGGTTAAAATTCTGCTGCCAACATGATGAGCGTTTTAGGATAATTTCCTGGACTGGGAGATCAGCCCATCTCTGAATATGATCAAAGCTGCCAATGTGTATCTATTGTGCCTATCTATGACACACATAAGGACCACATACAAAACTAAAAATAGCATCACTGCTGACAAGAAAAAAAACCAACTCATTCTCTGTGATGACTGTTGTACACACAGACTCACGACTCTAAATCTCATGAGAACAAATCTTGCTTTTTTTTTTAATAGTAACTTTATTAAGAATAAATTAATGGAAGGAAATGGTAAACTGGAATTGATCCTCTATCAGTACTAATTAGAAATGAGTTTTAGGGCAACATATAGGATTCTTTTCTTGGAAATACTCTAAAAGAACCCAGTTTTTCAGAAGCCAGATGATTTGAACTTCAGACTTCTTTCACATACCTAAACTGTAATAAACAATATGGTCCCACCTCATCAGTTGTTATAGAGATCAAGTATTCAGTCTCTAATGAAATTAATCCAGGCCTTTTGCAAGCTACAGTGTCAATGAAGTTCCCAAGAAAAATCACATTTTCTGGCGAGAAAGTCAGATGTAAATGTCAGGTGAGCAGATCAATGCTTGCGGCAACAAACACCAGCTTAGATCATCTTAAATGTTTTCAAAACAGAGGAAGAAAAAAAAGAGACAAAAAAGAAAGAAACATTTTTCCTGATGTGTTTTTGAAGGTCATGCTTTCCTCCTTTTACAACTGATGGTGACTGCTGGGCACAAGTTGACTAAGGTTTACTGTGATTATGGTCTCAGGCAGTGCAATTTAGTCATATGGGCAACTGAGCAGTACAAGGCATGATCAAATTCTGAAAAAATGTGTTCTAAAATGAGCACAAGATACTCTGCAGGTAAGGCAATAATTTCCTCAGTAGTCAGACCCATAGAACTTGAATGTTTCCAAAATATATATTGGCTTGGGAGTATACACTGACCTGTCTCAGTGTGATAAGGTCTTTCCTGATCCATATAGGTACTAGAAACAAGCATGACAATTGTAACACAACAGTTTAAAAACACTGTACAACGCTGCTCTGGTTGCATCTGCACCTTTGTTATCCTAAACCTAACCCTTCTGTGTCCTGTTGGGCAACTGTGGTAATTCATTTGTGTTCATCAATTTGTAGCTGACTCCTTGAGGCTTACATGAAGATGTATGAAAGTACTTTTGGTGGTGATAAAGTTCCCATTTTGCTGAAGCTGTAGAAGCTGTGAGTTTAAACCATGCATGTGCATCCTCCTCTTGTGATAACTATAACCTGTACAGAGCTTGGCTGGGAGGTTTAATAAAGATTTCTTTGTCAGAATGAAAAGGGCTGATGGAGTGATGTTAATTCTTACTACTTTAAATCATCCTTTTAATTTAAAGATCTGGTGATTTATGCGAACTTCTTAGCAGCACTCGTACTGTAATCATTCTGGCAGTTGGCAAGTAGGAAGTAATATCATCCCTCTCCTCTTTCCTCGGCACGTCTTGGTCTACTGAAGACATTCTGATGCCACCCGCAGGTGGACTCAGGTACTTTCAGCAGTTCTGTTCTAATTTACAGCAGCTCTCTGCCCTTTTAAGGGTGATTTAGCAAAGCAAGCCTGTAATATTAGCAAGCAGAGGGGACGTCGAGGCATGTAACTGTGTGGGCACATAACTACAGGGTGATATTCAAAGCCCTTATTTGATCTGTGCCTCAGAATGAGAAGTATTATTTTAGTGCTGGAGTGTAAGATAGAGAACAGAAAGCTCCCTCTTCGTGTTTATCTGGACTCAGGCAAACGCAGATGGAATTTAGACCCTGCTCCTTCCTTCTCACAGCCCCCTACTGCAGGTTACCCCAGGGGTAGGCACCAGCCTACAGCTAGACTACAAATCTGTTCTGTGAGAGTCCTGCCAAAGCCACAGATGCATGAGGTCTCCCTTATTCCTGCAGGGCATACTGTGTTTCTGGCTGTTTTCTAGAGAGCTGAGCACAACATCCAGCATCCTGGTGTGCAAGAGGCTGTGTCCCACTGGCAGGAGGCAGAGCCAGGGTGCTGTCACAGCTCCCAGCCATGACACAGCATGCAGAGCCTGGGAGCCAAGCAGCCTCACCCAGCAGCTATTCTGGGACAGCACAACCTGCCTTTGTATCAATTCACAGATTTTCCCTGGAGGCTTCACCTATGCAGATCTGTGCAATATGGTCCTGCTGCTATTAAGCTAAAGACTTGTGAGATCCAACTAAAATTAAGGGAAATCTTGGCTTCCTGGAGAACTTGATTACCTTTATGGTTATGCTATTAAGTACTGGTACATAAGGAAAAAAAATCATAGTTTTACAAAACAGTAACAGAGAAGAGATAAGCAGAAAAGACAAGGGAAATCATAATGTTTATTATATTTAAATGAGTTTAGATGTATAGTTCTCACTGTACCATAAAAGGGATATATGTTTATCTCTGTGAGTTCATAAATAAAATGACTTTTTTATATTAATGCTGGGAACAAAATACTGGTCAGCAGGATTTTTTGCATAATATCCTCAGTAAAATGCTGCTTTTTGTTGCACTTTATCAGGAATGTGAAAAAAGATCAGGTTTACTATGTGTAGTTTTAACATTTGCACCAATATCATGTTGAAGTCTCTAATTAGAGAGTCATGGTATTCTGACAGAGGACTTCAGCTATATCCCAAGAGGTGTCTCAAAATTTTTAATTTGGAAGGCTTGTGATGCGTGTTCCTGGTTTGGGCTAGCAAATGTGTTTGCCTGCCTGTTCTGTGTTTCACACTTCACAGTGTCAGGAGCAGTAGTCCAGGGTTTGCCAGCTCAGCAAAACCTGACATCAAATTCACAGCACACACTGACTTGTTTCTGTCTCTCACTCCTTTCCTGAAAAATTCGCATCCCTGGAGATACCTTCTTTTCAAAATATTTTATGTTTTTATCTTTATGCCTGTTTGGAGGAGAATGGGGTGAAACTGCACCATCTATCTCTTAGTGGATATGCTTTGGGAGCTCTGTCATTGTGAAATCATGCCTCAGATAGGTCTTCATCAGATTCTTGCAAGGTAGGGAAGGGGATTTGATAATAGAGATGGGGAGCTACGGCACAAAGATGCCATATTCTGCAACTATTTGGGCACTTGTTTAACTGACAAGTATGAATCCAATTCCCTGCGTAATCTGAGGATTTCTGGGAAGCCAGCCAAACTTTTAACAAGAACTCACTTCGGCATCACCAGAATCGCTCGGTAGATTAAGAACTGAGTGGCTGCCATGGGTGGGCAAAGTGAAACAGTGAATCCTGATATCCCAAGTCCATGTGCTGTGTTTTAACTGTAAGAACTCTCTTTTTCCTTAGTTGGGGCCATCCTATCCCTTCTTCCCGTTAGGACATTTAGGGAGGCACTGCAGAGTCAGCAAGAGCCCTGATGCCAGGAGAAGCAATGGTCCCACAGCATCCATCCAACTTGTTTCATTCTTTCTAGGCTGGCGCTGCTGCCTCCTTACCTTGTGGGCCCCGATGCATTTTCAATTTTGTGATATTGAGAATTCTGCCGGCATGTGGATGTTACAGCCCGAACTTACCACAATGTTTCACTCACTGGAAACACTGGTTGGACTTACTGGCGGCCCCTCAGCAGTACAAGCAAACTGCATCGGGTGTGCTGAAGGGGCTCTCGAGAAGAGCTCGGAGCTCTCCGCAGGGAGGGCAGAGAGGGCAGAGCGTGCCCAGCGCCCGTCGGTGCCCGCCGCTCCCGCAGTGAGGGCAGAGAGGGCAGAGAGGGCAGAGAGGTCCGAGGGAGCCCCGGAGGGTGCCCAGCGCCCGTCGGTGCCCGCCGCTCCCCGCAGGGGGCGCTGCCGGGCTCGGCGCCTCCGGCGCGGCCGGGCCCGGGGCGGCTCCGCGCGGGGGCAGCGCCGGGCGCGTCCCGCCCTCCCGCCTCCTCCCCGCGTCCCCTCCCCTCGGCCGCGCTGGTGGAGCCGCCGGGCTCCCTCGCTCTTCTTCACATGGGGCTTGCCCTGCCGGCGGGACGGCGCTCCTGCTCTCCCGCCGACCGCTGACAGGGACCCGGCGCGGGAGAAGGGGGCTTGTCGCTGCTGCCGCCGCCGGCGGGCAGGTAGGGGCGGGCGGGCGGCGCACCTGAGGGGACTCGGGAGCGGGCGGGCGGCGGGACGGGTGCGCCGGGCTCTGTCGCCCCGGCCGGCGGTGCGGGAATGGAGGTAGCGCACGTGGAGCGGGCGCCTCGCATCCCGCCTGCCTCCCTCCGACCCTCGGTGCCGCCGCTCCGGCAGGGTCTTCCTGCGCTGTTTCGGGATGCTCGGGAATCCCCGCCGGTCACTTGCGGGCTCGTTGCGGGGGGATTCTCTTCCCGGCTGCCGCGGGGAGCGGCGCAACTTCGGGCGGACGGGGACGCTGGTCTTCCCCGTTCGCCCAGAGGGGATGGTGTTTAATTAAAGAGCCGCGGATCTCCCTCTATTTTATCTTTTGCCTGTCAGGAGAACAGGTCCGTTATTTGTGAAATTATTCTATGTCAGTTCAGGTGTTGTTACTTTTTTTCCTGTACGCTACCAAATACAGTTGGTAAATTAAAACACAGGACGAATTCCTTATGCCGATAAAGTGAGAGCTATAGGTTTGCTGAGTTCATGTAATCTGATGTTCTCATCGCTCAAAATAAACCTTTTCATTAAAAAGGAGAAAACCGGAATCAGTTCTTAGAGCTTTTGATTGATTAGAGCTCCCTCGTTGAAATCAGCGGGGAGTTTTTCCTGATTAAGAGCTGTAAAATTGTCCTGAGGTTTGTTACACAACTGGCTGTAGTTGTGCAGTACGGGCTCAGTTAGGTAACTTTGCAACTGGATCTCATTTTCACCGGTCCAGCTGAAGTACTTTCAAGTCAAATTCTTTTCATTTCTCTACTTTAAGCCCTCTCTGCTTGACGTGTACAAGGTAGGGGGAGGACTCTTTTTACCTGCCTTAAAGAAGAGTAAACGTGTCGGGTAAACAGGGAATCTGGTGACATCCTTTGGAGAGATAGCGATTGCAATTCAGAAATGCTCCATGTGTTTTGCTGGCAGTGCCAAGTTAACTGCTTTCATCCTGAACGTGTTTTATTTTGCTTGTGTTGCAGTTGAGCCTCAGATGCTCTATTTAATAATCAGGGACTCAGCTGTAATAGAAGGTGTACAGACATGCATGTAATCATAGTCTCTCCGGCAAAGAGCATGCTTTCTGGTGTGATTATGCACAAATGTTACAGAAAACAGAGCATTGCTCCCAGAATAGCTTGGAGGTTTCAATTTCCACACATGTGAGCTGACTATTCAGTTACTGCTGTTCTGTTTTTTCTATGCTGCTGAAACACCTGACAGTAAGCATTTTTACAGAATCCAGTCATTTGGTTGTGGAACTTTTCTTCTTGCTGCAACTGCAAGAGTTTATGTGAAATTGCTTTTTTTTTAAGGCAGGAAAGTAGGCAGAATAAAATGGAAACTTTCTTGCCCTTCAAGTAGCAGCAACATTGGACCAGACTTGGGGAGGGTCACAAACAAACAAAACCCAACATTTTTCTTTGGGTTTGTAGCTACTTTCAGATTAGAAAAACTCCTTTGGGATAGAACTCCTTCTCAAGTTTGTTCTTGGTTCCTTGAAATTTCAGGTGGTGTAGGTCTGATCAATCTAGCTATTCAAATGAGGAAAAGGTATTGTATTGTGGTCTGTGGAATTCAAATGCACATTACAGGAAAGCTTCAAATAGCCTTAAAATAGTCTTTAGTGGGGCAGGTGTATTTGCTGTTTGGGACAATTGCAATTCAACTTGAAAGAATAGGGAGTGTTTCTGAAACAGGGCATAACTCTGTTGGCTTTGGTTTTCAGTACTGGTGTTCCCAAACTGACACCACAATCCAGTATGAATCCTTTGCATGTAAATTCAGTGTCTGCAGATATATGTGTTGGTATTGCTAACTTCATTGGAGGTTGGATACCTAATATCTTTAAGGATAGGTCTACGGAAAAAACTGAGTGGTGCGAGGAACATCGCACAGAGCTAGGGTGATGGAAAACAAATTGTGTATCACTGAAGTTAAAAGTATTCAAGAAAGCTGTTAATAACATTCAAAAGGAGATCCTTAATATGCATGTGAAGAGCATTATCAGCTTGTGGAGCTCAGCAGCAAGCATACAGCTGAGCTATCATGCTTAACTGTCCATCTTGGACATCTTACAATCCTTGGGTAGAGATTTTTCTAAACCAGGGTGCTTAAATGTACCCCAGTTTGAAGCACTGAAATAAGGTGAATTATGGTGAACTAACTCAGCTCAAGAGATTGGATATTTGCACCTTGAACAGAAAAACTATCCTCTTAGCAGTGTGCCAAAGCCTGGAGCTCTCCCTGCACAGAGAATCTAATGGGGTGCACATTGTGGTATTCCATGTTCAGTGCTCGTTTAAAGGAGACTTTTCTGTGGCAGCTATCACTTATATATCACAATTGTTGATTTGCCTTCACGAGGTGGGCTAAAAAGTGTCATGGATATGAAGAGATTAAGTGCCTTGCTGAGTTTGAAAGAGCAAAACATTGAGGCCAGATTGAAAAAGGTCTAGACTGGCAGTTCAATCTGGCTTGTCTGCCTTGTTTGCTATAGATTCTTTGAGCACCTCTTTCTAGGTATTGCATTCAATGGTTGGCTGACAACATTCAAAGTCTGAAGAGTTTTTCTATCACATTCCTTTCTATCTCTTTGCATGCACATGGTATTTGGTAGTTTATCATGCTGTCATAGCTTCCCTTTTCCTGAGTTTATTATTTTGATGGTTTAAAATCCTCTATTAGACTCCATGCAGAAACAAGGCTCTGTTAATGGATGTTTAGAGTGGTGAAATTTGAATGTGAGATAGCCAGTGGTCAGCATTATGATTCCTGTGCAACCATTAGTCAGCAACACTTTGCATAAATATCCAATCTAAAATTTAATATCAGCCACTGTAGGGAATCTCATTGGAAAGGTGACTTTAGGTAAGCAGGAAGTTCTGACTGAAGGATGAAGGATACATGCCTAAAAAGAGCTATGCCAAGGCTGATGTGAAAATGGTAACTCGAGGTTGAAGCATTTGTGACTCAAAAGCGTAAGTCCATTTTTGCTCCTAAAAACTGCAGTGTAAAACTTTAGGGTGCCTAAGTATTTTCAGTCTTTTTGCAGGATGCCTGACAGCAAAACCTGCAAAGTAGCCTGGTCTGAGGAGTTCTGCTTTTGTCTGCCCTTGGAACTGAAGTGTTCTTTGCTGGTGCAGTTGCCAAGATGCTAGTTGTTGGTAGAGAGAGGTTTTTATTCAGTTTATATTCACATTTGAGTCCCTAAAGACCCTCATGTTGTCTCCCATTAATCAGCCAACTGTAGTTGCTGTCTTTAAGCAAATGAAGTTGTGATAATTTGCTCCTGCTTGCTCTTTTATGCTGCAAATGCTATACAGCTGTGAAGTTGCCAGCTTTGACTCAGGATGTATTCTTCCAAGTGATGTGCAGTCCTCAAACAGCCTCTGGATTCTCAGAGAAAGGTAGGTCTGAGAGTGGCATTTGTGGCCTAGAAAAAAAGCTACACGGAGATAAGGGGAGCTACATGCATGCTTGAAAACTAGCACATGCCCAAGTGTTTTGGTGAATAAGCTGGAATGCTTTGCTGAACCACAGCTGTGAGGGTGCAGAAATACTAAACCTCTACTGTCTGCTGTGGCTGAGTGCAGTGCTTGGAGTGAATTTCAGGACAGGTGCTTGGATACCATCCGGACAGCAAAAATTAACCAGGAATGGGACAGGAATGGAAATGTTACATTGCAAGTCACCTCACTGGGAAATTTTACCACTACTTTTCCCTTTCTCTCCGATATCCAAATGCTGAGTGAAAACTGATGCAGTAAATAACCCATTTCCCACTGATTTTCTTAAAAAAATGATTACGTGAAGGGTGTGTCTAAGCAAACTGCTTTGGCAGCTCCACCTGCAGCCTGCAGAAACAGTGGGATTTGCCCAGTAATGACGTTTCTGTGTCAGTCCCTGTTAACTGATTCCATACGCGTGACCAGCGCTAAGTGTGGAACTCCCGGTTCCGACCCGGTCTTGGTCCCATCAACCCATCCGCGACCTCCGCGGGCGGCGGTGATGCTGCGGGCATCCCCCGGGAGCGGGGCTGGGCGCTCCCGGCGCTCCCATCCCGGCGGGCAGGGCGGAGCCGCCGGGGGGCGCCCGAGGACCGGCGGAGCTCGCGGGGATCCCGGCGCATCCCGAGACGCCCGGGATGCCGGAGGGTGTGCGGGGCGGGACGCGCATCCCGAGACGCCCGGGATGCCGGAGGGTGTGCGGGGCGGGACGCGCATCCCGAGACGCCCGGGATGCCGGAGGGTGTGCGGGGCGGGACGCGCATCCCGAGACACCCGGGATGCCGGAGGGTGTGCGGGGCGGGACGCGCATCCCGAGACGCCCGGGATGCCGGAGGGTGTGTGGGGCGGGACGCGCATCCCAAGCCACTTGTTCCGCTCCCCCGGTGAGGGGCATCCTCTCCTCGGGATGCGCATCCCGAGCCACTTGTTCCGCTCCCCTGTTGCGACACATCCTGGGCTCCCTCCCGTTCGCAGTGATCGCCTGCTTTACCTGGGTCACGCTGTGGTATCCTGTGACATCAAAGCCCTTTCTTTCCTTATGAGCCTCGTTTTGTATAGGAGCTGGTCTGGGCAGAAGGAGATTCCTCTCCTAACTTAGCTCGCTGCCCTCCCCCCGCTCTATTTCTTCCAGTAACCTTTCCTGCTTTGCCAGCCCAGGCTCTCCAAAGCTGGAAATGAAATCTCTGCCAGCTTCTTTGGTAGCCTGACTGAAGGCAGTGCAAGAAGCACCTCGGGATGGGGCACTAAGAGGACTCTTGGCTAGACCAACCTTTTATGGCTAAAGCAGTGATTCCTGTCTGTGTGACTTTGATTTCTCATTTTTTGTCAATATTATGTGATTGACACAGGGAGAATGCCCACAGCGTTATTTGCTAGTGACTGCAAAGTGGCTCAGCAAAGCCTGAAGTCAGTGGCTGTTAGAGTTGAAATAGTAGAGAGCAAGATTCCCTTTAGTTGAAGAGGGGACAAATGGAAAGCATGTGAGCCCTAAGTAAGAAAAGTTTGTGTAAAAGACTGAGCTGGGGAGCTGCTAGGGCAATTAATCCATGATTTTCTAATCTACTGCCTTCTGTAATTTCCTCCTATGAATTGATCACCAAAAGTTACTTGGATTGTCAGTCATCAAGCAGCAAGGTAGACATTCACTGTGCACCTGGAGAGGGCAAGGCACCCTTCTCACAGGTGGAAAAAGCCAATAATCTGCCTATGGGTTGCATCTCAGACAGGGGCAGTCCCAGAATTAATTTCTGACTCTTTTTTAGCTGTTTACTTGAGAAAGTTTCTCCTTGTGCATTATGTTGTACAGAGCCTTCTGGCAAGATTTTTGTCTTTAGTAATGCTTGCCACTCTGTCTCAGCATAATGTGAAGGACTGGGATTGCTAATGTTAATTGCCATCTAGAAGAACTCTGCCAAAATCAACTGAGTATTGTGAAAAATGCAGAACTGGCTTGTTGAATTAAAAATATCTTGTACAATATCTGCAGTCAGGTAATAAGTGTATCATTATGTGAGGACTGTGACTGGCACTTTGAAGTCATTGCCAGTAAAATCCTCAGAAATGTGGACAAATGAATAACCTGCAGCTAACAGTGTGCTAAGTAATCTAGACAGCTGTTTCTTATCTGGTTTTACACTAATTGCTGCTGCTGTTACTATTGCATTTGTGAGTTGATAGAGTTTCACATCATTTGTATACTCCTGGTGCAAATGGTGCCCTGGTACATCATGTGTTGATAAAAGCAGATGCTTTTACTTGGCTTTTAATTTGTGGTGCAAGTTTTATGGGATCATTAGAGTTCACTGAAAAAGATAGAAAATGACTTGGGGATCTTGCTAGACATTTGGCCAGGCAGGCTCATCTTTGTATAGTGATCAAAGAAAGGAGGAAGAAAAGAAAATCTGTAAAAATCTATGAAATTATTTATTTGGAATGAGTGTGTAGATGAAGGAGAAGAGTGAGGGAAGGGAAAATAGAAAATTGGAGCAGCCTGCCTGTCAGAATGTTTTAAGTAGGGTCCAGTCCTCTGTGAGGGATTGCAGGCAGCTTGTAACTGCTTGGGGATGTTCTTTTTAAACTCACAGAAAGCTTTCAGTTTTAAGCTTGCATTAAAGATCTGGGCTGAGGCCAGCTTTACTTGTGTGGAGAAGACTGAAAAAAAAAAAAGCTGGACTAAAGCTTAATTAAAATTTTTTTGTGTGTGTGTGATTTTGGAGATGTACAAAATACAATGTCAGCTCTTTAGGTTGGGGATGACAGTATATGCTGGAGATGGCCACAGTGAAGTTAAGAAAGATCAAGCAGAAACCTTTAAGGCACCTGTAATTTTCTCTGAATTTAGGAAAAGTCAATTTGGCCCTTCATCTAAGTGATGCCTGACTATCTGTAACTTTGATTTTGCTTCTCTTCGTGATATAGCCAGTCATGCTAACTTCACTATAGATTCCAAATAAATATTTCTGTTCGTTTTGATTTTATATCTTAAAGGATCATATGAAGCTTATAGGGAAAATGACAGTATAAATCCTTCTTTTTCCTATCCATCAAAATCTTGTCCTCTGTAAGCAAAAATAAAATAAGATTAGGACGGCAGAGTAGTCAGAAATGAAGAAATTGGTGAACTGTGTTAGAAAGTCACTTTTTAGTCACAAGATCAGATACTCTGTGTCTTGATCAAGGACTGGGAGATGAGGCAGAAAAAATGTTCATTATATGCAGGTTGTAACTGCAGTTTGAAATGTCAGAAGCAGCTTATAATTAGAGACAGGAGACTAAAACTTCATCTCAACATAGATTTGTAATAAATGGCTGATTTAAAATAAGGTATACACAAAAAAGCTTGAAAATATTTAAATGTTTTTATGAGATTATCCCTTATATTGAATTAAATATTGTCTCGCTTCTGTAATTATTTTACGTGCAAATAATGATATGAAAGTGACTGATTATACAAGAAAATATTTTTTGTGTGAGTTGAATTTTAATAGTCCTACTTATGAATTATGTTCAACTGTGGACTCAAGGAAGAGATACCTGAATAAGCTGTTCAATGTTTCCCCATCAACTCAAAACAGTTTGTAATAAATACTGCAACATTAAATAAAATAGATTGCAAGGATAAGTTAATTGGAAAAGTACTCTTCAGGTGATTAATTCTTAAATGTTTTCCATGGACTAGTAAAGGAAATGATATTTCAGTTTTTGCACTCAAAGCTAAAATATTTGGCTCATGGGGTCTTGTTATGTATGAACTTTCTGATTTCATCAGTGCATTCATAACCATAGAATTTTTTGAACTATTCAGTGAATTTGGTTGGCAGTGTGGATTCTGTTAGATGGAGCTCCTGTTAATCACCCCTGTGGGGAAAAGCTAACGCAGTTAGCTGTAGCGTTCCCTTGGCCACTTTGTGAACAAAGAGTGTGTGCACAGAGACTATGAAAACAAGACACACATAATTTTAAAACTGTTCTTTACCGACTGAGAAGTGTGGTAGGTGACTAGCAACCAGGCAAAGCACTGACCTACCATTCTCAGACACCTGCTTCACAACCTCACAGGACAGCTGAGGCTGGAAGGCACCTCTGGAAGTCGTTTGGTCCAATTCCCCTTCAAGCATGGCCATTTAGAGCCAGTCACCCAGAACTGTGTCTAGGTGGTTTCTGAATTTCCCCAGGGAGGGAAACTGCCACTTCCCTGGGCAGCTTGTGCCAGTGCTTGGTCACTCTCACAGTGCAAAAAGTGTTTCCTGATCCTCAGAAAGAACTTCTGTGTTTCATGTTGTGCCCATCACATGTGGTCTAGTCACTGGGCATGACTGGAAAAAGGCCAGCTGCATGCTCTGTGTGCCCTCTCTTCAAATATTTGTGTATGTTAGTAATTTCCCCCCTGAGCCTTCTGTTCCAGAGGCTGAACAGTCCTAGTTCTCCTTCCTCTCATGTGAGGTGCTCCCATCCCTTCATTATCCTTGTGGCCCTTTGCTGGTCTCTCTCCAGTATGTCCATATTGCTCTTTCACTGAGGAACCCACATCTCCAGGTGTGGCCACACTCATCCAGACCATTGCTGGCCTGGACGTCATCAGTATTGGGGAAAGTGGGAAAGTTCACTTCTATTGTGCCTTGGATGGAATGATCCTCAGTATTGCTGGTTTTTTTCCACAGCTTTTTGTGGGTCATTTTTGGTTTTGGTTGGGTTTTTTTGGTTGTTTTTTTGGGGTTTTTTTTTTGTTTGTTTGGTTTTTTGGTTTTTTTGGTGTTTTTTTTGGGTTTTGTTGTTGTTGGGTTTTTTTTTGTTTGGTTTTTTTGGTTTTGTTTTGTTTTGGTTTTGTTGTTTGTTTGTTTTTTGTTTGGGTTTTTTTTGTTGTTGTTTTTGCGGATTTAGTTTGGTTTGGTTTGGTGTTTTAGCTTTGGTTTTTTTGAGTCCTTGAACTGTTAACAGTCTAGGTTCTTTCAAGGATCTTATGTCTAGCTGCAGATTTACCATTCCTGTCTATCATGGCTCTAGTCTGAGTATTGTTGCACAGCTTTCTTGCAAGCTGGCAGTTTCCTTAGAAGTTTCATTCAAGGTTATGCAGTTCTGCTGTGTCAAAACTAGGCCTTGAATCACAGATAGCTGAACCCCTAGGAGGAGGATTCACACAAAGCTGAGGTGTGAATTCAGTATGAGCTGTGCTGTGCCAATTCCCTTAGGAGGACACACAGTGAATAGTAGCTGCAAGGTTATTTGAATTACTTTCAAAGTAACTGGATGTTGGCTGGAGAAGCCTTGTAACTTAAGCCTTCTTTGTGCTGGACTTTTACCTGTCAGTGTGATTTTTCTATGTGTTTCTGACACTAATGTGGTTTGTAATTGGCTTTTTGCCTGATCCTAGACAGAGACAAGTGGTGCTGATGTGAATTGCCTATGGTCCGGAAAACTCTTTTATTTTGTGCCAGGAAAGGTTTATGTTCAATATTGGGAAAATTTTTTTTCACTGAAAAGGTTGTCAAGCTCTGGAACAGGCTGCCCAGGGAGCTGGTGGTGTCATCACTCCTGGAAGTATTTAAAACATTCACAGATGTGTCACTTAAGGGCTTGCTTTAGTGGTGAACTTGGTAATGTTAGATTAACTGTTGGACTCAATGATCTTAAAGATCTTTTTCAACATAAGTTATTCTATAATTCTATTAAAAAAAAGGCACAAAAACTATCAAAAGAGGAAATAGAGGAAGGTAAAGCTCAAGATGTTGACAGGAGTTGTAAAGGAGCAATGGACTGTGGGTGAGAATCAGGACATGTGCCTGCTATGTTTTATGCAGGAAAGGGTGGAGCAGTAGGTAAAATTAGGAGGAAGTTAAAAATAAGAACAAGTTTTATGAAGATACAAGATGATACTTTTAGTATTTCCCAAGGGATGGAAGAATCAAACATTACAAGTGTGTTTTAATGAAAAAACAGCTAGTAAAGTTCTCACTTTCTTAAAATGCAAAGCAAAACTTATATTGCATTCATTGGTGCTAGAATTATTCCTGTCTTGAATGTCAGGAAAAGAAGAGAGTACCACAAAAGGAACTAAATGTTTTCTTGTATTTGTAAGTTTTCAGACTTGGAACTTCTGTTATCTGCAGTGGAAAATCAGGTCAAACACTGGGAAAAACTTTCTTATTGGAACAGTAGTGGAGCAGAAAAAAAATCTGAAATAATTGATCTTTCATTCGCTTGAAGGTTTAAAGAGCAGAGAATATCTACTGTGACGTTTTCAGATACAGTTAATTCAGTTTTGGGGACAAATGGTATTTCAGCCACATCCTTTATGATTTTATGAAGTCTTCCAGAAGTAGGCTTTCAGATTTGTTTGATCCTTTCTATGCGGGAGGTGTAGCTTTCTTAAATTTTTAATATCTATGCAGTACATGAAGGAAGTCAACACGTTTCTGACAGAAAATCACAAGAGTTAACAAACTGTGAAAATAATAGGGCTTGTTTTGATGTTGGTTTTTTCCTTGAGCTAAGAGTTCTGATAGTGTGCAGCTGGTAATGGTCCTATTTTGTAAACTGGCTATTTATTAACACTTTTTTGATGTATTTGCTGTTGCAATTTAGATGTTTGACTGCTTGAAGTGACTTCTATGACTTGCTAGTCAAGTGCTAGTTTGACACCTTGGAAAAGTGTCAGCCACCCCTCTTGCTGCTGGAAATTTGTAAAGTGTGATGTGAATGACTTCCCACTGCTCTTTACAAAGAGGGACAGACGCTGTGGTAGCTTCCTCAAAGAGAGGCCACTTAAAGCTTCAGACATGGTGGCATAAGCATTCATCAGGTGTTATCAAAGTGACTGGCACATCAGTCATCCTCTACTTTCTGCTTTGTTAAGGATTATTTTATGCACTGGAGTGGTGGTGGTTGTATGTGGTGGCAGTTTTGTCATTTGTTGTTTTATTTTGGTTGTGACTTGGTTGCTTTTTCGTGACGTTTGGGAGCAGTTAAATGGAAGAAGTCTTTACAGGATGATTTCTGCTAGTTTTGTTTTTCAAAGCAATCAGTCGATTGGATGACAAAACTGTATGCACACTAAAATTCTCTTTTTCATTCAGATGTGATGCTGAAGAATGACTTTTCCCCATCCATGATCTTTACTTCCTGCTGTAGCAAAACAAAAATTTGCAGGGATTCTTGTATCCAGTTGAAATTTCTTACGGCATTCTTCTTTCTGGGTGTTTCCCTAATTAGGGGTTGAATTTGTCACCTAAGTAAAGGATTTGGTTGGTTTGTTTAAAAATAGTCAAGAACATCAGTTTGTTTTGAAGTTCTCTGAAAGAACCTCTTTTGAAGCAGCATTCTTTAAACTTTTTGGAGTTAACTGCTCAAAGAAGTGTATTTGAAGGCAAGCAGTGACTCTCAGAAGGGCTGGCTGGATGAGATTTAAAAATTAGCTATTCTAATATGCAATGGATATGGGTTTGCTTTGAACCAATGTTTAAGTGGTGCTCACAAAAACTAGTTTCACTGTGAAGATGTTTGTTTCCTGCCTTAAACAAATCTTTAATTTCTGCAACTTGATACTCATTATGTTAATGCATTGATTTGCTTTCCTGTCCTATTAAACTATGCTGGTCCTTCTTTTAATGGAAAAAATTTGTTCCTGACAGTTTTCTTTCATAAACACTACCTACATGGAATTATGAGGGTCTAAACCTGGTTTGTACTGTGTAAGTTTAAGAAGAAGCATGACTTTTACAAGTGAAGCCTAATAAAGATATTCTGTAGGAATTTAGGATGATAATATGCATAAAGCAGAGTTTTGCATGACTTGAATTTTACTACCTTCCTTCCTATAATTCCTTTCACTGTGGGCAGTTAGTCTGTAATCATTCTCTAAAGTGAGTACTCAGAGTTAATTTCCTTACTTGCACTTATGACTTGGTGGTGTTTTATTATGGAATAGTTATGTTTAACCACTCAATTAGCAGGTGAATAATTTTTTCATGCTGTTGCATACATTTCTCTATGACCATCCATTGTCTGATATGAATTTTTTCAAAGAGTGCTGTTTTTAACTGTGACTGGAGGCTAAGTTGGGGTTGAATGAAATAGCAAAGAGAGAATGTTGAGGATTTGATCAATTTGAAATGGTCCATTTCTCCTGCAGTTCAAGACAATTAGGGAAGATGGATGCAGCAAGTGACTTGCAGTGTAACTGATCTCCTTAAATTCACTGACAAAATACAAGCTGCACTCCAGAAATTTTCACAGATCACCAGTGTGTAGATTTCCAGCAGAACACAGGAGTTCTGTAGAACTGGCAGTGACCAGTGGTTACTGAAAGATATGGGAAAACAAAGGAGAGAGAAGCCCTAACGTTTTTCATGCAGCCGTTGCCAAGAAACTCCAGCTGAACATAACCTGTTATTGATTGTGGTTTCTTGGCTTAGTGAAGATATATACATTAGACCACAAATTCAGTTTCTCTAAAGTGGCTCTCATGTGGCCTATCCCTGGCTCTGTTAGCGAAGAATTTTTGTAATCTGGATTTTGTGTTGGGGTTTTTTTTATTTGTTTGTGTTTGATTGTTGTTTATTTGTTTTAAATTGATTATGGATGCTGTAAACAGATGGAGAACACCCAGTGGACTTGCAAGTAGAAAATAAGGTAGAAGGTCATGTCACTTGTGTTGAAGTGAAGGAAAAATTAGTATGCAGCTAAAAGCTTATGAATGAGCCAGTGATGGGTGTTAAATGCTCTTATTAGCCATTTGTTAGGAGGAACACACAGAAGATGACCTCTGTGGAAAAGGTAATGCATTAGCTGTCAGTGTAAAATGTCTCGTGAGCCTTGTAAAGAGTGAGGCAGTCACACTTGGTTTGCTTTGTTTGTCACCTGCCATGGAGAGTGGCTTGCCAGGATCCCTCTGCAGAAGAAACAGTGCATGAGCAGCAGAAATTTGGAGCAGAGGAACTGAAAGTTGTTGATAACTGTTTTGGTTGAAAAGGGTGGAGATGGATGGAGCTGCTGAGCACTTTGCAGGAAGTCCTGCTGGAATTGTCTGTTAATCCCTACTTGCCTGTACAGCTGGGCTTACATA
Source organism: Molothrus ater (assembly GCF_012460135.2). Lineage (NCBI taxonomy): Eukaryota > Metazoa > Chordata > Aves > Passeriformes > Icteridae > Molothrus > Molothrus ater. The sequence continues at coordinate 43,949,261 of NC_050478.2, read as the reverse complement.
GATGATGAACACCTGAAAGGGCCCTTTGTGACAGCTCCCATGGTGAAATCACTTGTGTTACCAGGGTCTGATACATGAGAGCTCATGTCATCCCTTTCCTGTTGAACGATCTCTGTTTCTCTTTAAGTGGTGTAGGCCAATGCTTGGAGCTGTGTGAGGATGCTGGTGTGAGGCTCTGGCAACAAGGAAGGCTGGCCATGCCTGTTTTAAATAGTTCACTAAATCATATTTGGTGCTTGCAAGTACCCATGTATGTTTTCAGAGATGCACTCAGACTTTAAACAGAGAAGATTAAATAAACTTTGAGCATCAGCATGATTTAGCAGCATAGGTTTCTCCAGCTGTCACCTGGCCCTCTCTCTGTGCTGCGCTAGTCACCACCCACATTTTAAGGGAACACAAAGGAAGGCTGTAGGGTCTCAGAGCACTGATTTGGTGACTTTTCAGAAAGGAGATGACCAGAACATTTCCCTATTGCAAGTAAGAAGCAAAGATGCCTAAAAATCAAACCAAACAATCTCAAGAAAACAATCTGAAGCATTAGCCCCACTCCATGTTTTCATGGCAGCTCATAAAGAAGAGATGTTAGGCAAAAATGCTAAGAGGGTTTTCATCATTATTTCTTTCTTGTAGGGTGTGGGGTTTAAGGATTTCATGCATCTGGGATGCTTTGAAAATAGAAAGTGGGACAGGAAACACTATTTTCTAGTATGTTTTTTCCCTCGGGGTTTGTTATTACAGAATTACAGCATTTGCAGAGCCCAGTTTTGTGACTTTACTTCATTTTTTCCATCATAAAAAATGCTCACAAAGCACAAAACAACACTGAGTTGGGTCGAATATGAAAAAAGAAAGCAAACCAAACAAACTACAGTGACACAGTTTAATATTTTACATTGTTTTGTCATCTTGTTTTCTTGTTAGTGGTGAAAATGATAAAGCAAGTTGTGATCAGTGTCTCAAAATCAAATGTAAACATCTGAAGATGTTCAGATTTTTTGTGGGTTCTATTTAAACAAATTATGTATAAAAGATTTTCAACTGAGTATTTTTTCTATTTTATTCAGAGATAAAGAGGGCAGGCTTTTAGTACTCATTACATATCTAGCTCTTGGTTCTACTCAGCTCTTACTGTTAGGCTTTTCCAAAGCAGACTTTAAGGAGTTTATGGTTCTCTTTAACCTTATTGTTAAGATAAAAAACTTTTAAAGAACCCCAAATTTGCTTCTAATTACTTCATATTTGTGTAATAACTCTTTTTTTTTCCTAATTTTAAAATTATCATAGAATCATAAAATAGTTTGGGTTGTAAGGGACCTGAGATAGAGCCTGGTTCCAACCTCTCTCCATGGCCAGGAACATCATCTAGTAGGTCAGATTGCTGAGGTCCCCATCCAGCCTGGTCTTGAGGACTTCCAGGGATGGGGCATCCAGAGCTTCTCTGGATAACCTGTTCCAGTGCCTCACCACTCTCACAGCAGAGAATTTCTTCCTAATATCTGAAAGAGCAGAGATTTAGATTATTTAAAAACCCGTCCCCCTTGTCCTACCACTCTCTGCGCATGTAAAAACTTGCTATACTGAAAGGCCACAATTAGGTCTCCATGGAGCTTTCTTTTCCCCAGGCTGAACAACTTGGCTTGTTGAACTTCTTCATGAAGTTCTTCTCATGGGCCCACTTCTCAGGCTTGTCCAGGTCCTTCTGGATGGCATCCCATCCTTTTCTTTCTCTGCATCAACTGCACTGCTCCACTTGGTGTCATCTCCAAACTGGCTGAGGATGCACTCAGTCTTGCTGTTCATGTCATTGATAAAGATGTGATAGGGCTGAGATCCCAAAACAGAGCCCTGAGGAGCACCCCTTGCCATCAACCTCCACTTGGCCATGGAGCCATTGACCACAACTCTAGCTGCATCAGTCCAGCCACTTCATCCAAAAAATAGTCCATACTTCAAACCCATGTTTCTCCAGTTTGGAGATAAGGATGTCATTTAGGACTGTGTCAAAAGCTGTGGTATTTTCTGGGGGTCCCCCATGGCAGGAAGGAGTGAACCTGACTCCATGTTCTTAGAAGGCTAATTTATTATTTTATGATATTATATTAAAGAATACTATACTAAAACTATACTAAAGAATAGAGAAAGGATACAGACAGAAGGTTTAACAAGAATGATAATGAAAAACTCGTGACTCTCCAGAGCCTCGACACAGCTGGACATGACTGGTCATTAAGTTAAAACAATTCACATGAAACCAATCAAACAATGACCAGTTGGTAAACAATCTCCAGACCACATTCCAAAGCAGCAAACACTGGAGAAGCACTCAAATAATTATTGTTTTCATTTCTCTCTGAGGTTTCTCAGCTTTCCAGGAGAAGAAATCCTGGTGAAGGGATTTTTCAGAAAAGATGACAGTTACAAAAAGCTTTAGAGAAGTCCAGATAGATTACAACAATTGGCCTTCCCTTGTGGACTGTTGCCATCACTTTATCATGGAAGGCCGTAAGATTGGTCAGGCATGTTTTGTCCTCAGTAAAGGTGTGCTAGCTGTCTTGGATCATCTCTTTATCTTGTATGTGCCCTAACATTTCCTCAAGGGGATCTGCTTCTTGATCTTCCCAGGCACAATGGTAGGTTCGCTGGTAGTTTTCTTTCTTCCCTTTTTAAAAGCAGGAGTTGTTTCCCTTTTTCCAGTCACTAGGAATTTCACCTGACTGCCATGACTTTTCAGATATGATGGAGAGAGGCTTGGCAACAACATCATCTAGTTCTCCCAGGACTTTGGGATGCATCTCATCAGGCTCTGGGGACTTGTGTCTATTCAGTTCCATCAAGTGGTCCCAAACCAGCTCTTTGCTTACTGAGGGAGGAACATTGCTACCCCAAACTCAGCCTAGAGGTTCAGGGACTAGAGAGATGTGAGAAGCCTGAATTATACTCCTAAACCATTGACCTGGATTGAAGCAGATGTGCTTTCTGGCTTTCATTTGTCAGGAAACATTTGTCTTTGCTTTGCAGGGTCAGGTGAATACAGTATTCGATTTTTAATTGGCCACTGAACCAAGTAACCATAAATGCTTGCTTTTACAATATACAAATTGTATATTGTATACAAATCTTCATCTAACTTGTTAGTTATTTTGAAAGAACAACGATTTTTATTTTTTAAGATTTGGGAGGGTCAAATAAATATTCCTTTCCTGAAAAAAAATATTTCTGAAGTAGCTTTCATGGCAGCACAACAAATAGGTGGCCTTAAAAGTCAACAGCAGGGATTGCTGGTCCTTAAGTCCATGGGCCAGTGGTGAGAGGACTTTCTGTGGGTAAATTGAAACTTTCCTTTTTCTGTAAAATATTTGTACTTGGAGTTGGGCTAGAGGACAAGAGAACTGCCTGGATTCCCTGCTCAGCTGGCTGCAGCAAGGAGAAGAGATGCAGTGCCTCTGCTTCAGCCTGGTTTCATGTGCTCCTGGAGTACATCACTGGCAGGGGCAAACTGACTGAGGCAGCATCAGTTAACTGCATTAATAGCACTAGTGTTTGGAACAGAATTGTTATTCAATTTTTTGTTGAAGGGATTTAGCAAAGTGAGTGGAAATGATTAATAACTTGGTGTATCAGAGGGACTGAAACTCTGGGTTATTGGGTTGTTTATCTGAATAAACATTTTTGATAGCTCTTACCCCATCCTATTCAACTTGTTTGGGAACTTCTTCCTGTTGTGCAGGTATTGCCAGCTGTCAAGGGAAGTGGTGACTCAGCTTCTTTTGCTCTTGTTCCTGTGCGGTATTCTGGGAAAGCAAGACTCAGGTATGAGGTACATCTGGGCAGCAATGCCAGGTGACAGATCTCCCTGTCATGGTCTTGCTTACCTGAGGTGTGTATTTGGGAGCTGGTTTTAAACCCCCTGGGAAGGAAGAGCCAATATGAAAGGTTGAAACAGGAAGAAAAGGAAGGGAAGATTAAAAAGAAAAACTGCCTTTGAAGTCACACTTTGAACCAGCCCCTGAATTCCTACAACCATTGCATAAGTGTGTCTCCTCTGTGCTGTGGTGAATGACTCACAAACATTGCTGCTGTGCCTTTTCAAATCTGTAAAGAAGGGAAGTAATGCTGCTCCAGCTCTGCTGACTGGGAACTGAGGGGCAGCAGGGTTATGGAATTTGTCTGTAAGCATACAAGAGACCTGTGGCAGTGAGGCATCAGAAGAGGGATGTCTGGACTTCCAGCCCAGCACACATGCTGACACAAAATGCTAAAAAACCATTTTTCAGTATTTTGTGCATATTGGACAAAAATGGTAGAAATGTGCATATTGGACAAAAAAACCAGAAAGCTTGATCTCAAACTTTTGATTAATTTTTATTCAAACAAATTATGTGACAGGCAGAAATAGTTGCTTGTGATCTATAAGTAGTGCAGATATTCTTTTAGCCCATGTAGAAGCCCTTGTGGAAAAGTTACTTTTTATGGAGAGATTTAGAGCTATTTCTCTTCCATGAGCTATTTACTACTTCAACTGAACATCGATTAAACATTCATTCTAAGTACAATACCCTCAAGAGTCAATTTAGGTAAACTGCAGTACTTCTTTCTAGGCTAAAGATTGTTCTGTGTAATGCATGTAGAAAAAAATCCATAAAATTATTTTTCCTGCTCCTCTCAGTCCTTATTATATTTTGAGATTTTTATTTTTTTTATGAGGTAGTAGGGAAGGAGGGAGAAAGCTCCTTTGTCAGCTGCATAAAGGGACAGTCAGATCTTTTATGTGTAAGGGGTTTTTGGAATGATGTCTTCAATTTTCTTCTCTTTTGAGTTTCGTATATTATTATGACTGCAAACTTTCACACTCCCATTGTCATAAACAATAGTCTTTAGAGCTTTGGCATTTTCCATCCTGGCAGCCAAATGGATGGCTAGAACAATGCTGAAGACAGTGACTTAAATCATGTTGCAATACACAGTTAGCCTATGTGATATTTACTTCAAATACTGTATACCATTTTAAAAACATTGTGCCTGCAGCAGTGGGTGATGTCTGAGCATTAGCATTGCATTTGATTACTCTTTGGGAAGACAAGCAGCTGCCTTGGGTTGAAGGTAAGAGAAAAGATGCTGCTGAGCTGAAAGCTTGTGGGGGTAGGAAGGAGGGTGATGCAGGTGAGACCTGCCTGGAGATGTGGGTCTTGGTGGGAAATGGGAGGGATGGAGTCATGTTCTAGGTTGAGTGTGGGTGGAGAGTGGGTTCTGGGGTCTCCTAACCTCACCCCAGTACCATTATCACTCTCTCATAAAATTGAACTTTACTGTTCCTTTGGGTGTTACCAGGTGTTAAGGGATAGGTCATTAAGTGGCACAAAGCACTGGTGCATGTCAAACTTGTGGAGGTATCAAGGAATGGAACAACAGCCCAGTGAAGTCAGGAGGATTTTTTCCTTAGGCTCGAGTGTATTTTTATTTTTTGAGATTATACAAAGATTTTGACAGATTGGGTATTCCTCTGTAGTATCCTAGCATTTTTTTTTAATGAGGGTGTTTTAAAGAGGCAAAACCAAAAATACAATTTTGGAATTTTGTGCAAGGATTCTTTGTTCTTTCAGCTGCAACGGTTATCTGTTGAAGGTAATATTTACCTGTATTTCACTGAGTCCCTTCCCACCCTCCTCCTAATCAAATCTTGCCAAGCACAGGAAGGGGATTCAAGTAACCAATACCAGGATCTGAACTTTGGGTCAAGGAGGGTTCTCAACTTACTGTGAGTCAGGTGAGCCAAACTAGGTCTCCCTCCTTATGCTCTGAGCTTCTAACTTGGCTGACTAAACTAACTCCAACAAAAAATCATTGGCTGCAAAAACATTATTCATCTTTTGTGCTGTTTGAAGTTGATGTCATCTGCAGGTACCTACCAGCACTGTGTTTCTGTACAGGTCTGCAAGCAGAACAAATGTGTTGGATTATTCTAGTCTGCTTTAGTCTATATCTGTTAGACTCATTTAACCTGCTTTGCATGGGGAAGTGGGTTTGAATTAGCTCACTGGCTTTGCTGGAAGGAGATCAGGGAGTGCCTTTTATCATCAGAGCCATAGGGAAGGGACAATGACGGGTAGCATGAGGATATCTTGGTAGAGCCTGTGATTTTTTTGCCAGTTCACGTATCTTGCATCCATACAGGCCGAAGAGGTTAAAATGTGTAAAAGCTCAAGTTGGTTGAAACTCTGCTAGCAAGTCTGGTTTGATTTATACCTGTTATGACCATGGGAGAGGAATTTTTAAATGTCCCAGCAAAGTCTTTTCATTGTAGACAAAGACACAGTGTTGATTGTTCTGCCTCATCTATCTTTGATTATTTTAGAAAGACCTGCTTATTAAGAATCTCCCCTTATCAAGAAACACAGCATTGCTATTCTGGGTCCAGCTGAACAAGTTTAAAGCTATTTTCAAGCATGCAAATCTATGTAAGAGATTTATCTCTGTAAAAAAACATCATACAAGCCCAGCCAAGCCCATTTGGGACCATGGCTTGAGAAACTGCTAATTGCTGGTGGATTTCTGTGTAGTATACTGTCCTTGCTGGATTCTGACAGTCAAACTGCAGTTTGCAGTTCAAAATGCAGATTTTATTTTATTTGTTACCTGTTGTTTTCTCACATGACGCTTTTGCCATCTTATTTTATAAAATACTCAAATTGAGTATTTTATAGGAGCCCTAGGAGCCCTATTTTCCCAGCTTAAAGTAATTTTTTATCTCAATGGGAATCAGTGGCACAACATTTAATGCCACATAGGAGTATAGCTGTAAAAGGTTTTTCTTTTTATTTTTTTCCCCTTTTCATCCTCCCTCTTATAAAGTATAAATTAATACTTTATTACATTGTAAAACAGCAGCTATTTGGAATGTTTATTTCAAATAATTTCATAGAATTCCTAGTATTTTCATAAATTCATTTTTCTATACATGAAGTATATTATTAAAAAAGTTAAATTACAACAAGAAGTGAGAATGATAGGTTAATGGAACAGGACTTGAGAAACTCTAAATTTAGTCTCCCCAACAGAGCTTCAGCTAATCACCCTATTCTATTGGTGATTTCTGTTTGAACCTTTTTGTTGTTATGTTTTTTTAATGACACTGATGATTAAAACCTGAGGAATAAAACACCTCCTTCAAGTGACATGTCGAAAAGATGGTTCTTAATTTTGGATCTTCCATTTTGGAGACCACATATCAGTTTACCACTTGACCTCTCAATCAAGGGGTATTTCCCACCCCGTATTGTATGACAGCAATAACTTTAGCCACAGTGAGCAATTATCCACTCAGTTTTCAGTATGTGTCTATGAAAGGGTGTTAGTACAAGCAGTGTCTCAGAGACCTTATAGTGTTTTGCAGTCTTTTGTGTATTATATTAATGGATTTTTTTTATCCTAGTGTCCTGGGATGACATTCATTCTATATCTAATTTAGGAGTTTCAGGATTAATTTTTTCCATTCTTCACAGTACCAAACAAGATGCTCCCCTTCCACTCCAGAGGGGTGCACAGCCTCTGTATTGCAGAGTCTGTTGGGCTGGGAGTGCTGTCTGATACAGTACCACAAATCAACTTCCCAGGATGACTTTTGCACAGCACTCTACCCCATTCTATGGAGTAATGCAGAACTGTAAAATCAGCCATATAAGTCAAATCCCTGAGAGGTGCATTACTTTAATACTTCAATTTGCCATGAAAAATTGCCAATGCATATTTCCAGACCTAGTAATTCCTTTAAAAATTGGTTTCTCATTATCTACTTAACTAAATAGCAATTTTACCCTTTTCTGAATATAAATCATTAAATTAGAATAGGTTTAACATTTGCTTCTTCCTGCATCCAAATTCCTTGAGGCTCAGGAGACCAGACCATGCCTGATGGAACAGAGCAATTCAGTTACTTGATTAAAAGTACTGGGCTGCTCAACAAATAGGCCCTGCAAAGGTCCTGTGTTGAGGCTTTCCTGCGCCAGCCTTTTAATTTCAGAATGACATTCAATAAGGGCAATAAATTAACTAATCAAAAGGACTTGCATGAGTGAGTTAGAGGTGCCTGAACTTGAACTGAGAAAGCAAGCACATAGATTGAACAGCAAGGATAATGTTCTTGTTCTCTTTTAAAAGGGCTATGTGTGCTGGGATGCCCATCATATCCGCACTTCAGAGACATCTCTTTTGGAGGGAAACAGGGTAAAAACTACGACTTTCTAGGAACTTCCTTCTGCTCTACCATTTTCAAGTGTTCACACCAGTATTTTCAGACCCCCATTTTCACATCCCCCACTTCACATTTCCAGCTTCTATTCCAGATTGCCTGATAAAAAGGTTGCAAAGTAATCAGTACATTGCCAGAGCCAAAAAAAGATGAAATCAAGTATGACCGCATTGCCAATCATGTTACTCTGGGAATTAGAAGCAATTCTCCCCATTGTTATTCTAGAGGCAATGCAATTCCATAGTATTAGGAACAGTGCATCAGTAACAACATTTACTGGACTAGTCACATAATATTCCATCATCATTATCTAGATGTGCCTTAAATGAGATGTGATACCAGCACTTGAGGCATTCAGAGAGTGCCATTCAAATACTGCACAGAGCTCAGGAAGGGGTTTTGGACATGCAGTGGGCATTCATGTTTCATGCTGACAGAGTCATCAAGGGGCACCCACCTCTTCTGCTATCTCCCTTTTCTACAAGGAAATAGCAGTCCTGCTGGACCATAGGCCAAAGCAAGAACCAGGGATGAAGGCAGACAGAAATAATTGTGAGGAAACTTGGACATTTTTCAGACTTGGAGGAGTAATTTCTGCCTTTTATTTAGTTGGTTTGGGTTTTTTTAAAATAAATAACAAAGCCCTACACTGCATGAGTTACCACGTTTCACTGCAGGACTGCTGAATCGCAGTTCTTTACGTGCCCTGCATTGCAGCACCTCCCTGTGTGCCACTGGCTGTCCCACATACCCCAATGAAAAGCCCTGGGGGCAGCTGTGTGCCCAGCTCTGCCTGCTGACAGCCAGCACACGTGCTCCCTGCTGCAGCCTCTTGCACAAATGCACAGGGAGCTCCTGGCACCAGCAAATTCCCTCCAGTGCACAACACTGATGAGCCTTCATGTAAGCATCAGTGACCTGAAGCAGAGCTCTGCCTTGTCATTAAAAATTCATCTTGCATGTATTCTGTCTTTTAGAATTAGGCCTTTTAACAGCTCTCGCATCTCCATTTCTGATTCATGAACAGCATCTGACGGGTCTAGGATACTCACCAAAACTGGCAAACCATAATCTCAAAAATTAAAACTAGCCCTTCCCAAAATTGCTTTTTCTTTTTAAAATACCCACCAATCATAACATTAATTCAGCTACTACTGTTTGTATTTTACTTACATCCATTAATGTAAAGGAGAATTAAATAATGTACAGGAGAGGCTGGGAAAAACATTCTTTGGACTCCATGCTCTTTTAAACAGCCTTTCCTTACAGATGACAGATTCAGGTCAGGAAAAGTCTAAAATGGGACACTATTGCCACAGATAACACTGTGAACAAGTAGTTAGTGCCCTTCCCCACCCTCACCACAACACACCCTCAAGAAGACCTGATTTAAACATATTTGTTTTCACAATGCTTTGGAAACCTTTAACAGAGATTCCTTTTGCACTTCTATCTTCCCTGTGGTATGTGTGGCACAGACCTGTAAACAAAATGCTAACTCTCAGGTAGTCACATTTGACTTTCTGTAACCAGCAAAGCAAGAGGAGTGGAGAAGAGTTGCGGAAACCTTTCTGAAGTAAAGCATCCAGAAAACAGGGAGGAAGTAGATACATACATTTACATCTATCCAAAAATCTCTTGGCACTTTACAAACTAGTAGTATATAGGAGAGATCTGTTTTCACATCATCTTATCCAATTTTCTCTAGACACAGCAACTAGAGATACAGCCTCTTGGATCTGTTTCTATGGCTGCCAGAGATGAGAAAATTAATCATTGTAGAAGTATTTTTCTGGTTTCTTATAAATCATTGTTACTATATCATCAGATCTTCCTTAGTCTAATACCTAAGTAGTGCCACGTACTGAGCTTTTAATTCAGCCGCTTCATTTTCTCCCAAGAGCTGCAAAAGTCTGTTTTAGCCTGTGAAAAACTGGAGGCGCATTAATGATGCCAAAATCCAGATATTTTTCAGCTAAGGGAGTGCAGTATAACAAATGTAACACTCAACATGCAATGACTGCCCTCCCCCTGTAAAAGGCAGCAACTTGAAGAGCTGATCCAGCACCCAGCCCTTGCCTTAAGGACAGAATAGGTCACTGTATACAAGAAGTTTGTTACTCGGCATCAGAATTGCTGAAGTTTAGAAGGGAGCCTATGATTTATCATTGAGTCAAAGGACAAAGTTTTAAAAAGACAAAAATTATGATGCAACTTAAAATGACAATGAAGTCATTGCATCTATAGTAAGTACATCTAAAGGTTACATATTCTCCCTATTGAAGCAAACACAGTAAGGCTTGGGCTTATTGGGTATGCTCAGCTGTTCATAATTGTTTTATAACATTAGTTCATATTTTCCTTTTTTGAGATACTATGAAGTTGAGATTGTTTTGCCAAGAGATCTACTTCAAAACTTTTAGATTTTTATAATGTATTTCATATACAGAAAAATGAAATTATGAAAGAATTAGGAATTTTAAGAAATTATTTTAAATAAGCATTCCTGATTGCTGCTACTTTACAAAAAAATGTGCTTGCAGTACTTCTTAAGGGGGAAGAAAAAGAACAGGGAAAAAAAAAGTAATGAAAAATCTTTTACAGCTACACTTCTATGTGGCCTTACATACTATGCCACTATTCCTGTTGAGATAAAATCTACTTTTAGCTGGGAAAAATAGGGCTCATAGAGTTCAATTTGAGCATTTTTATAAAGAAAGATAGGATGGCAAAAGTGTCATGTGAGAAAACAACAGTTAGAAACTAGAGTCTGCAGTTTGACTGCCAGAATCCAAGTGTGGTATAGTACACAGAGTAGAGAACAGCAAAAAAAAAATCCACCAGCAGTTAGTGACAAGCTAGACAACCAATATTTTATAGACATTTAATTTAGACATTTAAAGACAACAATAGTTTGGGGCTGTCCCTTGCTCTTTAGTTAGTCTTGTCCTTAATTAAAGAAATAAAAGAAAATAGCAGTCACCTGAAGCTGATTGCATCAAACTTCCACCAGCATTGAGATATTCATCAGTGCACCTAATGCTGTGACCCTAAGAGGAGGTGAGAGGCAGGTACAGGAGCAAAGTACCTTAACTGTAATTTTGACATCCTCTAATAGAAGTTATTTCTTGTTTAACTTGGAAGAAGGATGTGAACAATTGCAAGTGACACACAGTTTGTCTCCATGGCTCCTTAGAATTGTTTCATCTTGAAGACTGTCATTCTTCTGGGCAACTGAACCTGTTCTGGAAGGCTTAATATAGTCTAGAACTTCTAGACATCCCAGATCAGAAGGGGAAAATGAAATTAATTATACCAGGAGATTGTTTTGCGTTGCTGAATACAAAAAACTTTTTAGCAACCCCTCAACAAAAGAACACATAAAACATGGAGGAGTTCTACTTAAACCTGCTGTGGAGTGTACAGTCCTAGCTCTTTGGTCTTGACAGATCAATCAGTTAAAGTAATAACTTTTAAAGAAGAATTTAATGAATAAAACACCTATATTAATATTCCTATTTAAGCCTGCCTAAGCCCTAGTTCTTGCTTATGCTCAGCATGAACACATAAGTCACATCTCTCTCTAGAGTGCCTTAAACAGAGCTGGCAGAAATCACCTTCCTGATGCCCAGCTTATCAAGATTATCTCAGTTTTCACTGTGAGCTCTGGCAGGAGAGAGCTGGCAGAACAGGAAGAGTATAAGGTCCTGAAAATTAATACCATCATCCTTCCTGAAAATGCTTTTATGTGCACAATATTTGGGGTTTGCTGGCTGTCCAGCAATCCTTCTTGGTTATAAAAGAACATTATGGCCATCCTAGTTTAATTATTTAGCTTAGGAAAATAATTAGGCTTTGTACTTTAAAACCTCTCTGCACAGACATATGTGACTGAATAATTGATCAGGAAAGTAAATAGGAAACCTCTGCAAATGGTTCCACACAGTGCAAAGACAGAAGTATCTCTGCTGTGCAGAGTTTGTGTAGGATCATTGTCATCTCATGACAACCAGAGCAAAGCTGGTAAAAACAGGGAAGTACATGGCTTTGCTCTAGAGCTGTGTATAAACATACATATTCTCTTTCCACTGCTTCTTCAGGAATGTGTCTAAGCTTGACTACAGTGAAAGCACTTTTCTCAGTAATGTTGTCTTGATGTGGTTTTGTAGCAAGGGGCTGAGTATTCCAGTTATTGTTATTTGTAGGTCTAACGCATTCAGTATTTTCTAGGACAGTATTAAATTAAATCTATGGTGGTCACAGCCTTTACTTTACATATGCTTGTGTAATTCCCTTATTACCAGAGGTCAGTTGTCAGCTCCTCCTTGGTGAGTGGCAGACATGGTCGTAGGAAATTCAAACAACAGAAAAAGAATCAATAAACTTGTCATATTATAGTCTGAATTTTTAATAAAAGCCATTGGGAGTACTGTGGAGTGCTATGGAACATATTCTGTAGTGCAGCTAGATAAGAAATTATGAAAGGAACTATTGATCATTCTGAAGCAGGCCCATTTCTTCAATGCTGTTCCTCTGAAGACACTGAACTTCTTGAAAAACACTTTTGAGAATCATGCCATTTGTTTGATTTTGTTTACTTTGTTGGGGTTTTGTTGATTTTTTTTTTTGTTTGTTTGTTTTTTAAATACCTTTCCTACTGATTGAAATTTGTTCTGGAAGGAATTAAGGCTGATAATAAAATAAGGGGATGTAAGGCTGATAATTAATGTAATAAGGAGATATAAGTCTGGGTAGAGCCCCATAATCAAGAAATGTTGGGAAATTATGAATAATGTTGCCAAAGGTTTCCTGCACAGAGCAATTGGGATAGAATAGGGTCGGATCAGTTTAAAAGGAGCAATTTTCTAAGCATATTTTTAAAGGCAAATATTAAAAAAAAAAGCATGCCATCAGTTACAGAGTGTTTCACCTGCAAAATTATTCTGAAATTTTAAAACTAGGTTTTTAGACTTTTTAAATATTCCATCCTTTGGGTCTGACTAGATGACCTCCTGAACTCCCTCAAAGTTTTAACGGACTCTTCACCTTTTTTCCACTGGCCAAAACTATTTGTTAAATTTAATTTCAAATAGTTTTGTTTTCCATGAGATTCTGTTCGTGGGGGAATATGCTGCTTATTTTGAGCAGGCGATTGCTTTTCCCTCCCTCGTAATAATAATGAGTGTGAATGGAAAGGTACAAGTTGAAGGAGGACTGCTAAAAACAGTGTCAATACTGTGGGTGGATAGTCAGAAGTTAAGATGAGATAACACTTGCATCAACTATGAACTGTTGTTTGGCACAGCTTTGCTTGAAATCAATGGCAACTACATCAGCATTTTTTTGTCTCCATGTTTTTTCATATTATTTCAATTTATATAACCCAAAAATTCACCTAAGCTAGGAGAAATCTTCTTGTTTCTAGGCAATCTGTAGTGCAATCTCCCTAATTTTGTCATTCATTTTTGTATTTAAAATGTAACCCCACTGTTGACGTGTTATCAAGGTTTCTTCACTTAAAGGTCAGCTCTCCCTGGAGTCTCCTTTTGTCTGGAAGATGACATATATTAAAATTTTATAACAGTTCCCACTAGTTTCAATCCCACAATCTTGGGATCAGTGTGGCTGTTCTTCTTAGCAGCCTATCAAGTGCAACAAATGCCTTAGGTGAGCAATAAGGAGATTGGAATTAGGCTCTTCTAAGCAAGACTTGTTTGCATAAATGTTCAAACCTGGTCACAGGAGTGCTGGTAAGGCTCCTTTCACTATAGATGAAAGGAGCTGCCTACACTTTCACATATAAAACAGCTGATATTTTAAAATAAGATAGAGCAAGGATGGGTGCACCTGGATGCCGGGCTACACTTAAAACCACGATTTTTTTTTTCACTGCTCTTTGCACATAATTTAAAATAATAACTAATCTTCTCTTAGTGTAAAAGATATTAGGAAGAAGATCCAGATCATCCAAGGATATGCTTTCTTTGATTTGTGTGAAGAGACTGGCCTTGGTAGTCTAAGCAAGCTCTGTGGGTTGGCAGTTTGGTAGGAGTGGACTTGAAAGCAGACACCAGAATCCCATTTGTCCTTCAGCCACTGTAAAAAGGGTACAAACAAATCCTTGTGGCTGAAGAGCTGTATTTCAGATGTTTCCATCAGAATAGCTTAGATAAGGTCAAGGCAATTATTTTTTTTCTATAGACTTACTCCACTGTGACTAACACAATGGCCTGGTGCCTCTGGAGACTATTATGCCCCTGGACATTATTATGTGGATAATAAGATTAGCTTAAAAGCTTGGAGAGTCACTAAATACATATTTTCAGTATAGGAAATTTTTTTCTCAAACAGCACGACTTTTCATAATTGATTGCGTATTTTAAAATGTCAGGCAGCGTCCTGCTAAGTTTATTGATGAATGCAATGGCTGAAATGTAATATTAAGGGGAAAAATAACACAGCATCTAACAAACAAATCACGGTTTTCTTTTAAATCTCCTCTTGTCATGGGCTCTTTGAAGGATGCTGCAATACATCTCTGAGAACGAATATTACAGCTCATTGAATATTTGTGAAGGATTAAGATGTCTGTCCTCCTGGTCTTTAACATGGAGGATGCCAGGCCTAACGTCCATGATGAAACTGTTTGGATGAGCTGCTCCCCTTTACCTTTGTAAAGAAGCCAAACTGTCAAATACCTCACACTAAAAAGATTTATTAAGGTATGCTGTGATTGTGAAGGTTTCAGATACCTTTTATCACCATCATTTGATCTGATGTGTGCCCCACTGGGACTGATTGATCATTTGCTGCTTACCAGTAGATAAGTGTGTGAGCTGGACTGAGTGGTACTGATTGAGCTGCCAGGGACCATTACAGAAACTTGGGACAATTCCAGCATTAGGTGATCCTGTGTTCTTATATAATGTGATTGGCTTGACTGAGTAGGTCAAGTTATTTACCAAATTGTTTTTTGGTTGGTTTATTTTTTGGTTTTGTTTGTTTGTTTTTTTGTGAATGTGTGTGGTTTGGACTTTTAGTTAGGGGATGGGAAAAATAGTATCGTAACAGCTTTCTCACTTCATGCAAGAAGTTTTCCCAGCAAAATAAGCAAACATGGGCAAGTGACTTCTCTTCAGTCCTCTGCTTCTATGTTTATAGATAACTCTAGAAATGCAGCCTTCTGTTTTCGTGGATAAATGAGTAATTAAGAAAAAGTAGAGAAAGACATGGGCATTGAATTTAGAGGTTCATTTCTTCAGAATATGAGAACCTTTACAAAGTCCTGTGCAAATTGATGAGTCATATGAAATTATTTCAGTCATTAATGCCAGCAGAAGTTCATCTTGGTGGATACTGAAAGCAAGTATAAATGTTATTTTAGAAAATGAAAGCACCGATAAGTTCCAAGGAGTTGGTTTTCTTCTGATGTTTTGGGTGGGAGAGACAAATGCCTCCCTTAATAAAGGCATAATCTGATGTTAACCTAAAACTTAATTTGTTTTCCTCAGAAAACACTTATGCTTGCCTTGCTGCAGGTTTCACAACACTGTCTTCAGCACCTAATATATTAATGGAGCTGGGATGCTGTTTTGCATCATTTTACAGTAAAGATACACTGAAGTTATTATTAAATTCTTCTGACACTTCACAGTACATTTCTCCATTCAGAATTGCCTACTGACTTAAAAAAACTTTTATGCTGTGAATTGGTATTCCTAACTGCAAAGGAAATTTGTATTCCTAACTGCAAAGGAAAGCCCAAACATTGCTGAAGTAAGGTTCCAAGAAAGTGACATTTTTATACTTTTAAAATAAAATACAATGGTCTTGTCTTTGAACGAGAGTAGGTTCTGTGTTGTAGGTGAGGGAATTTCCTCAGCCTTTTTTCACAAGAGAGGTGTTCCATTCCTCTGAATGCCTCTGTCCATGTTGCAACCCCTGAGGGACACCATTTGTCACTCATTTCCTTCTGGACATCGAGCTGTGGTCACTACTCTCTGGACGTGACCATCCAGCCAATTCTTCATCCACAAAACAGTCCATCAATCAAATCTGTATCTCTCCAATTTAGAGAGCAGGATCTTTGGGGACCACTGACAAAAGCCTTGCAGTACTCCAGACAGTTGATGTCTGTAGATCTTTTCCTTGTCCACTGCTGCAGTCACTCCATCACAGGAGGCCACTGGGTTGTTCAGGCAGGACTTGCCCTTGGTGAGGCTGTGCTGCTGTCCTGAATGAACTCCCTGTTCTCCCTGTGCCTTAGCATAGCTCCTAGGAGGATCTGTTCCAAGATCTTCCCAGGCAGAAAGGTGAGGCTGACAGGTTGATAGGTCTCAAGGTCCTCCTTTCTACCCTTTTTAAAGATGAATACAATGTTTCTCCACTCACCAGGGACTTCACCTGACTACCATGACTTTTCAAATATCATGGAGAGTGGCTTGGCAGCTACATCAGCCAATTCCCTCAGGACTCTGGGACGCATCTTTCAGCTCCCACAGACTTATGTATGTTCAGATTCCTCAGGTGGCCACAAACCTGATCTCCTCTAAGAGTGGGAGGCACTTTCTCCCTCAATCCCTGTCTTGCAGGCCATCCATGTTAGAGATACAGGAACAGACTGCCAATGAAGACTTGGACAAATAAAAGTTGAGTTCCTCAGTTTTGTCCTTGTCTGTTGTCACCAATTAGTTTAAGTTTGTCTTTTTTGGCAAAAAGGAGTGAGAACTGTGTTTGAGAAGAGAAGCCAACAGATTAACTTCTGGGAAAAGGGGAGCTGTACACTAGGCAAGGAAGTTGGAAGGACTAGGTAACATTTTGACTGCATTTGGAAAGAGCTTGGATGTGTAGGTGAGAACAGAGGAGAGATTGGTACTGTGGTAAAGCTGAGGTCTGAGCTCAGATTCATGAAATAGAGTTCTAAAGGGTTAGATGGGATGATGATAGGGAGCCTCCTGATCAAGATGATTTGGGTGACAGGAACAAAAGGCAAGGAAGGGTTTATTTTTGAAAGCCTTGTGTTATTTTCCTTCCTCCCAAGACCCCACCCCAAAAAGAAATTTAAAAACCCCAAACCAAAATGAAAGAACTGTTGCGGGAGAGAGAGCAGAGTGGGTTGAGAAGCACTCAAGACTGGAAGCTACTTGAAAAAGGAAATTTGGTAGAAGATTGGTGATGTTAGCTCAAATAAAGAGCAGAAATGGAAACTGGGCTAGGAGTAGAAAGGAGACAGGGTAGGCAGCAAACAGGAAGGGTGCATAAATGAGCAGTGTATAGCTGTGCCACAGTCTGGAACAGGACCTGAGGTTTCTTTCTTTTTTCTTCGTTGTATTGCTCTTCATCTATAATTCAGAGCAGAATTACCAATGAACAAACCCTTTGCTAATGAAATGCTTGCCTCCTATCACCTCTGCTGCTCTTGGTGTGCTTTCTGGCAGAAGAGCTTTTGCATTAATTATATTTGCTGCACAGGTCTGAGTACTGTATGCCCATGCCGGCAGCCATTGTCTGGGAGCAACTCCTCCCCTGACAGGATCTGAGAGTGGATGGGCAAAGCTCCTTTGTACAGACCCCACTGCCATGGAGCATGTTTTGGCACAGCCTTTGCTCTGCTATGGCCTATAGCAGACAGGAAAGTCTATTGCTGCTGTGAGGCTCCACTTCACATGAGCAGGAGGTATCTGGGTGATAAAAACCTCTCTGTCTTGTTGATGCCTGTGTTTTGTACCACCAAGTGTTTGTTGGATGGATTGTCTGCCTATGGTTGGCTTTCTGAATAACTCTGGCATATTTCATGTGGTAGCTCCCTGCTTTGAAAAGTAAAGCCAAGCCCTTGAGGGTCAGGAAATGCCAGAACAAAATATGCTGTATTAATTACTTAATTGAGCCTTCTAGTTTGTGTGTGTTATGACACTGCTTTTTATGAAGTGTTCACATGCCTTTCTGTGACAGTGCTAAAACAAGAAAGTCTTTGCCATCTTTGGTGGCAATTCTACCACTCTTTTTGAGGACAAATGGGTTTGTGGGTGACTCACTCCTTAATTTGCCTGTAGGAAAGGTCAAGTGCTGCAAAAGCAAGAGAATACAGGGACTTCTCAGCCTGTGATGTGAATGACATCTTTACATTGTCTTCAGTAGAGTTTGGAGTGGGCTTCAAATTCAGACAAAATCTGGACTTGAATTTTTTCCTTTTCCAATGACTTCATTGATAGGAAGACACATAAAAAAAAGGATTTCAGCACAGCTCACTTACTTTCAGAAACTTTTTTTCTTGCATTTTTTTTCAGACACTAGGTAATATAAAGTAAAGTTTTGTATTAAAATATATTATTTTAAAATCTCATGTTTTGGGGTTTTTTAAACTTTTGGATGCTTTGTTGTTCTTTGATGCAATTATTAGACTTTTTCTTAGGTGAAAAAACCCTACAAACAGTAAAGATTTATGTTCCAATCTAGTAATGCAATTTAAAGTGATGTAAAGGATCTTAAATTAGGTAAAAAAATCAATTCCTTTTATAATCAAGGGAATTGCAAGGAACAAAGCATTTGGTAAGTAGTATAAGCTCTGTGTAATTGTGATGGAAGATTCACAATACTTAAGCCTTAGGATATCACTTGAGAGAATGTTCAGGATCTTGGAAATCTTTGTAGTTTAATTAAAACATTATTGGTGTAAAAAGAACCATAGAGTTATTATGAGCTTTTTAAAAACAGTTCCTTCAGGAGAGTCTTTCCTCTGACACGTGCTTACTGCTTCCATATGTGTGTTCCAAACTCCCTGTAAGGGTCTGATCTGCATCCTCAGTGTGCAGCAGCTATCGTGGTTTAACCCCAGCTGGCAGCTAAGCACTACACAGCTGCTCACCCCAGTGGGATGGGAGAGAGAATTGGAAGAGTAGAAGTGAGTAAAACTCATGGGTTGAGAAGAAGACAGTTTAATGGGTAAAGTGCAAGCTGCACACAGGAGCAAAGCAATATAAGGAATCCATTTGCCATGGGCAGGCAGGCGTTCAGCCATTCCCAGGAATGCAAGGCTCCATCATATATAATGTTTGCTTGGGAAAATGAACCCCATCACTCCAAATGCTTTCACCTTCCTTCTTCTTGCCCCTGTTTTATCTGCTGAGCACGAAGCCGTATGGTATGGGATATCCTTTTGGTCAGTGGAGGTCAGCTCTCCTGGCTGTGTTCCCTCCCAGCTCCATGTGAATCCCAGCCCGTTTGCTGGTGGGGTGATGTGAGGAGCAGAAAAGGCCTTGACTCTGTGTAAGCCCTGCTCAGCAATAAAAAAAACTTCCCTGGTATTATCAACACAGTTTTTGCCAAACAAAGAATAACCCCATGTGAGGAAAATCATCTTAATCCCAGCCCAAAGCAGCACAGCCCATCTGCTGGGGGTAAGGCTCTCACATAAATCACTGGAACACCTCGATATATGAGGAAAAACTCTCTTTTGGAGAGGCACTAGAATCCTGCTGAAATATTGAAGACATTCTCCTCCATAGCCATAAAATGATATTAACTGAGCAAATAGTTTTGAATGGATGCTTTATGTGATGTCTCTCCCTGTGTTTTTGAATACCCATGAAGAAAGTGATAATGTGCTGAGTGTATTTGCTGTTCAACAAAATTTAAGCAGCCAACAACATTCTTCAATAAACATTGATTTCCATTTTTATTGCTTACTTGTGACCAGCCAGTGGGTGTTATTTCTTCTTTCTGGTTGACCTTATATGGCCAAAATCTCATGGAAAGAGGGGTTTATCTTAGATTGGCACAGAAAATACCTGTTTTAAAGTTCTGTTACTTGCTTCTCTTCAGGGAAAATATGGATACATTTCTTCTCTTTTTTGAGTGAAGACAGGTGGGCCTGGTATAATTATGGTCATCTGTAGTATTCATCACCCTTTTTGGAGCAGATGCAGTCTCTGTCCAGAAAAATTTACAGGTCTCAGCAGTCCAGATCTACCTTCTTATTAGTATTGGAGAGGAAGAACATTAGGGCCACACTGTGCATGTGTTCTCTTCATTCCACCTCTCTCCTAGTAAGTCATTCTAGACCAGCAGACTCCACTGTCTGTAGCTGGCAGTAGGAGTGACATTGCAGCACTGTAAAAAAGGTTGGGATGCTGGCCAAGGTGGAGCTGGGACAGAAGGACTCCGATTTGGCAAAGAAAAGTAAATAGAAGAAGAAAGTGAGAGGCAGACTCTTTCTAAAAGGGTTTAATGAGAAACCATTGCTTACTGTGTGTTTTTGAGGGGAACACTGGCTTCTGGCTTCTCAAGAGCTTCAATCCTGCATGTTACATGTCTGAGCTCCCACTAGAGAGGTGTTGGGGACAGTAAAACCTTGCTATTTTCATAACTAATCTCTAATGGTCTGTGTCCTTTTCTTACCTCTCTCATGGCTTTTGCGGTCCTCTTTGACCATGCTCTTGCCACAGTGTCAATAATCCTACTAAATACCATAGAATAACTGGTCTAGGGGAATTAAAATGTGCATTTTGTGTAGTTTGTGCTTTTGCTAGAGCAAAATATCTTTTGACAAATACTGCCTGTATCAGAGCTAAGCTTTTGGCTCTGGAGGTGACAATGATTTTGACTGTGGTCAGTGTGACTGTGGAAGTCCCAGCCCCTCCACTTTCACTCCAAAAGGGAAGCAGTGGGTCCCTTTTGATAATTGGCAAGATGAGCTGTTGTGCCAAATAACTCTTTTTTAACCAAAGAGCATGTAGGTACAGCTGCTGTGTTGGCAGTAGAGGATAAAATGAGTATTCCAAATCTTATCCTTGGGAAAGAACATTGGCTACTGGAAAAAAGAATAGCTCCTCTTCAATTTCACTGGAGTTTGTTCAGTCACAGCAACTGTGTATTTAGACCTCATATCCTCACTGAAGACAAGAGTTGTGTGTGGTTTTTGTTTGGATCTTTTATTTTGAGGTAAAGAGGGAAAACTGGCTTTAATCTTACCTTTTGTGCGGTTTATAAAGACTGTCCTGTTTTTGAATAGGCAGGGTCATTGCCTATCTTGTGATTATTTGGAGGTCATATCTGAGTCCCTCAGGCAACAGGTTGATAAGTGAGCTTCATTACTTTGTGTGGGGACTATGTTTTGAATTGGAATTAGGATCCAGTGCACTAATTTGTACCTAAAAATTTGCTCATCTAAGGTGGAAGAGTATAGGAAATCCTGGAGGTTGTTTGGGTAAGCACAGACTATGTGAAGGACAATGTGGAATTGGCCTTCCACCTGTTGGTATCTTCGCTTATTTTAAAATGTAGGTTGTAGACTCTCCATGATCAGCAGGGAAACAGGTGGCCAGAGGTGCTGCTTCCTCTCTCTGGGTCACTGATATTTACAGACATATTTGTGGTCTGCCTGTAATCAGACAGGGGTATATGGGCATTTGTGAGCTTATCTGAGCAGTGGTAGGAATCAACTGGACAGGCACAAGTGAGCGCTAATAGTTTTGTAGTGCAACAAACCACCAGCTAATATGTCTCTCCTATTTTCCACACCCTTTCCACCATAAATTGTGTTACCCAAATGTTTGAATTCTGATAATCATAGTGCTATATGAAGCCAAAGCTTAATTATCTGAGGGATTTGCCTGTCTCTGTGTGGTTTGACCTTGAGTGACAGCTGTGTGGGATATTTGAGATGAGTGGTAAAGGAAAATAAAGCAGAAAGCTTACAACTAGAAAGGGCAGAGACTAGAACGACATAACAAAGTGTTGGATCCATCAGTGGTTTTCTCAGCTTAGTCTTCCATCAGACCAGGATAGAAGCAAGACCACTCCATCCTTGTTAACAGGTAGGACAAGTGAGGAACAGTGTGGTCTTTGAGTTATTTGCTGTTTGGAAATGTCAGTTCCTTGGACCCAGAGGTTGGTGGTTGAGAAGCTGAGGTGCAGTTTGGCATTCTGCATTGGGGTAGTTTCAATCAGCTTACTCTCTGGGTAGTCTCTTGCACCCTCTTAGAACAAAGCACATGATGTTATTCAAATACAAATAAGTGCTCAGTTTCTCTTGATATCAGGTCCTGATTTTGCTGACACAGTAGTGACAGGTACTTGCCAGTTCAGTTCTGGGTAGGATCATGTCAGACAGCTGGCTAAGCCAGGCTAGATTGAAGTGGTTTCTTCTGTCCTGTGAAGAGTTGGGTTTGCTCTCATGGAAGCTGGCTGACTGCTGGCTATTAGGTAAAAAATGCAGTTTTACACATTTGCTTGGTATTTGTACTGTAAATGAAGAAGACATTAGAGTGACAGAACAGGGATGAGTTCCTCCCACCTGGGGTCTGTGCTGTGTCAGCTGAGGAGTTTTCAGCCTGTAGATGCTTGAGGGGCAATATCAAGGGTTTCCTGGCTTTAGGTCATTGTAAATGAAGGGTAAGCAATTCCTGAAACACACCACTGCAAATGACACAGCTTAAATAAATATATTTTATACACGGCAAAAATCGAAATGCCTGAGTAGTGGGTGAGAAATTGAGTGATATTTGAGCAAAATATTTTGAATTTTCATGCAGCCAGATTAAAAAGATGATTTTGTGGCCTTTAACCTTTGCTAGACTAAACATAGCATAATCAGAACTTTTTTTTTTATTTTTTACTCAAAGCTGGTTTCAGGTATCATTTTCTGTTTTTTTTTCGTTGACAGAAATCTTTTGTGTGATTCTCTGTCTAATTCTAAGGATTGTATTTTCTGCTTTTAGATGGGGACAACAAAATTAGGTTTTGATGTCCTGGAGCTTTTATCTTTGTGTTAGGGGAGTTTGAGGCTATTGTTTTGAAAAGTACCATGAGGCAATTTTTAAGCATAAGAAACTGAAGATGAGAATATTGGAAATAAGGCAATAGAAAATGCAGCTTCTTCTGTGAGCTGTCTCTTTGGTTATTGCTTTAAATACTGAGGAAAGGCAAGGACAGCATCCAACAGAAAACACAAAATCCAGCAAAGTTAAAAATTGCTATATCTGTGGCAATTAAGAAACCCATTATATTGATAACAGACTAAGAGGCTTTACCAGAGTCTGTTTCAACAAGTTTTCACCAAACTACTTTTAATTTTTCTAGACAATTTCATGTAATAGGCAGATATGAAGTGTTTTTGTTTTGGACAGCAGGTTGAAGCTAAAACAGAAAGTTTTCTAGCAGACTGCTAAATTTCACATAATAAGAAATGCTAATTGTACTGGACAGGAGATAGATAAGCTGAGGAAACAAAAAATGTTAGTACCATTAAAATTGCACAGCAATTTTAATTAAAACTTTAATTTGAAAATATGGCAAACAGAAATTAGAATCCATTTTGAATAGTCAAGAAGTAAAAGCAACATTTACTATTTCATTTTCTCAGTACAATCTTTAAACAAAAGTCCGAGGAGGGGAAAAATCTCAAAATACCATTTGTCTGAGTTCAAAATGTGTTCACTGACTGAAAGGACTTATTCAGGAATTCAAAATGCCAAGGAGTGAAAGATAAGGTTTTAAACATTCTTCCCTATTTATCACTGTATTCTATTAAGCCACCTTTCTGCGCTGGCACATCATTATAACAACCAGACTAAACTTGCAATAATTTGTATAACCTTTCCTGAGTGTCCCTTGAAGGAATGCATGGGAAGTGCTACACCCCCATTAAAGATGTTTGTCTCTGTATTAATAGTTACTCTGTAGGCAGTGTGTAAGTGAGGTGTTCAAGAGCTTGCATTTTTGTTGGTAGAGTTTGACCAGCCGAAGTTGTCATTGCAAATGGCTTTCTGAAAAGCCAGTTATGGATGCAGGTCCCAGTTGGAATATGCTGCTTGTTTAACATAACTATGGTCTTCTACACCCTGCCTTCTGCCCATAACATGCTGGAAATTGCAGTGATCTTTCTCCTTTTTAGTCTTGAATTATTGTAACTGAGTTAACCAGACCTTCTGACACACTAGCTAACTAAGTCAGTGAAGGGAGTCTTGGAAGGATCCTGGCTTTGTTCAGTGCTAAAAGGAGGAGGCTAAGGGAATGTGATCTTAATGCTGTCATCTGAGAAGATGCAGCCAGGGTTCTCTTGGAGGAACAGTGTTAGGATATTTGGCAGCAGGCATAAGCTGTAACAAGGAAAACTAACAATAAATTGTCAAAGATGGTGGTCAAGTGCTGGAAGAAAGGCCCAGAGAGGGAGTGGGATCTTCATCGTTGGAGACTGCCAGAGCTCATCTGAACAAGATCTGCTTTGAGCTAAGGATGGGAAACAGAAATTCCCAGAGATCCCTCACAACCTAAATTACTCTTACTAGACAACTGGCCTGTGTTACCTGTACTGAAGACCCAGTGCAATTTGACAGCAGCACTTGTCAGATGTTGAAGTGACAGAATTAAAGAACTCCTTTGTGTTATCACTGGGAAACATGATGTAGGTGTATTCAAACTGCTCTGAGAATTTTCTTGGGCAGCCTATTTCCTGTGAAAGCATAATCTTGGCAGAGGTCTGAAATGGTCATAGGTTACCTACCACAGATGGAAAAAACATGGCTGCTTGGAGGCCAAAAAAGGGGAGGAATGGAAAAAGCAAGGTGAAACTTCACCCTGGAAGTAGCTAAATAAGAAATGCTGCAGTAATCATTTGACCGAAACAGTTTTCTTAGCATGTTGTAAAATGCCCATGTTCCTGTAAAAGATAAAATTAAAAGCCAGCACAGGTAGGAAATTTAATTGATGTCAGGCTTTCTAGCTTATAATAAAAATCTCATGAGAAGAGCTGGCATTTTCCTACAGCAAGTATTAAATATTTTCCTGTGTTACTCCTACCTTCAATTAAGTTAATGTTTAAGATGCATCTATGTGCTTCATTTAATAACATATTACACAAGTGAATCATTTGAAGAATTCTTCAGTGAAATATGGAAATAATATTCGTGTAACATCAGCAAGTTAACATCCTATTTTGATGTACTGGTCTACACTTAATATCCCAGCTCGGTCTTTGTTGATGTATTTACTCGGAAGTTGAAGCAATTTAAAACACTAAATGGACTGACTGTGTGTTCAGTCTCATTACAGACTTAATGCAACAGCAGTCAAGCACCTCATTATTGTATAACCCAATTTTTGTAGAGGGCAGAAATTGTAAGTAAAATTTTCATGTTGACTCCAGAGCATAAGAGTGTCATCCATCATTCACTGGGTCAGATCTGAATTGCTGTAATCTTTGTAATTGGAAAATAATGCTTATGACTAAAACAGCAAAATTCTTGTAAAAGTGCATATCTTTTCAAAATGTTTTAGAAATGTTTACTACATCTTTTCCACAGGTATCCAAGGGTGGATTTGATACCATAAAGAAGTTACAAAGGCATCTGTCACTGAAATTTTGATGGACATGCATTGTGTGGGCCGATATGTGAGGACATGCATTTGCTATAACCCATGTTCTCTATTATTAATTTCTATGGGTTTTTTGCTTCTTTTCCTCTCGAAGCACCTTTACCTAAGGCAGTTGCTGACACTAGAGAAGAAAATAAAAGCACAATCTTCTACTAGTTAAAAGGAACAAAAATGAAGATCTTGGTTTCCATACTTATGAAGGCCTTTTCAATCTCTTCATTTTGGAGTTACCCTATACTTGTGTACACTGAAACATGTTCATGCATTAGACCAGTAATTATATGAAATTATGAAATTATAATTCTTTTTAAGTTATGAAAAATATCTTTGACTATTGGATCTATTTGCACTGGATCACTGCAGATCAGGAATAAGACAGATAAACACACAGTGCCTGGGAAATGCCTTATATCGCTGAAGAGGTCAAAGATCAGTTTGAACATTTTTTGTTGGTACAGTTGCATTTTGGTTACTGCCAACATGCATTTTCCTAATTTTAAATATATGCAGGTATAAAAGAGCCCAATGGCTAT
Source organism: Molothrus ater (assembly GCF_012460135.2). Classification (NCBI taxonomy): domain Eukaryota; kingdom Metazoa; phylum Chordata; class Aves; order Passeriformes; family Icteridae; genus Molothrus; species Molothrus ater. The sequence continues at coordinate 43,923,107 of NC_050478.2, read as the reverse complement.
CCATACTTATACAGAGAGATATAGATACAGAGAGAGATATAAATACTTGAACAAGAAAGACATTGCTTTGTGCTCTGAGCAACAATAAGGTTTTAACATGTTCTAAATTTTGTGGCATCTCTCATGGAATATTTGGGATCCAGTTTAGTTATCAACACTCATTTTTGGCATGATGAGATATCTATAGAGGCTAGTTCTACTCTTCTATGCTCTTAGGAAATATCATGGTGACTCTGCCTTACGATTCCTTATGTCCCTGATGCTTTGCAACTGTCTTTCAACAGACATTGAAAGAGAGTAGATAAATTTCTGTTTGAAGAGCAGTCATACTCAGCAGAGGACAGGTGAGGGAAGGAATTAAGAGTTTCTCCATTCCATTAAGAGAATGGAGAGAAAGTCTGGAAATAGCTTTCAACTCCCAATTAATACATAACTATGCCTTAGATAATTTGACCATAGTCAAATTGCATTTGTGAAGTGGAAACATCTGTCTGGGACTTCAATACCAGCCTCTTGTGTCTCTTCTCCCTTGAGTGCCATCACTGCTGGCTTATAGGCATTCCTTTCTCTCTGTTAACAGTGGGTGCTTCATGGACATTATTGCACCTTGTATAAATTTGTGCTTTAAAGACACACGAATGTAGGTGAAGTCCTGTTCAATATGTGCCCAAAACTTAGGGGTATTGCTTGCCTGATGTGAATTGCATAAAATGTTCTCCTACCAGGCTGTGATGTCAAGACCAGCAGGTGTTCCAGTGTCTTTTGTGTGTGACAGTTGGACTTCCATCAGTAATGATTATATGAGTTCATTTTTTCGGTATGCATCATTTTAGGAACTGAGAACCCCTTCCCTCTGCCTCTAACTCTGTAATCACTTTAAGAGCTGAATTTTTCATTTTGCCCTTTTGTTGTAAGTTTATGCTATCAAAGACAAATGGGGACTTGCAGATTTCAAAAGGAAGACATAACTTTTTTGTATACTCATAGGTTCCTTTTAGAAGTGCTTAAGGGACTTTTGTCATGTCAAAGTTTTATCAAAGACATTCCAAGTATCTTGCTTCTTCTCATTAATGGTTGACAACATAGATATTTCTCCCACCTCAAGAATTCCTGAGGGAGAGAAACTCTTGAAAATTCTTCATGGCTTGGATTTCTAGAGCTTGTTTTTGAAAGTGTTACTTAGCCAAAGTCTTGGCACTGTGTCAGAAGGAAGTAGGTCTCCTATAACATTGCTGACAAAGCTCTGTTGCTTCCAGGGCCCAGGTTAGGATCTCTGTGAGGCTGCGCTGTGTCCTGCCGCGTTAGGACCCATCTTTGGTAGCTCAGTAGAGCGCAGATCCTGGGAAGCATGGACACGCCAGCAGAGGAATGGCACGCCACTGGCACCAGCGGTACATTTGGCACTGGTAGGACTTTTTGCTGACAGCATGCTGCAATTCTTTTGTGAATCAATTTGATACCAAAAATAGCTACTGGCTTTTTCAGAGACTGAGTCTATCATGGTGTGGTGGTACTGTGATTACAAAACACTCCCAGTATGGAGTAGGATATAACTTCCTAGAGGAAAGTCAGAATAAACTAGTAGAAATTAAACTAGGAAAGAATTACACTCTCCATATAAATATAATTTGGCTGTCATGGCTCTTCTCGTGCCCGCAGTTGGAGCTGCAATGTGATTGTATCCCTTGCTGATTTAGCTGAGGCAGTGACACTGTGTGCTTGGCCTAAGTCTCATGGGTGACTCTTCAAATATTTGATCAAGAATTTTGGAAAGAAAATAGAAAGTAAGTAAATGACAAAAAGGCAGGAAAGGCTCAGGGTCTACCTTAACTAGTGGTACAAACCCCAGTATGTTGTCCCTGAACCTCTGTTGCGAAGGGAATGAACTCAGGATTGGCTCCAGCCATCAGGTAAAGGTGTTCATTACCCAGGAACCCCCTGAGGGTGGGCAGGCTGCTCCTTGTCTGTCAGAGTCCTGGGAAGCCATAGGAGTTCTGCTTGTTGCTGAGAAAGGGGTGAAGCATGTTGGTGGAGCAGCTATGAAGTGAGAGAGCAACTGCTTGCAGCATTATGCATTGCTCCCTTTCTTCTCCTCCTGCCCTACCTGACAGAGCAACTTGACTTTAAAGCTCTGTCCCAGTTTTGGGCTCAACTCTGTAATCAATAAATTCAGTTTTTCTCACATTGCTAGGAAACTGAGCCAACTTACAGCAGGTGTACCTTCTGGCTGTATTGCAAGTGCAATAACTAAACAGTAAATGGGAAGTCCTTCCTCACTGCTCTTCTTGATGCGCTTGTCTTTGGATCAGGAGCAGGAAGCAGCTTCTCTTGTAGAATCATTTTCATGCTGCAGGAAGAGCCACTATAGCCATCTGTTGAGGAAAATTAGCAGTTTGCAATATGTTACATCTGTAAATGTATAAACTCTTGCAGGCATTACATGTGTTTATATACATACTCTGGTGTAATTGAGTATAGCTGAGGAACACAGCTTGCTGCTTCACTCCCAAGCAATGAGCCATACCATGAGAGGAAATGGCCTCAAGTTGCATTAGGGGAGGTTTAGAATGGATATGAGGAGCAAAATTCTTCACCAAAAGGATTGTAAAGCACCAGAACAGGCTGTCCAGGAAAGTGATTCAGCATCCTTGCAGATACTTTAGAGATGTGTAGATGTGGTGCTTAGGGACATGGATTACTGGTGGACTTGGCAGTGCTGGGTTAATGGCTGGACTCGATCTTAGGAGTCTTTTCAATGTAAACAATTCAGTGATTCTCCTCTAGATGATAGACAATATGCTTTTGCAGGGTGGATAAAGGGTAATTTTAATTTCAAATGTATTTTATGCAAGTGCAGATGATAAGGCAAGGATTAATGTAGTAGAATATACATCTATCTTGTTGTTCAGAATTGTCTAATTATTTCAAGAATTATTTGCCTCCAGCATGTTCTGAAGGTTCTCTGTTGGATTTATTTGATATCAGAATTTTGACTGCTGCCCCTTAGAGTGCCGGGATTATTTGATTTTGTTCCAGGCTTATCTTTCTTTGAAGTATAGCAAAATGTCCAATTGTTTTAGATTCTTGCATAAGTAGCTATGTTGTAAAGCTTTGTTTCTTGTTAAAACACTTTTATTTTCCCTCTAATACCTGATTGGGAAAACCAATTTTTGAAAAGCAACAAACACATCCTCATAGTGAATACACCTTTGTTCTTGTGTTTCATTTGATATATCACTTAGTGCAAGCAGCAAAAATGAAATGACAAGCCTAAGAAAATTGTAATGGCTTTTAGTGATAAGCAGTCAAATAAGTATCACATGGTAGTAGCTTTGAAATTTTTGGTTAGAGAGGTTCAATTACATTTCTCTGATTTACTAGGCTTATGTGTCACTTATATTTGCAAACTGCTTGCATATTGTAGGTTTGGGGGTTTTTTGGTGTGTGTAACTCCTCAGTGTGGTGTTTGAAGTGGATTCAATGGTCCTGAGTTTTTCCATGTATCAATGCTTAATCCCTGCTCTTACAGCTGCCTATGCTTCAGGTATTCTCTCAAGAGCAGCACAGACTCAAGCCAGACTCTGAGAACCAATACCCAAACCAGCAGGCGAATAATTTACTTGTGGAAGCCTGAATTTTCCTGGGGTTTCATGTTACTCAGTCCAGCTTATAAATCATCAGCTCCAGGAGTCATGGTATAGAACAGTGTGAACTTTGCTGCCATTTCTTTCTCTTGCTTTTTAAATATATTTTTAGCTTTTATAATGGTGAGAAAGGGCTGTAGAACGTCAGTTCTAAATGCTTTGTAAATAGAAATTAAATGAAGAGTAAACTCACTTTCGTTCATGTTTTTAAGGGAAAATATGCCATTTTCATGATTTGGAAGAGGAACATGGGGACTATTTAATGCTTTTGCTTGAAAGTATTGAGTTGCAAGTGAAGGCTTTGGATAGGCATATTTAAGGAAACAAGACTGGATAAGAGGACAACTGCGTGTGTTACTGTGTCTCAGCATATAGATGAGCCAGTTTGTTTTCTCCCTAGCTTCTACACTGTTCCAAATAAAAAAAACATTCTGTTATCCTATTGAACCAACACACTGTTTTAGAAGGTGCCATTTTATAAACAAGACCAAGCACTCACCCTCTGTAGCAAGCCTGAGAGCAAGCCTTGCTGTGGGAGAGGCAGACTCCTTTGTGACTGGTACAAATCCAGTGAATGTAAACGAAACAGACCTTAGTTGATTCTGTGGGAAAAAAAAAAAAATCTCTGCTGCTTTTCCAGTAAAAAGCATTGAGACTGCTTTCTAGTAGGGGAGTTGTCTGTATTTATGCCTAGGAAGGTTATTTTGATCTTGTATTTGTTCAGTCTCCTGGTTTTTTTGTATTAGTGAATTTTTGATTTCTCTTCCTCTGCATGTTTTACAGCATTGTAAGAAGGAAGACAGTGGGAACTCTGTGGAGTAAGAGGTGGCTGATGGCATTAGCTACATGCTAAACGAGCCAGTATGAATTCCAGATTTTCTCTTCCAGTGCAGGATAATAGAATATATGTATTTTTGCACTGACTCCTACAGGTGCTTTGCATTGCACTGTCTGACTTCAGTGGGAGCCACTCAGAGCATCCAGAACTGGGCACATTTGAGCATCTCCCAGTGCTCCAGTTATTGCGGGGATTTTCCTTCTCTTAACTGAAATGGGGTTATTTCTGTAGGTGCAGCACACTTCTGTACAGTGTTTTTTCATGCATTAGATGTCTCAGTTTCTTTCCAGTGACTTTCCCTTTTTCCCTTAAAATTGAAACAGCTGGTTCTATGGTAATGAGTCCCTTTGAACTGTCAGTGTGTGTATATTTCCATTTACACCACTGGCACTTTGTTCTGAACCTTCTCCCCTTCTGTCCAAATAGATTACTTGCATTATCATATCTGTCTCATTGTTCACAATAGCATTGCTGTGGATTCTCCAGACCCCCCTTCCTTACTGAGTTTATTGCTCATTTTTCAAAGGCTGTGTCAAGCTCTGGTAGGTGTAACTTTAAATGAATCTTCATTAATAGTTGTCAGATAATCAAAGTGAAGGAGGAAAAATTGTACTTTTGATTGCACAAACTGTCCTGTGGAGGGGTCTAGCTAACCTATTGACTTTCCATTACATAATAATTCATATTCAAATTAATTTTGACAGCTTGCATTTTGTCTGTATGATCTATGATAATTTAAAATTCTGTAGCATTTTATAATATAATTGATGTTGATCAGGATAATTTTTAATGCCAACAGGAAGAGAATCTTGTGCAATGATTTTAGATATGGCTGAAAACCAGGAGTCTAGAACATGGTCCAAGATAAGTAATTGAATGACTTTGTTTAAGATAGCACTGATTGTTCATGAGCAGTTTCCAGAGATGCACAGAGAAGGGCCAAGGCAAGGGCCACAGCAGCAACAAAGATTAGACATAATGAAAAAACCTTAATGCATATCAAAATAAAGATAGGTCTGCTTTTCCTGTCATGCTGGGGTCTCTGTTCAGACCTGGGCAAGCCAGGTGTCTTAGTGAGCTCCTGATTAAACACATGGAATATTAATTTAATGAACTTGCTGAATCAGGAACTCCTGATGAATTCCCACCTTTCCTCATTTGCACCAAACCTATTTGCAGCTGAATGTGAAGGAATGGATTTGCTTTTCACAACCAAGGAAGACTTGGTGCCAACAGTCGGTACAGTAATTATTAGAGAGTGGGAATTCTCAATTACATAAAATTTCTTAAAGAAAAATAATTACTTATCTCAATTACTATCATTCCCTGAAGGGGTGCATGGCCTACATTCTGCTGGAGCTGAACAAGTTACTAAACAGAGGAACTCTTCTACCTGAACATCCAGCCTAATTTCAGCCTTTTCTATAAATCTTGCTCTTACTGTATTTTGTTTAATTTGATCTGAGTTTTATGAATTTTAAGCTTCTAACTGTAGACTTGGTTTTCATACTTCCTTTTATTAGACTTTAAACCCTGGAAGGTCCAGAAAGTGTAGGTACAAAGCTTTCTGTCTAGAGAGTTAAGCTGTTCATGTGTTTTGAATACTAAATGTCTCTCCCATTTATAATTTATAAGTGTAAATATGTAGGGAGCAGCTAGTGCCACAACAACCAGTGCTTTTAGGGCTGCTCTCTTTTGGAGGCACTTATTCACAGCTCTTATTTCATGTAACTCTACTATTAGTATTTCCCACCATGTGCACATACTGCAAACATAATTTACCTTTCCAGGAGCAGACACTTGCTGTTTACTTCTGTAGAAGCAGGCATATGCTATTAGCTCATTTTCATTTCATGACCTAAGTGGCAGTAAAATAATTCAGACACAGCTCTCAACATATGGTGATGGGAAGCCTGCAAGCCCCAAATTCATTTGTGTGTACTTTGGTCTGGAGTACAGGTTTCTAAATAATAAGACCTTTCTCTAAATGCAGAGCACATTGGTTACTGCTTTTAATCTCAGCATCTTTCTCATCTACTGCTCACTTATTACCTGAACTGAAGGTGAGGCTGAGTGTGAATGTTCTGCTGATTCTTCACAAGGGGCTGTAGGGAGCAATCTCTTCGTTTTTCACCCAGACAGCTTGCAGAAAAGCTTTTTGGACATTGTGTGTGTGTAGGAGGGCAAAATGACGCTGTGGGCAAAGGAGTGAACTTGAAATCAGAATTCAAATAGCATCTTAGGTTTGTGTCATGGTGAATCTAAGGAGCCTGGTTCTGAGTTTGTGGTGAGCTTATGTGGATCACCATTTTGCAACGAGTTGGATCTGGTTGAGTGAGCTGATTTCAAGTCTTTTAACTCCCAGAGAGAGGCATATACTGGTTGTGTTCTGTGTCACAAAGATCCTTACTTCTGCAGGCACTAGACAACTGAACATTTTTAAGCCATTTGGTCCCCCTGAATAGAGAAAGATGTAGCTGTCAAGTGTGTAATACTGATTTTCACTGTAATCCAGTTATCTGGGCAGGCACAACTTTCTGAACTTGTGTGCTTTTAGTGAAGTACCTACACATGAGAGCCTGTGTAGCACTACTTTGTGCCAGAAATTCTGGGCTTATGTGTACATTTTGATTTTCTGCATGGCTTTGTAGCCAAGGGCCTCAAATAATCAGTTAGTTCAACAACATATCACAGAAACAATCTGTACCCTGAAAAGTTTATAATTTGATTGTTTGCTGATTAGTCACTGAGTAGAAGAGGTTGGAGAAGACCTCTGCAGATCATCTATTCTAAGCCTGTGCTCAAAGTGAGCTGTGTCCAGACAAGTTTTGGATATCTCTAAACATGAAGTCTCTACAAGTTCTCTGAGAAGCATGTTGCAGTGTTGAACCAAACTTATAGTAAAAAATTTCCTTTGCTTTAATCAAAATTTCCTGAATTTCAGTCTGTGCCAGTTGCCTCTTGTCCTGTCACTGGTCACTACTGACAAGAATTTGGCTTCATGTTTCCCTATCTCATCCTGTGTATCAGTAAGATCACTTTGAGCTGTGAATCTCTTTAAAAAGGTCAAAAGAGCACGTTAACTTCTAGCAAATGAATTCTAAGTATGCCAGATATGGAACATGTTTGAGAGACTGGAGACAGAGACCTGTCTTCAAGGTTCTCACTTTTTCTTTGTAGCCCACACATTCTTTAGTGGGTTTTTTTTGGTTTGGGGTTTTCTTTGGTTTTTGTTTTCCTTTGGTGGGTTCTCTTCAGTTGTTTGTTTTTTGGGTTTTCTTTGTAGCCTAGTATGTTTTAATTGCAGCATAGTGTAGTTTTAATTTTTTTCCAGTTGGTACTGTTTTCTTGATGTTTCACCATGGAGAGGTGAAAACAGAAGGCCTGGTTTTGCTTCAGTCTAGCACTGGCTAATAAGTTTGTGTGGGAAGCATATGATCCACCACTTTCCTGTTTTCCTGAGGAAATGAGAGAGAATGTATGCAATGATGAAATGAAAACTTTACAAATATGTGACCAATCACTTTTTGTATGTGTTCTATTGCCTTCCTGTACTGGGCACAGCTCTTGTTCAGTGAATATCAAAACTGTGTGGATATTGAAGGAATAATAAGGTTCTAATGAACTGAAAAAGGAAGAGTTTGTAGCAAAGAAAAATGAATAATTTTTTTCCTCCATCAATAATGTACCTAGTTAATTGACAAAAAAAATCTTATGCAATCTAACTTCTCTATGTTTGTGCAAAACAATACCATTTTTAGCCACTTTCAGTGGGCTCAAAATCTATTTTCTAGGCCTCCAGCTTCCTGGTGATGTGACATCAGCACAACAGCCCAAGCTGGTGATTATATTAAAAGAAGAATATAATGAGACAAAAGAATAAGGCTGTGCCTTGATCTTTTCCATTGATAAATTTAGAACTTGCAAAAGCTGAAATAATAGTTGTGGTGATAAAAAGAAATATAATTTTTATACTTACCTGCTGTTCTGAAAAACCAATGTATAATTATTGTAGGAGGAAGAAAAATACATCTCTCCCCCTCACTCTGCTACTTTTTCCTCTTCTCTTCAGTGTTGAAATCATCCAGTTTAATTAAATCACCAGCCTATTTCTGCACAAAGGATGACATTTTATTAATGATGCATGATGTGTATGAGACAGAATTAACCCAATTTTCAAATGGATTTCAATTTGGAAAGGGCAACATGTAAAAATGTCTTGTAAATGTGTGGGATGAGCTTGTTGAGCAGCTTTCTGCAGGAGATGGGATTACAAAATTATGAATAATTAGACAACAGTCTCTCCAGTCCCTGGCTTTATAATGTAGCACAATATCATTGCCTTTTCCATGTGTTGTTCAGTTTTGCCCATTTTCTCAGTCATGCTTCTTTCCTAGCAGCAAGTCCAAGGAACAGTAGTTTAGGTGACAATATTTACAAGTAACCGGGAGGGGCTGAAGGTGACTGTTTTGAACTTAGGATGTCAGGCACTATGTTGGTGGTGTGGCTCACATTTCAAATATGCCTGTAGAGCCTGAGGTTCAGAGAGTGGTTGGGGTCCACTCAGGCTCCCTTCACTTATACCTGAATGGGGTAGTGGCAGCAGGTCAATGTTCACATAGTGAGTTGTTGTATAGATTTGAAGAATTGTGAGTTGTTAAGAAGCTTTTATCCCTCCTGCCAGGGGAGCAGATAATCTGCCTTGTCACACACATTTACATTCCTGAAATTTGAATGAAACTCTATTGCCAACTCCCTGTACTCTGAATTGAGAAATACCTTCCTAATTCATAGGAAAACTTGATCGGTGTGGTTCTGCAGGTTTTGAGTTTATTTTGAACTTAGCAGATTTGGGGGAAAAACCCTTCACTTTCCTTTCCATATCTCTGAAATGTAATTTTTATCAAAACAATTCTCAAAAATCATTAACCTCTGAGAACAGGGTGTTGTGGAATAGACAATGAAAAGATTTGAAACAGACAGTCAAAATGTCTTGCTTGCTGTCTAAATGGCAAGACAAATCTGCCTGCTAGAAGTATGAGATTCCTTTTTTGTGGCTGTTATGTATGGGATAAAGTGATGAAGGCACTAAAAAATGTATTAGGAAGCAAATTTTTAAAGGGTCAGGCTGTGAAGCTCAGAGCAAGTGTGCCAATTAGAGTGTTCCTATGTTCTTTATTGATGCAGAAATGGTCATATGGGGATTTTTGGTAAGCTCTGTGTTAAAATATTTTTGTTGCTTCTGTTGAGAGAAATTCTTGAGCTACAAGATGGGTGGTGGTGTTCATAATGAAGGAAGGGTTGGAGGTCCCTGTTAGTCCAGCTATCTCTGCTCATGTAACTCTGATTCCTGACCCAAAAGAGCAAACACTCTACAACAACAACACGTGGCAGCATAAATATCCTGCCCTTCTGTACAGAACATCAATCTTGGCTACTTGCTTAGGAATGGAGGCAGGTAATCTACTTCAGTAAGTGTGGAAACAGCAAAATGTATTTTGGCCATGATGAATATTTTCTGGCAATTTAAGATTTGCATGAAAGTGGCCTTCTATGGCATTTATGCCAAAAGTTTATGCAAGAAGTGCGTACTCTTTACAAGGAATAGAGGGAAATAAAAGCAGATTGGAGGAGTGCTGTACAAATTAATTTACCTTTGTCAATATGTTGTCATAAGAAATACAGAATTACCATCCTGTCTATCTAGCCTGTGGCTGGGGAAAATGTGGCTCTATAAGCAGGAGCAGAGCTGGAAGTTGAGGTCATAGTTCACCCCAGAGTTCAGAGACATGGTGGAAAATATCATTCTGAAGTTGGCTTACTTATAAACATGTGAGATGATTATTTATTTTTTCTATAGTTATTCCTTTGATTTTATTCTTTCCCCTCATGCTTTGGTTCTCAGTCACTGTTACTGTGTGGAAGGAGGGGCTGTGCCTTGTGTGCACCATCCTTAATAGACCTTTTCTCTCTTTCAGAACAAGGAATGAAGAAAATGAGCAACATCTATGAATCAGCAGCCAACACCCTGGGAATTTTTAACAGCCCATGCCTGACTAAAGTGGAGTTGCGAGTTGCATGCAAAGGCATATCTGACAGGGATGCCCTCTCAAAACCAGACCCTTGTGTCATCCTTAAAATGCAGTCACACGGCCAGTGGTTTGAGGTGAGTGTTTAATAAAATAAAATTGATTCTTCTGGCACTTTAGGATGGCATAGACAAACTGCTGAGGCAAAATTGAAATAGCAAGAACACTAAAGAGAAGCAGCAATTTGAAGCCTGTGGCACAGTCTTGCAAGAGTGAAGGGAGATTTTCCATTAACCCTAACACAGTTTGAATCAGAAACTTTGAACTTCTCTTTGGAATCTAGACTAAAAATCAAGATGAATAAAAAAAGAAGCATCGTAAAACTCTTCCCTTTAGGCCTTATTTTTTCATAAAAGCTATATAATGCTGCAGATAATCATAGTGACCACAAGGCATTACAATATAAAGAGGAATACTGTGGAAGAGAGGAGGATTTATCATTATCTGGCAAGGGATTTGGTGACAGAGTAGCTTGATTTGCAGAATTTGAGCATTACAGTTGGATTCCTTGTTGCAGTTAGTAAAACGAATGCATTTGCCTTATCAATTTGCCTTGTATTGCAGGTTGCATGTTTGATTAAAATCCTGCTTTGTGTTATTTTACCTGATCATGGAAATAATTTCTTTGGTAACTGGAAACATGGTGTCTTAAAGAAATTCAAATTGTAACTATAGAATATAGAATGGAATATAATATTTTTAATGACATATTGTTGGTCATTTTCCTTAAAAATTATAGTTGAGTGTTTGTGGTTAATCAAGCTGAAAGGTGTGACTTTAAAAAGAGACTAGAAAGAGTGTAGGAGAAAATTAGGAATTTATTAAATCCAGTTAATTTTGAGTGCATATTCATCCCTCTCTTTTCAAGAGTTTTAGCATTCAGCATAGGATTGTCCTATCTATGAAAAGATAAGAAATAATTATGGTGGGTATATGCAGAAATCAAAACCTCAAATTCAGGGGTCTTTTAATTTTGCACTTTCAGCTAAGTTTTTCAGACTTTGAGGAGTTTGTTCCATTTATTCCAATTGTTTTGACCTATGAAGTTTTTCCATTTCAGGCCAGCACAGCCTAGGAGAGTTAAGGGGGTTTTGATGGTATTCTTCTTCTTTCCTTAGTTTCCTCTTGTGGAAGCACTAGACATGTTCCTGGTAGAAAACCAGACTATAAATAGAAATAAAACTCTCACCTTTGTTTTTAGTGCTACAAAATCAGCGTGTCCGTGTAATTGAAATTTAGGGTGATAAAATAGTTAGCCTAAAAAGGAGTAATTTTAGCTCTTTGTGTAGAAAAAAACATTTAGCTGCACTCTCTGTAATCACACAAATAGTAAAAATTATTCAAGAAATGGATTAAAGGTCAAAATAAATGAAATGGCCCTGTTTGGAAAGGACACAATGAAAACTTTCATGCTGTCTCAGTTTTCTGAATAACTTTGGGCGCATTTACATACAGTTTGTCTCTGGCAGGGTAAGTTGATTTAAATTATATATTCTGATGTAGTAATGGAGATTCCCTTTATTTGATGTGGTTTTTAATTTGGAAAGTGATTGTCTGAATAGAGTAAGTCTTACAGAATAGATCTGCCCACTGATATGATTCTCATCTAATGTCAGTTGCTGCTACTAGTGAGAGTCCAGGCAATTCATTTTAGTGTGAAAAAAAAAGGTGTTATTAGTTCATGTTCCTATCAGTACTGCAAAGCGAATGCCACTCTGCCATGATGAGTATTTTCTGGCCAGCACCTTCTTAAGAGAATTTTTAATTAAGTTCCTATTGCTGAACTAAATTGAGCAGAGTCACTCAGGTATAGCTGGAGACATAATTTCGCTGGATGAATCTTCTGCTGATGGCAATCAATGATCCAGCAAGACCAGGAAAACCAGACAAAGTAATAATTAAAAAGTAATAAAATCCAGTAAAGTGAGTATATTCAACAGAGAAATCACTAAATGGCAAAGAAAGAAGTAGAACTGAGGAGTGTGGATTTAGTGCCTTCATAAGTTATCTTTAATTTCCAAGTACCTTAAGCCCCTTGGAGATCCAAAGGTGCCGTAGCAAGATGCAGTATGACTGAAATGTACTTACTGATCACATGCTCTGGTTGTGTGGAGGTTTTGTCAGCAAGGAGTAGCTGAACTGAAATGTCCAAAATACAGGCTTTGGTCTGTGTAGGTTGTGCTCTTGCACAGAAGTGCTTTTGAAATCCATGGAAAGTACCGAGGGCTGGCTGCATGGCTGCTCTTGGGCCAGATGCAGGTGAAGCACGTGGGATTAGGCTGATGGGGTTGCACTGTGCATGAAGTTAGAGATACTGGGATATAAGGGAATGGAATGTAATATTTTTAATAACATCTTTTTGGTTATTTTTGCTTAAAAATTATAGTTGAGTGTTTGTGGTTAATCAAGCTGAAAGGTATGACTTTAAAAAGAGAATATAAAGTATATAAGAGAAAATTAGGTATTTATTAAATCCAGTTAATTTTGAGTGCATATTCATCTCTCTCTTTTCAAGAGTTTTAGCATTCAGCATAGGGTTGTCCTATCTATGAAGAGATAAAAAATACTAATGGTGAGCATATGCAGAAAGCCACTCTACAGGTGCAGACAATCCCTGAAAGTGAGTGATCTGTGTACATTTGTCTCTGGGAGAATTTTGATAATATGTCAGCATGTTGCTGAGGAATTTTTTTTTCAGTTCTGCAGTTCTGTAGTTCTGTGTGTGCATATGTGTGTGTTTGTGTAAATTATGCCACCCACACATGTAAATATAGAATGAAAATGTGTTGATGCTCTTGTAGAGTGGGTAGGTGCCATTTCCAGAGATTGGAAATGACGTCCAAGTATTCTTCTTATTTTGTTTTTAACTGTGGTTTTCCTGTTTTGTTTAGTTTTGGGGGTTTTTGTTTGTTTCCCAGACACAGAATTGGTGAGGTTGGAAGGGACCTCTAGAGGTCACATGGCCCATGTGCTGCTCAGGTGGGGACACCTAGAGCCAGTTCCCCAGGACAGTGTCAGACAGGTTGTGAATGTCTCTAAGGAGGGGATTCTGCATTCTCCTCAGGCAACCTGTGTCAGTGCCTGGTCACTGTCACAAGCAAAAAAATGTTTCCTAATGTTCCTGTCTTTCAACTAGTGCACATTACCTCTGGTTCTGTCACTAGCCACCAGTGAAAAGAAGCCTGGCTCTGTTGTCATTGGACCTTCCCTTCAGGTATTACATTGATGAGATGTCCCCTGAGTGCTCCAGGTGTGTCACCTACAAACTTGCTGAAGGTACAGTCTGCCCCACCATCCAGGTCATTAATGGAGATCTTAAACAGTACTGACCCCTGTGTCCCACTGCTAGTCTCTGGCATCCAGCTAGAATTTGTCTCACTGATAACCAGCCTCTGAGCCTGGGCAGCTTTCAGTCCACCTCACTGTCTGCTCATCCATTCTCTGTAGCAACAGCTCCTCTATGAAAATCTTATGGGTGGCAGTGTCCAAGGCCTCACTGGAGTCCTGGTAGAAAATATCCACTGCTCTTCCTTCATCCAGCAGGCCTGGTAGATCTACTTCATCTCAGGCATGACTTTTTCTTGGTTGGCTACTCATGATGATTTTCTTATCCTTAATGTGCCTAGGATTAAGTTTCTGTACCAAGTTCTCAGGAACTGAGGTGAAGTTGGTGGTGCTGTAGTTCCCTAGATGATGTGATGAAGGACACAAAACTCCTCAGTAGTGAAACCATGGGGAACTTTGACAAATACTCAAAGAATTTTTGGTGCTGTCCCCCATTCTGGTACAGATATGCTTGCTGTTTTTTTCCTCTTGTCTGGGTAGATGTTTCTCTGTAAAACAAACTGGCACACTCACAAATGTGCACACACACCTCCCCCCTAACATTTCCCCGTGTGTGCATGTTGGTGCTGTCTATAAAGCACTATTTCCACCAAGCTAGAATGTAAATTATATGTTGTGTCTCCCAGGAAGATCAGCAGTTTACTCCTTCTCACACATGAAGCCTAACATGACCGGGTGTGATACAGCATAATCTTAAATTCTGCTGTATTTATGTACTAAAAGCCAATTTGCTGATCCAGGGCTGAATTTTAGCTCTTTTAGCCATAATTTTAAGCAGGTGGCACACTTGCAGGGTGCCGAAATGTTGTACTTAAACTGTTTGTATAAGATAATTATTCAACGGCTGTTTCTCCATCTTGACTTGAATGTGTTCAAGGAGTTTAAATACTGTACCAAGTTTCAGATGGTGAATGACTGAGGTACATGGTGATAAATTCCTTTGCTCCAATGATTATTTACCCACCTAGAGTGTGAATGTCCACGTATAATAAATGTTAACTGTTAACTAATGCATTGCATTGGAGCCTTCAGCTGAGATGTGCTGGCACCGACATTCTCATTAACTCCTTAATCCTAAGAAAGTGTCTTGGCCCTGTTCACAGATGATCTGCATATGGCAAATACCCATAGTACATGTTATTTTGAAAGCTGATAAGTTGCAGAGCTGTGTCTGGTCATGCAAGATTTACATGAGATCAGGAGGTGTCACACAGCCAGATGGAATGTAATTTCTGGAGCTATGAAAAGAGAAGAGGAGCTTGGGAAGACAAGTAGTCATGTTTGGGAATTAGGGAGGGCTTTCTGTAGTTGCACTCTCCTGGCTTTCAGCAGCAGGACAGAGTGTCTGCTTCCTCGTGGATTTGAACAGCCACCTGGAGGTTTTGTGTTTTACCCAAAGTTTTTATTAAACCTCTGTAACTGCAGAGCAAATGAAGCAGCACCCAAAGACAAGCACCTGCACTTGCTAAAATTCATCTCGATGGACTCGGGTGAAATCGTTAGAATGGATGTTTTTTTACTAAAATAGATTTTTTTGTTGAAATGTTCTCTGAAGTCACAGTTTGTGAAAAACTCAGTGAGCTTTGATAAAAATGTGTTGATATTCTTAATATAAGAGTTATTCACTTGTAATTCAGCGAGACATTTCAAGGACCAGCTTGGCAAGACTAAGCAAACAAACCTGAGTTTTCTGTGTTTCCTCTTCCTTTCACATCAACCTGCACATCCATCTGTATTTGCTTTTCCTCTTGGTCCTGCTCTCTCTTTTGTTTCATTTCTGAATTAGAGCATCCTTCTCCTTCCTCTGCCTTTTCACCTACCTCATCTCCCCATTTACATTCCCAGCACCTGCTGCCAAGTTTCTCTCTTCTCTGTATTGGAGACCAGGGGAAATTCCCTGTCCCTTCCTAGTATGGGTGAAGGATCTGAAGAGAAGACCTGAGGCAGACTTCAGCTCTTTGTTTCCATAGATACCCAAAAGTAGCTTTCATGTTATCCATCTGTGGCTGTTACAACCCACTGCAGAAGCCAACAAGCCATGAAATAGGGGAGTCTGTGGGATGATATATTCCATGACTCTACCAAACTGTTCAGAAATAAACACAAAAATACTGTCAAGAGGCAAAAAATCCCCACACACGAAAAAATACATCCTTTTTAGTTCATTTTGATGAACAGGTAATAGATGAAACATTTGGATTGAACTGAAAGTTTCAATGATCAGAAAGAAGAACTACCACCAGCAGCCATACAGAATGAGGCTTGAGGCTGTCTAACCCCATCTTGCATCTAGTTGCTAGTTGATGAGGGTGAAGAAATATGGGATCAGAAAAATATATGTGTCTTTCCACCTTGTTCTCCCAGCTCTCAGTGATCTGCAGCTCAGGGAGTTCTTAAACAGGAGTTTATGCCTTTGTAATTGTAAAAAAAATGTTGGTAGAATAACTTCCATAACTTAGTTCAAATAATTTTAAAGGTCTTGTATATAAAAGATAAAATTTTAGGATATCCTGGGACATAAGTGTTCAGCAGCTTAAGTGGGGGTTGAATAAAGTAATATTACTTGTATTTTTTGAATTTAGCTCTTGCTGATTCTTTTTAAATTCCATTTTCTTGTATTAAAGGAGACACTGAGAAAATCCCTGTTCATTTTCTCAATGCCATTTGGGATTTTATTCTTCTGATTTGTCCATGACTGTATAAAAAGGCATCCTTTATTTTGAAGATTCAGCATACCTAAACTATCACAAAACATGGATTTGTTTGGGTAGTTATTTGAAGTATGAGCATTGCAGAGATGCAATGCAGTGTTGCATTTCCACAGTGATTTCTGAGCAGTGATTTGGGATTTATTCTCTGCTTTAAAGAACTGCAAGGCTTCACAGTGGACTGGCTTATCGGAAGTTTGATGGGTTTGGGTTGTTTTTCTTTTTAAAGAATTCTCTAGTCCATGCTAGAGTAGATTCTAGATACTATTTTTCTGATTTCACTCTTAAGATTTCAACTTGGTGAAGAAACATCCTGTATGAAATTAATTGTAAGTAATGGTTACAGTAAGATGAATATACCATCTTAGGAAGATTTTTCTCTGACAAAGAAAGGAACTTACAAAGTTCTGATGAAAATGTTTTATATCAGATTGTGCCAAATTTGATGGCAAGGAGATGCTTTCACTGAATAGAGGTTATGAAATTAGCTCTTCTCTTTGTGAAGAAGCTTCTGATTCATTTGCAGATTTGGGAGTTTTTCTCTTCTGGATGTAGAAGAGGGCTGATAATTGGAAATGCTACCTGTGAGTTCTCTGGCCAAAGCTTAGATCAAATGAAATACTAGATCTATTGTAAAATTGGATTTAATTAAATACTATATCTATTGTAAAATTGGATTCATGCAGATCATGTTTGATGAAAACCAGTGGGGAAGAATTGAGTCTTTAATTGAAATGATCAAGACTTTCATCAGGAAATAAAGGCAATGGGATTTTTTCTAATTAAGCCACAAGGTGGCCAAGGTCCTACCTTTTCTGACTCAGGGCTGGCAGTCAAGTTGATTGACCCCTCCTGCCCAGATCATTCAGGCCTTCAGAGCACTTGGTCTTGTTTGAGCACAGGTCTCAGCACATGCCCTGCACAACTTGCAGGTGATGATCTGTCAGTGCAGCTTTTGATTAGTGAACTTTTGACCTGGTAAGAAATGAGAGCAGTCCTGCTGCATTCACTTCCCAAGGGATGTTTCTTGAAGAGGATGCCTAAGAGTTTTTTAGGTGCCATTTGACTTATCTTGTTTTCACTCATCACACTGAAAGCTGTGATTTTATTTACACCATAGAACTGTGCCTGTGTATATGCCTTTATGGTTTATTTCATCCTCGTAATTCAATATCATACTTTTCTTTCTCCTCTTTCATCAAGTCTCTGTTGATGCTAATGAATGTTTCTTTACTCAAAACTATTTGGTAACCTCTGTTGCTGCCAAGATTTGCTTTTAGCTTCTGCTTTCTGTTGCTGGTACATTTCCTTGAAGTCTTTTTGTATGGTGTGACTGTCAAAGACAGCTCATCTTTTTCAAGCACCACTGGAAGTCTGTGGGGTCAGGCTGCAGGCTAATTGAATGTTTTATCTTGGTCCGTTCTCAGCCTGAATCCATCTAATCAGATATCTTCCTTTCCAAGCCTTAATATTTTGGAGGCACACTTTCTTCCAAGGGTTTGCCTGCTGAAGACCTCCTGTCAACTCTTTCTGGAAAAAGAAAAGTTTTCCACATGGAGGAAATCTGCTATGCAGTTTTTCTCCATGTCCAAGAAAGCATCATTCAAAATACACTGTTCAGCCCCTGATGCACTTAGTACATTTTTACAAATATATATGAGTAAGCTCAAAATCTGGAATTGTAATAATAACTGTAATTAATAT